>NC_140635.1:17921138-18371138 GCF_057382275.1 Copadichromis virginalis
GGAAAAAATCTAACTCCTCTTAAAGTCCACCTTCTAAATCTCAGTCCCGTCTCTGTGTTGTGCATGCTGCCATATACCCTACATCTCTGTGTTTAGCGTCTCCATAACCCACTTTATGATTTCCAGCTGCTCCTGAAAGCATCAAACTCAATTCTGATTTCTAACCTGTTCATAATTCTGCTAACTAACTTAAATTCATCTGTGGGCTCCATTTTTTTTGTTGGCAGCAGCCAGAAAGTTAGCATGTGGTGATCATTAGAAGCAGCTCTGCTCACTGTGGGGGTGGCATGTAGGCACATCTCTGATGCCTTAGTGCTCATTGGAATATGAACCTGGCCATGAGTAGGTGTCAGTTCAAACCTACCAGGCAGCATTTCTGCGCTTCCTGCTGCAGAACTGGCCAACAGTTTCTCTCTTCTGAACTAGTGCAAATCTAACAAAGCGTATCTGGGAAGTTATTTATCACATAGATACAGCAGCCATGCATAACCGTGCACAATCCCTTTTGCAAATTAGTATTATTTAATTTTATTTATTTATTTTTGTATTTTATCTGTTCCAGTTTGGCTTGTTTTCCTGCTTCAGTGTTTTGATACCAAAATCAGTTTGGCAGCACCTCTGAGTTGCCATATCTGCCCACTGCTCCTCCTGTCTTACACCCCCTCCAGTGCCGCGTGCCAGTCTCCCACTGTTACCTAACCACAGGCTCTGTGGGTGTGTGGGAGTGGGGCTAGTGGTCAAGACTAGCTGGCCACTGACAGCATGGTAATGTGACTGTCGGTATCACCGAGGCAGAGGTATGTGGGAGAGAGCTGGCCAGTAGTACTGCCGTGGATCGTGGGCTGTGAGAGCATCACTGTCATTAGTGTTGACAGAGTGAATAAAGTTTCGAGATTTGAGGTTCAAAATCTACAGGAACGAGCTACACTGATTGGCGGTGCACTGATAGAGTGTATGCTGCTGCAAATGTATACCAGAATATTAGAATTTGTGCAAAATTATCAATGACTGGGACATTTGTAGGTAAAAAAATAATCAGGTTAAATAAGCTGCACCATCCCAGCCTCCTGCATGTTAATTAGTCTTTATAACTACAGTAATCAATCGATTTAATTGATCTAAAGAAAATGATTTAGTACATAAAAATCAGTGCCAGCTGTTTTTTTCAATATTACAATCTTTATCTCACGGAGGGACAAATCACGACTGCTGACATGTTTTGCTTGCATTATATCCTGTAGATTATAAATACATCATTCTGCCTTGCAGACAGCCATTTGTTTCCATTTACTTGCATGCAACATTAAGATCTTCTAGCAGACTCCTGACACTCTCTTTAGTCCCATTATCCATCACATTAATTATTGTCAAATGCCTTTAATGTAGCTTTGACAAAACAAGCTGTGAACTGCCTGGTTATAATTGATTGCAGTGTAAAGAGTTAGCTTCAAATATGTTTTTACTGCCTGCTTACTTCGTATTCAGTGAAGGAAATCAATCACTGCATCATCATTTAAGTCATTTCATTAAATTATTCATGTCCTTTGTGTTTGTAGACACAAAGGACATGAAGCATGTTTGCGTTGACTGCTGTTGGCTGTGTAAACTCATTTGGGCTTTAGACAGTAGAAATTGCGGCAGAGGAAGTGCAATAGGCTATTCGAATAACTGTTACTTTGAGTGCTACACTGATTTGGTTGTTGCTCAGTTTTACGTATCATTATGTGTGTGAATGTGTGTGTGAATGGGTGAATGACTGAATGTAGTGTGAAGCGCTTTGGGGTCCTTAGGGACTAGAAAAGCGCTATACAAATGCAGGCCATTTACCATTTATTTACCATTATTATTATTATTATTATTATTATTATATGGTTGATTTGATTTATTTTGATTTATTATTAATTAATATTTTATTGAATTTTTATTGGAAAAACACCACCAGTCCAGTGTAAATACAAACCACATGAGGCAGAAATAGCATCAGCACGACAGTAGAGCAGTGGGGAGATGTGAACCAAACTAAAGAAGAGAGAAAGGGAGAGAAAAAAGGGTGGCGGTGGTGGTTTATCTATGTGGGACTTAAGGATAGGATCCCAGTGTCCATCTAACTCTAAGTTTTAATTTGATCATTTTATTTTTGAAAAGGTATGGATCCCACTTCAGGTGAAATCTCTCCATTTTATTCAGTAGCCTGTATGAGGGGTGATGGATTACCCAGAATGATCATCTTGGCGAATAATCTTGGCGAAAAGGGAATAACCGACCTCAGTCCAAAAATTTGGGGTTTTAGGACAACTACAAATCATATGTGCCCACCCTAGTCTGACATCCCTGTATAATCTATGTGCTCAGCGGTAAATTCGGTGTAGTAATTTGAATTGGGTTAGTCTTGTTCTAAGTTCCCTGGACATGGATTTGATTTGATACAACACATGCAGAAGAGCTGCTTCTTGGACAGAGTGATGTTCTGGCTATAAGCAGTGAGCGTGATTCATGTAACTGGGCTAAAACTTGCATAATAACTAATACTTAACAGGTAACAGTTAACAGTTAGCAACAGAGTGGGCCCATTAAGTATTTCCCACTTTAGCTATTTTCATCCACTTTCAATGGCAACAATGCGGACTTGTCAATGTGAGTCAGTGTGGGTCCCAGAGGTCCTCATCTCAGCGCTCCCTTGTGAGTCAGTGACCCCATTTCACTCATGGCAGGAAAATTAATAATGAGGAGCTCCGACCTCATGGGAACTCTGAGAGACTGAAAGTCACAAGTGTTGGGGTGCATACAGTCACACGCAGCGTATGCCACTGCTCATGTCCATATTGTGCAACCCTTGGGCCCATGCATGTATACAGGTGCAGACAGATGTTTCACTCGCAAGAAAACTGGCAATGATCCACTCAGGTCAAGTTGTGTTAGTTTAAGTTATGTTAATATTCTGCATTTAAACCACTAAGTTTAAAATCACTGATTTGAAGGAAAAAATGGTTTAATATTAATATTTTAGAGCCAACTACACACTGTTTTTACAGTTGGTACATCTGTGATTTTTCTTATTTATTTTTAACTTATCAGTTCTATGGATAACAAATCAAGCTGACTGATACTGGATTTTTGAAACAGTATCTATTACAAAGCATGTTTGCTGCAACATGTGCAGCAAAGTATCTCTCATAGGTTGTATTATTATACGGTCTTTACCTTACAATAAAAAAGCACACTGAGGCCAATGTTGCTGTGATTTGGCACTATATAAATTGAATTAAATAGGACAATATGACACCGACCATATTATGTGCCAACTTTTGTCTAGTCTGACTCTAAAAAAAATCTCATGACAAATTTCATAACTCTTTTTTTGTCTAACTAAGACTTCAAAAAGAAAGTATTTAATGTCACAAGAGACAAAGAAAAACAGCAAATCATCATTGCTTGTACGTGTAAATAATTTCTATTTTGCTGTTGATCTGCTAACTTCTTTTAAATAAGTTCAGTTTGAAAACACCTTCAAACACGGGATTTAAGCCTTCAGTACCTTCCATTATCATTTATTTGTACATTTATCCTCTAAGTATAAAGGTGAAATTCATAATGGATGAGAGTGACTTAAATGTAACATTATTTTCATATTAGATACATATCACCTCTTATCAGAGCTGACGTTAATGATCATTTAGAAAATGATTGCTCTCTGAAGTTCAACGTGATAACCTCACAGGGGTCCGCATCGGTCCAAAACTGCTTTGCAGTCAAATAAAACAGAAAATTCAAACTTTAGAAAAGCAGGAAGCATGAGTGACCTACTTTCTTGAAGAATGTCCTAAATGATTAAGCGATTATCAAACTTGATGTTGAG
Source organism: Copadichromis virginalis (assembly GCF_057382275.1). NCBI lineage: Eukaryota > Metazoa > Chordata > Actinopteri > Cichliformes > Cichlidae > Copadichromis > Copadichromis virginalis. The sequence goes on from NC_140635.1 coordinate 17,924,995, forward strand.
TCATTTTCTGTTGATTGCAGATGAATGTTGGATTGCTTCTGGCTTCATTTGGAAAAGCTCGCTCATTAAAACCTCACAATGAATTGAATTAGCCTAAAACTGAGCAGTCTGAGGAGCAACCTTTCTTTAGGTGCTAGCAGATGATGTTTGAACACGCGTGTTTGTCATACAAAGACAATGTGTAACGCGTGCTGTGTCGTCCGCTGCGGCGTCGGCTGTTGTTGGCAGTGAAAGGAGCCGCGGGAACTTCTGCCTGTAGTTTGTGCAGTAGACCACTCAGGCCAAGGTGACTTCACAGTGCTCTCATTCCCTCCCTAACCTGATCGCTTTCTCTTCATGAAAAGCACTTTTAAAAGCAGGTTGCCATGGTTACCGCAATCTCTCTAACAGATTGCTTCCAATACCAGAGAATATGAACCATGCCATTATTCATCTGTCATTTAATCATCCTCATACATCCGTCTAGATTTTTTTATTTTATTTATTTTACCTTCCACTGAACCACTGAACCTTTAAAACATTCGCTACGATATTTCCAATAATTGCTGCGTGTGTGAAAAACTGTGATTGCCGTCAGTGTATTCAAGCTGTAAACTCCAGGAGAACTTAACTTGTCTTGTGTCATCAGCTTTATCTGTTTTTATGTGGCGTCTTTGTCCTTGCACTGTGCAGAAAAAAACTTTCCTTAACTTAGCGGCCTTTACACCATTTGAGTACATGATCCTGGCCACCATCACCGCTAACTGTGTTGTCCTGGCCTTGGAGCAGCACCTCCCCGGAGAGGATAAGACCCCCATGGCAAAGAGACTGGTGAGGACAAAATCTGCTGTCACGACACACACACACACACACACACACACACACACACACACACACACACACACACACACACACACACAAATGTACAAAATGTATATAAAAGATATACACAGCCATCATGCTCTCACCCACTAGCTTGTAAAATCCCATTTTATGCCTTAAACTGAACATTTCTGGCTGTTGCCGTTTGGGTGTTTTGACACCATACATCATAAAAACACGGGCAGCTCTGAAAAAAACAAAATTACAAGTTAGCCATGTTCTAAAGCTCTAAATTATGTTGGCCTTGTTTAGGACTGCCACATGGATTGTGTAGCCAGCTAGCTGTGATTATACTGTGTAGACTGGTGCTAAGGGCGCTGCAGTGATCTCCTGAATAACAAGGGTCACTATATTGCCAAAACCTCCACATGGGCTTTGGTATAGGAGTAGAAGAAGTTGAAATCTGAAACAAAAAAACTGCAATTTTTCTTCCATAAAGTCTCATCTTTTCAAGCTTTTCCAACATGTTTCTGTATAATCTGGAAGTCCCAGAGCCCATGTAGTGATATGTTATTGAAATGGAAGTAACAGCTAGCATGACTGTGTCATCAACATGGACATGGTGGCTGTACTACCTTTGCCAGGTAAGAAAAGTTAATAACTGGAGCACCAGTTTAGCTTACAAGTTAACCAGGTGACCACATTTTGCAAGGATGAATACAGCGATGGAGTTCACTACATCTAATAATATAGGTTAAAAAAAAGTGATGTAGTAAATTAAATGAGATGTAAGGCCAATCACTTGTAGATTTCTTTTTAGCAACCAGAGTTACTGCCCCCTGCTGGTCAGTAGCAATAAATACCAGTATAAGGAACTTCCACACTGACTTTACTTTTCAGGTGTCCATCTTTTATATACAGTCTGTGACAAGAAACAAAGCTGAGTGATTGTCACCATGAGAATATGTTTAGGTTTCAATAATGATGTAAAGATTTATAATATCAATGAAAAGAACATCCCTTTGAGTTAAGAGCACACAATTAGCTGCAAGCAGATTAACCATTTGCCAGTTGAGATTATTAGATTTTAATAAGGAGGCAGTGAGGAGTTACAGGGTGGCTAAAGTGACATAACTGAGTGAATTAGAATATGTTAGACATTTACATCAAATTCTTTAGACATAATTGGATCTCTGAGAAGTGGGTGATGTTTTACTGTGCAGTGTGAGCCGTAGAGCTTTTCCACTTCATCCACACCTTCCTCACTGAGATTATTACTTTAGGAGCAGGAGGCGGAGGAAGAAAACAGTTTTTGGAAATGGTAATTAAGGTTTCACCAAACACACTTCCCCCACTTCACTCCCCTCTCCCACGTTCTTCTTAAGTCAAGGAAGTTTAATTTCAATTGTTTCCATTCACTCTAAGGCACGAGGTACAAAAAAAGCATTGTTAAATATCTTATTGTTCATTCTTCTGTCTGTCTAAGCAAGTGCAGTCTGTATATTTGTCTATTTGAAAGTGTAAAATGACTTTTCTGAAGACCCTGCTGACCTATATATGCATGTCATTCCCGCAGGAGAAGACTGAGCCATACTTTATTGGGATATTCTGCTTCGAGGCAGGGATCAAGCTGGTGGCACTTGGTTTTGTTTTCCATAAAGGCTCCTATCTAAGGAATGGCTGGAACGTCATGGACTTCATAGTCGTGCTCAGTGGGTGAGTAACATCAGTTGGTCTCCTTGACGACCTGAATTTTCAACAAAGTGAGAAGTCTTTGTCTCAAACATTGTCAAGTTATTACTTGCCAAACATACTGGAGAAATCTGTTTTTGGAGGAGGAAGAAATATCACTTCTGAACATCGCCATAAACTCTCTGACTGGGAGCCAATCAGATCTGAGCAAAGCAGGGAATTTGAGAAGCAGCCGAAGTTTCTGCCTGTGTTCCCATCTTCTTTTGAAAATGGTTAAAACAGAATTTAACAATCCCGTAGGTTTATGTAGTTAATGTAACCAGATTTCAGTATTTTAGTTTTTCTTTCTGTCATCTTGGCTTAAAATACTACATCACGCACAAGACTCTTCTGCTGCAGCTGTTGAGAAGAGACCAATCATGGGGTAGCAAATGAATTATTTTTGATGGTACAGCTGCGATTGGAGCGTGAAATTGAAAACATTTAACCCATAATATGACATTAAACTCACATTCAGTATATGAACTGTAACAATAAGACCACCTTAATATGGCTCGTCCCTAAAAAAAACTACTTCCATCTGTGAGGCATAGACACTGGACTCTTATGGGTGTCCGCTGGTGTCTGGCACTAGCACACTGGCAACACATAATTTGGGTGCATCCCAAACAGGCGCGATCAGATTGAAATTCTAAGATTTTGAAGGTTGGTTCAAAGTCATCCTCCTCGTCATGTTCATAGAGTCAGAACAGGTTTCTTGAGTAGGTTTTCCATGCTGGGGAACACTGTCCTGCTTGGAGGTGCTGAGAGCTGTAAGAGCTGTCTTGGTGCAGTTTTGGTAATATGTGCAAGGTTGTGATGACGTCCCCAAAAAACCTTCACTTCATAGCTGAATGATCGGTGTTATTCACCTGTTAGTGCTTTGAATCTTGCAGCTGATTGGCGTAAAGACTGCAGATGGAGTTGTTTCAGCACTGTCGTGTTTAGTTTTCGCCTGTCCTGATTTAATTCCACTTGGGGTTAACGATAAGGTCGTTTTTTATATACAAGGCTTCTATCTTTTACTTTCTACGAAAAAAACAGAGATTTTTGGCTATTTCTTTGCTATTTCTTTTAAGATTAACTGGAAAGTTTTATGCGATCGAAGTTGAAGAAGTGAAAATCAGTGTGAGTTAAGATCTGCCTGTTAAAAGGGAGTTTTTCCTTCCCACTGTCGCCAAGTGCTTGCTCGTAGGAGGTCGTCTGATTGTTGAGTTTTTCTCTGTATTATTGTTGGGTCTGACAATAGAAAGCACCTTGAGGTGACTGTTGTTGTGATTTGGTGCTATTAAGAGTAAGTCGCATAACATTATAAAATAGATAAAGTAACATGGCTTTAACATCTGGAAACAGGGGTGCCTGATATGACTACTTTAGACTTCTTGATTTGATCAGTCTATTGAAAATAAAACCACAAAGTTTACAGCACACCGGCTCGATCGATTAAAACACAGCATAAGAACATTTTATGGAGATCTTTTTTGGGGTGGACTTCCCTTTAGTCTTTGGATTCATACTCCATTTTCAAGCTTCCTGCAGTCTTTTTTCTTCTCCTGTTTGTCTGTCTGGATACTTACCAATCATTTTTCAAGTCTGCCATGAAGGACTCATGTAAATAATAACATTAATGAAGTTGCCAGTAAGTGATTTCATTGATCTAGTTTGAGTGTTTCTCCAGCACCTAGTTACATATGGACATTTCAGGACCTCTCGATATCAGGATTATAATCTTACTATAATAAACCAACTCCTCCTACTTGATCAGGAGGTGAGCAACAAAAATTGGCACACAGGTACATCCAGTGGGAAAAATTATAGTTCACTGGGGGTAGCATGTTGTTAGTCCGTTAGCAGCCTGTGGGCAGCTTCGGACTTGCCTGTCTAACCACAGTGAGCGTCTTTTGTCAGGGGTCAAAGTCAAAAATATGTGGTACAATCTGTCTGTGTGCTACTTTTCCTTGTGTTATTGTTGATACATCAGGCAGCTGCAGAGAAGTTACAACAAACAAAGAGCTAAATGGATACCAGGTGTTCAAAGAAATGAAAAGTGCAGCCACTGTATGTACTTTGTTTTTCCCTTCCTGCTCTGGACCACTTGTCAGCAGATCAGCTTCTGACTGTCGCATAGCATCTTCCATGTCGAACAATTTGCAGTTATGATTTTGGAGAACTAGTAGTTGAACAATAAATACCTCCCCGAATGGACACTACCACTGTACTGTAAACTAATCATTAATTAATTGGTTCTTTTGCTTACCTTTAAAATCTAACTTTGGGAGCTGCTCTTTCCACATCGCCAGCTGTTACTTTAGCCATCGTTGATTGAAGTCGCTTAATGCAACTGAATCGTCTATGGTCGCCACTGCCTGTGTGGACACCTGTTAAGAATAAAAACCACAACATAAATGCCATTTCAATCTACAATTGCATATTGACAAATGTGTTATTTACACCAGCTAAAGCCCTTTTCCTTACTAGGCTAAGCTAGGAGTTATCTAAACAGAGACTAAAATATTCTTTTGTTATCGTTCACATTGTCTAACAGTCCTAACTGTACATACTGTACATGCTAACTACCTGTTCCACTAGCTTTAGAAGGTATTATATTACCTTGCCATTAGCAATAGCGCTGAGCAGCAAAAGCTCTGACTTGTAGCGGGAATTAGGTTTAATGTGCAGGAGTCGATGCCTTAGTAAGTACTCTAATGCCATGTTTGCAATTAACATGTATTGTGTTTAGCTAACTGACAGTGATTTAAGATCAGAAGTTGTGGTTATGGGGCAGCGCGGTGGCACGGTGGTTAGCACTGTTGCCGCACAGCAAGAAGGTCCTGAGTTCAATTCCACCATCAGGCCGGGGTCTTTCTGTGTGGAGTTTGCATGTTCTCCCCGTGTTTGCGTGGGTTCCCTCCGGGTACTCCGGCTTCCTCCCACCGTCCAAAGACATGCAGCTTGTGGGGATAGGTTAATTGAATAATCCAAATTGTCACTAGGTGTGAATGTGTGAATGAAAGTGAGTGCGAATGGTTGTCTGTCCCTGTGTGTTAGCCCTGCGACAGACTGGCGACCTGTCCAGGATGTACCCCGCCTCTCGCCCTATGACAACTGGGATAGGCTCCAGCGCCCCCTGCGACCCTGAAAAGGATAAGCGGAAGCGAATGGATGGATGGAAGTTGTGGTTATGTGCCTGATGATGGTTAGTTTAGCTAGTTCACTAGCTAAATGCTTACCAATGCTAATATAGTATTTATAGCATCTAGCCACCCCATCCCCTTCTTCCACCTATAACTTTACATTTTAAAATTTTGCTTGGCGCTACCAGGTTGGGAAATTTTCTAATTTTTTCTGTGTGTGTTTCTATGTGTGCGTTTGACTAGGTTTTAATCACAAATCACAGCTTTTAGTGACAGAGTAAATTTTTACTTACAGGCGCTGGCTGCTGAAGCAGAAGATTGATTTCAGACACCTATTGTCGAGTTATGTTGGCGCTTTCATGTAGTTGTTTCTGTTTATGTCAACATTTATTAATACCTTAAGCTGAAAGGCTTTAAATCCCACCGTGCTGCAAGCCTGGGTGACATACAGTAAGGAATGGTCGACCGCTGGGCTGGTCTTCGATTGTTGTTGATATATTTGTTTTTCCTAAGCACGTACATCTTTATACTCCATAGATCCGCAGGAAAACATAACACAAAGAAAAGTGTGTGTTTCCACTGCACAGTCAGGCTCTGCAGTCAGGAATAGGTGGGTGGATAAGTGGATTGGCAGTTGTGTCTAAAACCTGCTTTGGTTCGCCCCCAGGACCTCTGTGAATTAAATGTGAATGTAGCGCCGGAGATGTTATGCAAAAGCAGAGAAGGAGTGGATGGATGGAGAAGAAAGGAGACAGAAAACAAGCGGTAGAAAAAGGAAGATAAAAAGAAGACAGACTGTAGAAAAACACCAAGAGTCTTAATTTGTTCCCTATAAAACTGGCTTTAGTGAATTAATCATGCGGGAGTTGCCCATTGTTATTGCTGGTATGCTGTTTATGGTTAAGTGTACATTATTTTACATTCAGGGAAGATTGCTGTTGGCATGTTGACATCTCATTTCAATCTGACACCCACATATTTTTTTTCCTCTGTGTTTCTTATTTCTCTCTCTCTGCCTCTTACATAAAAGGGACATCAGCATCACGTTTACAGACCAGTTAAGGCCGGCATAAATGCTCAACAGCTGTGTTGCTGACTGAGTTTCACAGAATTTGCAAGGTCAAAGCGTTCAATCGGTTTAAATAATTCATCCTGAGCGGTACTGATTGCTTTCAAATTCTCTCGTTAGGCATCTGTAAGAGTTTGCAACAAATTATACAGGGAGTGCAGAATTATTGGGCAAATGAGTATTTTGTCCACATCATCCTCTTCATGCATGTTGTCTTACTCCAAGCTGTATAGGCTCGAAAGCCTACTACCAATTAAGCATATTAGGTGATGTGCATCTCTGTAATGAGAAGGGGTGTGGTCTAATGACATCAACACCCTATATCAGGTGTGCATAATTATTAGGCAACGTCCTTTCCTTTGGCAAAATGGGTCAAAAGAAGGACTTGACAGGCTCAGAAAAGTCAAAAATAGTGAGATATCTTGCAGAGGAATGCAGCAGTCTAAAAATTGCAAAGCTTCTGAAGCGTGATCATCGAACAATCAAGCGTTTCATTCAAAATAGTCAACAGGGTCGCAAGAAGCGTGTGGAAAAACCAAGGTGCAAAATAACTGCCCATGAACTGAGAAAAGTCAAGCGTGCAGCTGCCAAGATGCCACTTGCCACCAGTTTGGCCATATTTCAGAGCTGCAACATCACTGGAGTGCACAAAAGCACAAGGTGTGCAATACTCAGAGACATGGACAAGGTAAGAAAGGCTGAAAGACGACCACCACTGAACAAGACACACAAGCTGAAACGTCAAGACTGGGCCAAGAAATATCTCAAGACTGGTTTTTCTAAGGTTTTATGGACTGATGAAATGAGAGCGAGTCTTGATGGGCCAGATGGATGGGCCCGTGGCTGGATTGGTAAAGGGCAGAGAGGGCCTTATTCAAGCAGTGGTACAGGAAGACGTCTGCATCCTTCAAGAAAAACATGATTTTCATGCAGGACAATGCTCCATCACACGCGTCCAAGTACTCCACAGCGTGGCTGGCAAGACAGGGTATAAAAGAAGAAAAACTAATGACATGGCCACCTTGTTCACCTGATCTGAACCCCATTGAGAACCTGTGGTCCATCATCAAATGTGAGATTTACAAGGAGGGAAAACAGTACACCTCTCTGAACAGTGTCTGGGAGGCTGTGGTTGCTGCTGCACGCAATGTTGATGGTGAACAGATCAAAACACTGACAGAATCCATGGATGGCAGGCTTTTGAGTGTCCTTGCAAAGAAAGGTGGCTATATTGGTCGCTGATTTGTTTTTGTTTTGTTTTTGAATGTCAGAAATGTATATTTGTGAATGTGGAGATGTTATATTGGTTTCACTGGTAAAAATAAATAATTGAAATGGGTATATATTTGTTTTTTGTTAAGTTGCCTAATAATTATGCACAGTAATAGTCACCTGCACACACAGATATCCCCCTAAAATAGCTAAAACTAAAAACAAACTAAAAACTACTTCCAAAAACATTCAGCTTTGATATTAATGAGTTTTTTGGGTTCATTGAGAACATGGTTGTTGTTCAAGAATAACATTATTCCTCAAAAATACAACTTGCCTAATAATTCTGCACTCCCTGTATGCTTTAACTTTTTCATTAAGAGACTGTCTGGCTAAAAGAAACAAAGCGCTATCTGACTCAGGAGCTAAAAACATATTTTTCTGTTAGTGGAGTATGGCAGAACCAGGGATTATCTGTTATAGGACATCACAGGCATGCAGGATAGTCTAGAACTTAAACCTTAAAGCACTAACTTATAGCACTGAGCTAAACATGCTTGGACGAAGTCTAAAAAGGATGTAATTATGTAGCTGCCAAGCAGGTTTCACAAATTCAGAACCTTCAAACAGCTACAGAAACCATACCAGCAGCACAATTCACGTCTCTGTTGTCTCTTCACACGTCTCTTCAGTATTTACCAGTTATCGTTGCAGCAGAAAAGGGTGACCACAGCTGCATTTTATTTTATTTTGTAGGTTATCACTTGAAGCTCCAGTGGAGTTTGTGTACTGTTCAGAGAGGTTATCACTACCAAACCCAACTATAGTCAGCCTGTTCTGTACCTAATATCACAGAATTATTGTTTAAATCTGAAAAGATGTCTTAAACACAGAGAGCTCTGAAAAACAATTGGTGATTCATCTTTAACCTGTTGTACTTTTCCTTATTTTCTGTCAAAGATATACTGTTAAAGCCGTGGATGTTCATATAAACATGGCCAAAGTTTCAAGTATTGTAGTTAAGAAATCCCTATGACTTCAGAGTGCTTTAAATATCTTGTTCAGTAAGTTTTTTTTTTCTAATCTTGGCTCTGTATGATGTCACTGAGAGGAGATATTTCTAATATGGTCATCTCATGTACACAGTTTTGACTGTGAACCCCAACCTGCTGTTCAAACCTTCTGTTTGTGTGGGGCAACCACTCAGAAGAAAGTTGGTTTAAACAGACAGTTTTCTGACAGTGGATGAACACAGGGACTACCCATCACCCAGTCAATCGCACAAAGCAACTTTAATAGAATCCAAGAATAAAAATATGGAGCTGATAGAGTCCCCTTTTACTGTAAAGTATGAAATATGTAAAAAGTATTTCCAGAACCTACTTTTATTTTATACAGTGATAATTATATAACTATAACACACCAGAGTGTGTGATTGTGTGTGTGAATGGGTGGATGACTGGTTGTGTAAAGCGCTTTGGGGTCCTTAGGGACTAGAAAAGCGCTATACAAATACAGGCCATTTACCATAATTAATCAATCTGGATGAAACCTACTATAGAAACTGCCTGGGGTACCAGGATTATCAGTATCTATAATGCTCATTGGAATTATTTCTATGACACTGAAATCATTACAAATTATATATATTATGTGTAATAGATGATTTCAAAACAAAAAGTGACATTACATGTATGTAGGGAAGGTTTTTGCCAGTTTTTGTAATTCACTGAGCTTCACTGTACTGTTGTTTCATACCAGGTCTGAGCACTGCATGAATGTGACCATACAAAGGATATTGTCGGGGTTAAAGGATTTATTTCATAGTGTTCTAAAGTGTAGTTTGCAGGGATTAGTGTTTCGCCTGTTGCTTTGTATCTGTCAGATGGACAGTAGCAAACAGTCCTGGCTGTGATTGTGTAGGTAAACTTCTTGTGTCTTTCCCTTCTCATTATGTGTTAACCAGAAATATCCTCTGTATCTACTGGTTAAATGGTGTCAGTTCAAAGTTGAGGACGAGCAATTTTATTGCTAGTCATCGCTACAAGTCCCTGGTGTTGCATGGTCTCTGGTTTCCCCCTTAGAGAGAACTAACGTATACGTGGGAAAAACTTGTCTCTCCAGAATGAGCTGCATAACCTGTTGAATGTTTGAAAAATAAAATAAAATCAGAGGGAGTGGAATGACAAGAAGCGATGTTGCCAGACTTTTGACTGACGTTAGGCACGGTTGGCACAACACACCAGAATCTCCGGCTGAACTGCGGGCTCTCAGCAGCATTGTGGGTAAAGTGAGTCAGACAAAATTATAGAAGCACAATGCTGAGTCAGTGGAGTTCTCATTTACTTAAGTACTGTACAATTTTGAAGATAGTTGTATTTCACTTTCATTTTATGCTATTTATTAGCACTCATTCTTCTACTCCACTAGACTGCAATTCACAGAACTTTGTTGTTTTGGGGGGTTTTTTCTGCTTGTTGTTCTCCCATTAATGGGCTTATAACCGTGAAGCCGTATTGTGTGATGCCACCGACTGCTGGGTTGGAAAATGCCAGCTCAACCTCGACCAGCACGTGCAATAAAATAATCAGAAACCAGTCACAGGGGTTCTTGTGCAGAACGAGACGTTTCCTTGTGATGCGTTTAGCAAATTTAGCTGAGTTTTAAAGAGGATCTGCATTCCTCCCCCGACACTGTTAAAGAGCAACAACAACAGACTGAGGAGTGATGTCTGGTTAAGAGTTTCTGTATGATCTCACCTGTGCAATCACTGATTGGACATGTCGAGTTACTTTTAAGAATGTGGCATTTTGGGTAGTTTTTGAGAACTTCCTGATTGATGTTAAGCTTTCAAATCATGTCACTTACAGTGTGTTCAAAGTTGTCAGTGTACTTTGTGCAGCTAACAGATCTTCTGTGTTACCAAATCCAGTTGTGGCTGGAATTGGTAACGGACGACCTGGTTTCCTGCCACCTATCTGACACATTTTCTGATGGTACATATGCCGCCCCCCTCACTCGCACACACTCCGACGCTCTGGCTCTGGTGCCACAGCACAAGTAAGTCAGACTTAAAAGAAAACACACATGTGTCATAGAGGCCCACTGGGAATATAATCGAGGCCACTGGGCCAGCGCTGGCGGCATTCATTTCATTTCATATTAATGCATTGCTAGAAGCAAATCTGCTGGGACACTGAGCTCAATTAAAATCCCTAATCTGAGCAAAGAGTGTGTAGCAAAAAAAGGACAACAGCTAGAATAACTTACCCACAATCCAATTTAAATCACTGGGATTCCTAAAATGGTCAATTATATCCTGCAGCAAACAGATTGGCACAGGTGGACGCGATGCTTTGATTAGCAGTGAAATGACTCTCAGATGAGTTAGGCGTGTGTGTGTGTGCATGTGTGTGCTTATTACTCTATTTCTGAGGTCACAGGTACAAATTGTTGCCAGTGAACCTGTTGCCCTCCTGTTGGTAGATTAGTTCTGACAACTCCCTCGTCAGTCATAATGATATTGATCCCAGCTGTGCCTGCACTCATACCTCTGCGAGTGTGACACTTTGCTAAAATTGTTGCTCTTTAGACAGGATGAATAATACAGCTGGGTGGGAGTTGGGAGTGATTCATTATGCCATCTGGCACAGAGACAGACACACGGGAGTGAGACAAGTCATACATACATTTAGCGTCTCTCCCCCATCAACCATTTTCTGCACACTATCGCTGCTCAACTCTCATCAAGCACAGTGAGCGCAGTGATGCGTGGAGCTAAAAGATTTAGATTTTATAAGAAGCTCAAAAACCCATTTGCTATTATTTGATTTATTTATTATTTGATTTACAGGAAAGGGCCACAAAGGTGAAATAATAATCTGGAGGTAAGGGTTAAAATGGGTTAGGCTGGTGTGAGCTGTTTCTAGAAATTTACACCAAAGGATGCTCATTGCAAAGTGACATTACGAGAAGTACTGGAATAAAATTCACACATCTAACATCAAATTAATGAGGTTTTGAAGAACATTTCATAATGATACAGCAGTACTGTCCTGGTAAAATAGAGATGTGTGACCATAATGTACTTCATCATATTTATGAAAACCAAACATAGCACATCATCACAAACACCTCATAGCAACTGCGAGGCACGGTGGGGAGTGATGATGATTTGGGGTTGTTTTGCAGTCACAGGGTCTGGGCATCTTCACTGAGTCGACCATGAACTCTTCTGTATACAAAGTATTCTAAAGTCAGATGTGTCTGACGGCTAAAGCTTGACCAAATAAGATCACACAACAGGACAATGATCCCAAACACAGCAGCAAATCTACAACAGAACAGCTGAAGGAGCCAGCCCAGACCTCAATCTGAGTGAAACGCAGTGGTGCAACTTTAACAGAGCTGCACATGAACAAATAGCTACAAACCTCAATGAGCTGAAGCAAAATGCCTCCACAGCCATGTGGGAGACCTATAAAGTCACACTTCAAGCAGAATGTGGTTCTACAAACTACTGAATCATGGGGGGGTACTTTTCACACACTATGTTGTTCACATGTTGTTCTTCACCTCAGGTTCTATTTACATTATTCAGGGATAGTTTTATTACATCATATTATCTAAAATCTTAGAGCTGACAGAGAGTATACTGTTTTTACTATCTTAATGTTTAAAAAAGGCAATCGGTGCATTTTTGCAAAAGTTTCAAATCGTGGCTCATTCACTGAAGGGGCCTCCTGGTGCTACAATGACTAGATGGGGCATTTGTTGTTCTCTAGAGTTGTGTTTGAGAGGTTTTTTCGAGCAGCTTCGGTTTATTCACTCACTGTTATAAGGGTGATATCCACTCTCTAAAGCACAGATTTGATTAGGCAGAAACATGATTGTTAACATTTGGTGACGTTTTGTCAAATCTCACTCTGGGCTGGTGACGAGGAAAAGGAGACTTATCGTCTGTTATCCTTCTGACCAAATCTGATGGTAGCTTTTCAAGTACAGTATCGAACAGTAGCTGAGGGATTAGGGGGTAAACTTACAAGTAGTAGACGTACCAATGACAGTCTAGTCCTGGAGATCTGGTGCCGATTTGCTTGCTTGGTAATGTCGGTTGTGTGTGTGTCTGTGTTAAAGGTTTGGTGAAGTCTACCTTCGAAACTTTGGGGTAAATTTCAAATCGGGCGCTTGCTGTCATTGGCTCCAAGAAATAATTCAGGAATTATGAGCGTCCAAGATCCCTGACAGCATCACGCGGTGTAAAAGAGCTGCTGCAGTGGTCTCAGCCTCTAATTTCACTGATAATTGAATCAAATAAACAATAGCTTACGGTCCCAGGTGGGTTTTCATTGGGAAAACATATACTCAACCATTTATTCTATGACTAATTATGAGTACACTTTATGTAATCATCCCATTTCAGCAGAAGAGTATTAACGCTGCCATTAGACACATAGTTTATGTTTCCCCAGATTTAATTCAAAGCCATTAATTTGCTGATGCATTATGTTAATGTTGATTCAGCTGCACATTGCCATCTGCGGAGCTGTGCCGAACTGGTAAGCAACGTGATGCTGCTGATTACTGTAGTTTTTGGTGGTGTTCTTCGTGTAGGTGGAGGTGTGTGGGAGAGGCTGCATTCTGTGCATGTAATGAATTCAGCCTCTCCAGAGCCAGTGTGGTACAATACTGTGCAACGGTGCTTCACTTAAAGAGCCTCTGAGGAAGAGATTAGCCTCTCGGTGTGAACACAAGCCCGCTTTTTATACTGTCACAGAGTCAGGTCTTTAGAGTGCATGTGTGCAGCTATTCCACCTCTTTTATTATCTTATTACATCACTGATAGCTTTGCTACATTGATGATATTTTTCCATTTCATTAATTCAGATGGGAATTTTCTGCTGTATAAACAGGGCAAATTATTGATGTTTGAAACAATTCAACCAAGGACTAGGGCTGCACGATTTTGCATAAAATGAGAATCACGATTTTTTGGCTTAGAATTGAGATCACGATTCTCTCACGATTTTCTTTTCCAGTATAAATATTTCTCGTCATCCCTGACGTGCTCTCCGTTGTTTTTTCCCTGCTAATTTTAGCATCACACGGCACAGCTTCTGTATCACGGTATAAGGCTCCGCCCTTGTCATTTGTTGAGCAGGAAGAGTGAGCGCTTGTTTTCATGCAGAGTACGTCCCGGATCAAAATGCGGTACAATCGTCGTCTTTTTTTTTTTTTTTTTTTTTTAAATCGTTGTCATTTGGAAATGAGATCGCACATAAGTATGAATCGAGATCGCGATTTTCTAACGATTAATCGTGCAGCCCTACCAAGGACACTCAAAAAAAAAATGGAAACTTTAAGAAATTATCATTATTTATTAAAAAGAAGAATACTAAAAGGTGATTTAAAGCCTGTTTTTTTTATTGTAAAAGTTAGAGTTGGGGTTGATCTTTGCTATGTCTCCTTTATCTTTGTCAGGAACCGGACACGACCGGCTCCTGACAGAGTTGCAAAGATGTAGTTTTTTTGGGGTTTTTTAAAAAAGAATTTTGAGTTGATCCAAAGATAAAAAACCAATTGTATGCACCCTCAAGACATTTCATTAGGTACATCCTTCTAGTACTGGGATGGACCTCCTTCAGTACAACTTCGTGCCACAGATTCATCAAGGCGGTGAAAACATTCCTTGGATATTCCTCAGTATTCACAGCTGCTGCAGATTTGTTGGCCGCACCTCTATAATATGAATCTCCTGTTCCACCACAACCCAAATGTTATCTGTTGGATTGAGATCTGGCTACTGTGGGGGTTATTTGAGTACAGTGAACTAACTGGCATGTTGAAGAAGCCAGTCTAAGATTATCTGAGCTTTGTGACATGACATGTGACCATTAGAGGATGGGTACCCTGTGGTCATAAAGGAATGGAAGTGGTCAGCAACAATACACAGGTCAGCTGTGGTGGTTGAACGATGCTCAGTTAGTTCTAAGGGGCCCAAAGTGTGCCAAGAAATTATCCTCCACACCATTACACCATCAGCAACCTTTGATTCAAAGCAGGATAGCCCTGACCCCACCATACGAATGGCACAGCAGAAATCAAGACTCTGCAGACCAGGCAGTGTATTTCTGATCTTCTGCTGCCCAATGTTGGTGAGCTGGTATAAACTGCAGCCTCAGTTTTCTGTTCTTAGGTGGCAAGAGTGGCACTCAGTGTGGTCTTCTGCTGCATTCAGAGATGGTCTTCTGCTTACCTTGGTTGTCATAAGTGATTATTTGGGTCATTGTTGTGTCGCTATCAGCTAAAAGCAGTCTGGCCATTCTCCTCTGATGTCTAGCAACAACAAGACATTTGCCTAGAGAACTGCTGCTCACTGGATTTTTCTTTGTCTCATCATTGTCTGTAAATCCCAGAGACGGCCATGTGGGAAAATCCCTGCAGATGATCAGTTTCTTAAACAGTCAGACCAGCTTGTCTGGTACCAACCATGCTGTTAAGTCTAATTGTTGAATGTTGCCATTGTGTTTCTTAAATTTGTATAGTCTTAGTTTAAGCAGTAGGATCAAAGCCATCTCTTTGATCCTGACCACCTCTCCAGCCACTCTGTGCTGGGGGAGGTTTTATTGTAGATACATCCTATCTGAAAGATCTGTTTCTTTTGATGTAAGCTTCCTGGGTTTACGACCCTTTGGTCAGCAGGAGGTCTCACACACACACACACACACACACACACACACACACACACACACACACACACACACACACACACACACACACACACACACACACACACTCTCACATAACGTGCTGGACACAGACGAGGCCTCCCTTGCGCAAGAAATCGATCGAACACCGTTGCCTTGTTTTTCTTTCATGGGAATAAGTCCTGGATACAGCGGGGTCTGAGTTTAGACCCAACACATGCCAAGTTCAGAGTCTCTAAAATCACCTTTTCTCCATTCTGATGCTCAGTTCGTGGTTTTCTTGACCACATCTACATACCTACATTCATTCATTTTCTGCTATGTGATTGGCTGATTAGTTACTTGTGTTAACAAACAGTTAGAAAGGTGTATTTAAAGCCATGACACTGAAAGCTGCATACTAAACAGTGGTGGGTTGCATGAGTTATGATTGTTTTGGGAAATTCTACTTCTAACAAATATTTTCTAAACCAAACATACGAAAATGACCCCCTATGAATGTGCAGGGATGATTCACGAGCTACCACAGCAGATTGAATATTTGCTTTAATTTCGAGAGAGCCTGAATCGCTGTGCTCGAAACGCAGCCTTGAAGGTTCTGCACCCCTGCCTGCCTTTGTTCACTCTGTTTGGTTTGAAGGCTATTTCCACAGACTCCCACTTCTGTTCTCCCGCTCCGTCTCAGTGTCTCTCGCTGTGTCATCTCTTTGTCTGACACACTCACTTGCTTAGTATGAACATGCTCGCTATAAAATCCAATTAACACTAATAACTACGCCCTGTAATAGCGATTGTTTAGTATCCTCGTTAGCGCCACACGTTAATGGAAAGGAAATAGATGCTTTTTGTATCTATTAGTTGTTGTTTTTGGTATTTAGTTTAATTGAATTTAAAATCCCACCTCTGCTGCCTCTGCGTTGTTTCTATAAGTCTCAATAATGCTTCAGACAATTTAGAAAGCATTACACGATGTCAGGCTTCTATACACTTTAGTGTATGCAGTAGTGTGACACACCTGTAATTATGTGCTATATAGCCTCTAATGATCACACAAGTGCCAAGCCACCAATGCTATTTCAGTCCATTTCTTCTGTTTGCCGTTTAGATGACACACAGGAATTCGAACTGCAATTTCTGTTTATTTTCTCCCAAGTTAAACGTATTCAGAGTGTTTTGTCCAGATTAGTTCAGTCATTTTAAATTGTCTTAGTGGATCTGTTAATGTCCTTGTGATGGCACGACCACAGTGATGGTGCCACAGTGCTGATGATAAGCAGGCATCATGTTTACCATCTTTGTTTGTGTACTGAGAACCTCAGCTATCATTGTATATATTGTATTATCTTATTTATTTTGTATTTTTTGACTTTATATTCTGGTATACTCTTTTTAATCTTCTGCTATCTGTACCTGAGCTGTGGTAACGCACAAATTTCCCTACCGTGGGATCAATAAAGTCTTATCTTGTAAAAATGCTAAAAATTTCGAAGGAAATGTAGTTTTTTATTGTTAGTTTTGTTAATATTTAGCTATAAATATATATTGTGAGCTTCTTTTTGTCAGTCAGTTGAAAACCTCATTATGCATTTAAAACAGAATGTGCTATAAAATTGCATTATAAATTTTAGATGGGTAGTGGGAGCGGTTTGCCTCCAGGGCTTTCTAAATATCATAGTTTCAATTTTTACCTGCAGTTTGGTTAAATTTAAGCTCCGAGTGCTTGGTTTCTGTTAGCAAAACAGAGTTTTCCTCTTTAAACAGATAATATAGAGCCTGGCAGAAAACCTTGAGGCAAACTAGTTCTGTGGGCTTTTGTAGGCTGACTTACGTCAACACTTAATGTTTCAGTTGCATCAGCTTGGAGAATTATATTTCAGTGGCTTTCAAATTCATTAACGTTGTAGCAACTTGGTGACAAAACTGTCATATTGCTGCTGTTATAATAATATATAGTATATTCATATTTGTAGTTAATGTCCAGAGAGGCTGACCAAAACTCTCCTCTGTTTCTTGTTGTTTTTAAAGGGGGAACTTGGATGTTATGAGTATGCGTGTCGATCTCAACAGCATTTTTACACCTTTAACAAAATAAGCTTGCTCCAGCCTCCAGATCATTTCCATAATTTGAAGGAATTCTGGTTCCAGCTATTATAGGGTAAGGTGGGATACACTGTGGATACATCACAGATCTAAGACTCTGACAGTCATGTCAACATGCATGACGCTGAGAGGACATGCAAAGTCCACACAGCCAGTGGATTTGAACCCAGGACCTGCTTGCTCTGAGAGCACAGTCTAAAGCGCTGCACCACCCAGAATTCTGATTCCTTAATTGCATAAAAGCACATCAGCTCACTCTCCAAGAAACAGGCCAATAGTATAAAAAATTTTTCCCACCAGTTTTGCTTTTTCTTTATACTTAGTGATCTATCTTGCCTATAACATGACAAAATGGTTTCTAAATTTCTTATTTTTTTCCCTCTTTATCATTCTGAGCTGCTGCATCCACGTGGAGATTTTACATTTTGGCTTTTATGCACCTGTTACTTAACATCTGTTCAATAGTATTATATAATTTTGTAAATATATACTTTTGCTGTAAAAATAAACCCATTGTTTCAAATATGAGCACATTCAATTTAAAACAAATATAAAACTATGCAACCAGTTGGCGACTTCCTGCTCAAAGAAGAATCTTAGTTTTTATAACCCTTGGCCGTTAAAGGCTGATGGGGGTATTGTCGTCACCCCGCAGGGTGGGAGGGGAAAGTTTGTGGTCGCAAATAATATGAATAACTCAAGAATGACGGAGTTTAAAATTGATGCCACAGGTGCATCTACAAAAAATCCTCTTCCTGAGTGGTTTTGTTTATGTTTGGTGTTTGTTTTTTTTGCAGATTTGTGACTTTCATGTTTCAGATCGACAAACAATTTTAGTTTTAGACAATGATAGCCCAAGTAAATACAACATGCAGTTTCTAAATGATGATTTCATAATGGAAACAAAGCTATCCAAAGTAACTTCTCCCTAAACCTAATAACTGGTTGTGCCACCCTTGGCAGCCAGAACTATCCAGTGTTTGTGATAAGTGGTAATGAGTGTTTGACATTGCTGTGAAGAAATTTTGGCCCACTCTTTTTTGCAGAATTGTTTTACTTCATTGTTGATAATTGGAGGGTTTGAGCATGAACTTGTTTAAGCTCATGCCAAAGCATCTCAGTTGGATTTAGGTCTGGATGTTGACTCGGAGCTTCATGACTGATGGCCGGACATCCTCCTTCAGGATTTTCTGGTAAAGCGCAGAATTCATGGTCCAACAAAGCAGCCCCAGAAAATCACACAGCGACCTTCATGTTTGACTGCTGGTGTGATGCCGTGCTAGCTTCACACAGGATTTAACGAGACTTAAAGCTTCCATAAAGTTCAACTGTTGCTTCAGCAGTCCACAAAATATTTCCCCCAAAGTTGTTTTTGTTTTTTTGGCAAGGCTTTGTGTTCTTCTTGGTCAGCAGTGGTTTTCTCCTTTGAAGTGACATTTTTGCCCAGTCTTTTTCTTATTGTTGAATCATGAACTGTGACCTTAACTGACAGTTACTTTGATGCTGTTGTTTGATTATGTTCAGGATTCTTTTGTGACCTCCTGAATGAGTTGTTGATTACTCTTGGAGTAATTTTGGTCACTGCTGGGAGGGCTAACCACTGTTCTAAGCTTTCTCCATTTGTGGTTAAAGGCTCTCACTGTGGTTCATGAAGTCCCAAAGCCTCTGTAACCCTCATAGATGGATAGATATCAATGATTTTACTTCTCAGTTGTTTATTTAGACTGTGGCATGATTTTGAGATCTTTAAACCTACTTCATATTGTCAGACAGGTTCTTTTTGGTGATTTCTTGATTCAGCGGATTTGGCAGTAATCAGGCATCAGTGTAGCTAGTGAAACTGAACTCCAGGCAATGTGGTTAACCACAGTTGATTCATGATTACCTTTTCCGCACAGCTTTGTTTCCCCCAATAAATTAAGTCATCATTTAAAAACTGCCTTTTGTATTTGCAATATTTACAAAATGTTCTTTGATGATCTGAAACATCTGTGTCACAAATATGCAAAAAAGAGAGAAAAAACCCCAAAGAAAAAACAACTCAAATCATGAAGGTGGCAAATTCTTTTTCACTGCGCTGTAAATTCTTTGAATATGTTTTAGTTTGCAGATGGATGGGAACAGCATCCATCGTTGTGCACAGCCTTCAGTGCGGACAGTTAGAAAGGTTCTGAACGTGGTGTTATAGACGGTGAGCTTTCAGCACTTATAAAGCGTTTTTTTCCAGATTCATCCACATTAGTGTGCACATGGCCTCACTCATTCACTCACTCACTTGGCCTCTCTCCCTCCCACTGCTTTCAGGAGAGATTCTGCGTGGGTTTACACTTGAGTTTCTGCCATGTGCTTTCTACCCCCTGCTTACACACACACACACGCACACACACACACACCCTCCCCCACACTCCTCAGCATTGTCCAAAGATTTTGTAAGTTTGTATATTTGTGTCTTCTGTGTGTGTGGAAACAAAGAGAGAGAGGTGGACAAATCAGGGAAAAATAATTAAGATGTTTTTCACAAGTCTGTTAAAATATTAGCGAGCAAATTAGCAGAAGATGCTGACCCGCTTGTCAGTAAGAGCATTAACGGTTTAATTGACGTGGAAATGAATTTTTATGCCGCTATTATCGGTGCGGTTTTGTAGCTTTAGCTGTGCGATTGCTACTATTATAATTAAAAATAACAAATTATTCTGCTTTTGCCGTTCCGGTAAGAAACATGCAGATGTGATTTTTCTGGAGAGAGCTTGCCTGTCGCCTGCTCCCGATGCTGTTTTTCAGTGTTTGTGTGTAGGTGGAGGGACATCAATGTGTGCGTGGGCAGATGTGAGTAGAGATGCCTGCCAGGTGTATGTGGCTGTGCATTCTTTGTCTCTCGCCATGCAAGTGTGCTACACCGAATGGAAATGCTGTACCACTCACAGGCCTTACAGCTGTGGGGATGACAGCAGATCATATTTAATATTTCGAATGAGTCATTTCCAAAAGTGTCCTTCAGATGCATCCGTTTGTGCCTTTTTATCTATTTTTGCGCTTCATTTTTCAGAAGTCACAGGAAAATAACATTAATCTCAAGAAAGGAAAGAAGTTTTGTACCAGATTTAGCTGCTAATGGATGTTTTTTATATGTCCCTGTTGTATAGTCTGTAATTTAACCCAAATGTCTCTCTCCTTTTTTAGGCCACCAAAAATAATGATAGCTATTAATCCTTGAAAAAATGTCACAATGTCTTTCCAGTGTAGCGTCCCTACCATCAAAAATGTCTTTGAATCTCTATAATGCGTGCCTCCACCAGGATCCTGGCCACTGCCGGTGCCCACATGAACATCCCGGTCGACCTTCGGACCCTGAGGGCTGTTCGGGTGCTGAGACCTCTCAAACTCGTCTCCGGCATTCCCAGTGAGTCAACTACTGACCTCAAACTAAAAAGCACTTCAAGGTCAAACACACAAATGCAAAAGCTGCAGTTTCAGAATGTGTTCATTAGGAAGAGTTTCATAATCTGGACTTGTATGTACAAAAACTGTCAGGATGTCACGTGAGTATTAACATGTAGGCATTACATGGATTTTTTTAGTTTGCCTTGTTGTTGGACTTTTCCTCCAGGAAGTTGAACCCGTTGGTCAATTTACCTCATAGTACGCACTAGTTCCTGGTCCACTGTTTCCTATCTGCCACATGTAAGCACTTCACAAGACACAGAAGACACAGAGTAATTTTAATTGTATATACGCCGTAGAAACTCTTGTGTATTAAGAGTTTTTCCATTAATGACATTACTCGATGCTGTCCTCAGCAAGGAGCCAAGTAATCTGGAGTTGTGCACCTCCCTGAGCTTTGTTTCCAGGCTGTGGAAAATCCAGCCTTGACAGGCCAATCACTGGTCTTTTCACACCAGATCAATCGAGTAAGATAAGATAAGACTTTATTGATCCCACAATGGGGAAATTTTTGCGTCACCTCAGCTGAAGTACAGATATCAGAAATACAAAAATACAAATAAGTACAATCAATGAAAAAAAGTAAGATAATACACTATATACAATGGTAGCATACACAGTATGTGATTATGGATATGGTTGGAAATATGGAAGACATAAACTATATAGCTTGATACAGCTATTGTACCACTACTATTCCTATTTATAGACATGTACACACACATATGTACACACTAAATATACATATGTATACATACATATATACCTGCACATGTCCATACACATGGAAGGTCCATTATGCATGAAGTGGTGACCGAGTACTATAAAGTAGTGTAAAAAAAAACAAACGCCCACATAAAAATTAAGCTGGGATGTTGCATTGAAAATATGAAGGACCTGAAACTGAGAAAGCAGGGTTTGAATTCTGTGTGAAGCCAAATATTATTTCTACCTGCTGCAAATTTAAACTGATGGTAATGCAAATACAGTAACTATTGCTATTCAAAATTATCTTCATTAGCAGAAATAATAGAAAAGGCAAAAGTCCTTGACTGTTTTCACAAAACAATGTAGCTAACCATGTACTTGGGAACTTTGATTGTTACATTGTCTTTTGTGTTATTCTTAAAGACAGTATCTGTTTCTGTATAAAACCTCCAGGCCTCCAGATTGTGCTGAAGTCCATCATGAAGGCCATGATCCCCCTGCTCCAGATTGGTCTCCTCTTGTTCTTTGCCATCCTCATGTTCGCCATCATTGGTCTGGAGTTCTACAGCGGGAAGCTTCACCACACCTGCCTGCCATCAGACGACATTCTTGGTAAGATGAGAGCATACAGTACTGTGCAGAAGTCTTGAACCACTCCTCATTACTTTATATTTTACTTCCAAGGAGCCCAACATTCTTGTAATTTCTTAAAGTGGAGCGACAGTTCTCCAGGCTTTCTGAAGCTCTTCCAAAGTTTTTCTTTGGACATTTTCTGCTTTTTCATCCATTTGCAGTCCAGTCCTTGTGCATGACCATTTCCTGACCAGAGGAATATTTATTGGTTTGTTAAGCCACTTGTGAAAATTGACCTATGAATGATTAAGGCATAACAACAGATTGAAATTTTCCCAAAGAGCTATTAGGTGAATACTTGGCATATCTAAACTGGACAAGTGGAGGACAAATGAAGAAGTATCAGGTGTGAAAGAAAAAACAACTGTCTATAGACCTGACACAGGACCAGAGAGATTCATCTACTGCTCACTGAAGCCTCATCAGAAATGGTCTTAGACAGAATTTGAAACCTTTGGTTCAAATCATCACCATCATGTACAAAGGAGTTCAACAGTGAGTATCTACAGCCATCTGTAAAACACAGTGGAGGCTCTGCCATGGTTTGGAGCTGCGTTTCAGCAAAACAGCAAAAACATACCTGGATAGAAAAACACAGAATGGAACAGCATCAGTCATGGATTGGCCTCCCGAGAGCTCAGACTGCAACATTGCTGAAGCAGTGTGGGGATTATCTCCAAAGAGAACAGGACTAAAGGCAGCCAGCAGTCACAGAAGAGCTTTGAATGTCCTTCAAGAGGTCTGGAGAACTATTCCTGAAGACAAGACTAAGAAATGCCTGAGCTTGCCTAAGAGAATTCACTGTGGGCTGAAGAATAAAGGTGATCATACCAAAGCTCCTTGGAATTGTACAAACTTTCTTTTTATATAGACTGTATTTCTACATATGTTTGCATGTGTCGGTAAAACCCCTGCACCTTTTTCCAGTTTTTCTTTTAAAAAAAAAAAGAAAAGAAATGATCAGTAGGGCTCAAGACTTTTGCACAGTGCTGCACAGAACACTGGTGAAAAGGTAAAAACAGGAAAAAGCTCACAGTGTAAGCATTTTATACAAACACACACACAAACCCACAGATTAAAATGCTTTTTCACTGTGGTGGCGATGTCCTTGCAGTTGTTATAGCTTTGAGTGCTGACAACATGAAATCCAAAGACATCCACAAGTTTCAAGGGAGAAAAATGTTGTCGCCATTTTAAACATCGCTGTAAACACCATGATTTAGAATCCTAAAATCATGATCAGTCTACATGTACTTTATACTGATTACAGGTAAATGACGCCTTTGATTGTATTTTATTATCAATTTGAGGGCTCACGTGCCGCCATTGTATCGCCGCTGAATTTAGAGGCATATTTTCAGGGTTTGTTTTGGATGCCTTGTAACTTACTGTGACTGATTCGCCAGGTAAGCTCAAAGTGTGATTTACTCATTGTTCTCTAACAGAGGGTGTGAACATCTTTGTTTGAGCAACTGAGGCCTTCATAGATTACAGTAGCAGCAGGCTCAGAGGTATTATTAGAGTTGTTGCTGGCTGATTTAGCTACTGCTTAATTACTCAACAACTACTCTGTAATCACACCACCGCACCATAGCATTTACTGTCCAACACAGCTCAGGGATGGATCGAGGTATAAAATTTTAATATTATAGCTGTCACGGCGTTCAGAGCAGGAGAAATAAATTGCTCCATTGTTCCCACAAAATTTAAAGCCTAAAGAGATGTTTTCAAACAAACAAAAAAGTTTCTTAAATTTATTTAAACCTTCTTCCATAGCAACTTTATAATAACAACGCATAAAAATATGAATCATAAGGCTTCACTAAATCCTGCTTGTGTCTCTTAAAGCGAGATTTAAACTAAGCAAAGAGATTTTTACTCCATCGGCAGATGAACAGAGTGTTAGTGAGGGTCAAGGACTAAGGTGAGACAGCAGAAAACAAAAATGTATTTCCAGTGGAGGATGGCAGTGTATAATGTACAGGTCAGTGATTGTTTCACCACAGATATTAAAAGGTCGTAGAGCGTAGAATAGCAAACACACTGGAAACACTAACCCGACTCTTCACTCTGTACAAAAAGTGTAAAAAAAAAAAAAGGACAAAAAATTGATTAAAACAAGCGAGCTATACAGTAACATGTTATCAGCTGTGTTGGTGTTGCTAGGTTGATTCTTGTAATGCTTTTCAAAGTGCCAGACTGGACTGTTTCCAGGGTTTATGCTGAAATAAGATAACCATCTGCCAGCTTCACCTTCCATTTGAGTGCAGCGAAAGAAATAAAGAAACACAAGAAAGAAAAACATTACTTCCCCAAATCTTCTTTAACTACTTTGATAACCTCCACACACTACTAACCTAGTACCTCAGACCCACCAGATCCAGATGTTACAGTGTTATATAGTTGAAGTTGGGGTATGATATAAAAATCGAAGACAGATTTTGTATGCCCTGCATCTGCCAATCATCTGTGAATATCCTCTCTCATAGCCAGGATGTGAGTCGTGAAAGCTGTCTTTATTATTTTTTTTAGCACTGCTGCTTGATTTTGTTGCCGTGGAAATGTGGATCCAGTTTGGATGCTGGCACTGGTCCGTACCTCCACATCTGTATTTTGTGGTAGAACTCGACTTTCACGCCTGTCCTCATTTGCCCTCCACTTGCACATTGTCTTCTGCACTTTAATGCAGACTTTCAGTTACCAGACCTGGGGGGCGGGATCCGTAAGGACCACAATCAAGAAAGCGGCAGTAGATGAATATCTGGGGTCATTATGTTTGTGCTTCAATAAATGGGCGCCGTGACATTTATGTTTCGTGCTTGTAGACAATGAGACTGTCGACTCGTCAGAGCTGGCATTTGCGTGCGGTGTGAGGAAGTGTCCTGAGAAGTACGACTGCAACGATACCTGGATCGGGCCCAATGACGGCATCACACAGTTCGACAACATCCTGTTTGCTGTTCTCACCGTCTTCCAGTGTATCACCATGGAGGGATGGACGGCTGTCCTCTATAACGTGAGCAGAAGCATTCAGCCTGAAAGTGAACCCTTAAACCCTTAATGCC
The DNA here is from genome assembly GCF_057382275.1 of Copadichromis virginalis. Lineage (NCBI taxonomy): Eukaryota > Metazoa > Chordata > Actinopteri > Cichliformes > Cichlidae > Copadichromis > Copadichromis virginalis. The sequence goes on from NC_140635.1 coordinate 17,950,595, forward strand.
TAGTGTTTCATATTTGATACACGAGTTTTTGAGACCTCTACATCGTCAGTGTGATCCCTCACCCCCTTGAAGGCTTGAGCACTGCAATGATGCTGAGTGTTTAATAACATAAAAATTATGGATTTCAGACCAACGATGCCTTGGGTATAACGTGGAACTGGATGTACTTCATTCCTCTCATCATTATTGGCTCGTTCTTTGTTTTGAATCTAGTTCTGGGAGTCCTGTCTGGGTAAGTGTGCCTCATTTATGTGAACATTTCTGTCCGTATTATGAGTGAAGACAGCTGCTTTCATATGTTTTATTTTTTCAGAGAATTTGCGAAGGAGAGAGAGAGGGTGGAGAACCGGAGGGCCTTTATGAAACTGCGTCGCCAGCAGCAGGTGGAAAGAGAACTGAATGGCTACCGAGCCTGGATAGACAGGGCAGGTACTGGGCAGCAGAACAACTTTACATCTTTTATTACAGTGAGTGTGGAGAGGCTTCAGTGACTTAATCCTGGATGTTTTGATGAGAAATGCAGCGGCTGATGAACTGAAGAAAAATGCTGAATCAATTAATCCATCAATTTTTTTTCTTTTTTTCTGGTCGTGGGAGAATTTCTATAACCAATTGTTTCCACATTGTTATAATACCACTAACAGTTCACTGTGGAATATTTAGTAGTGAGAACATTTCACAGCTGGACTGGTGAGTGAATGCTTTTGGCAATGTAAGGTTGAAACAAAGTGTTAGCCAGGATTCACTGTTCAGAAATATTCCAGCACGTACCTCCACCACAGTTTTGCTTCGCATAGCTGTTAAACAGAGTGAGCCAGGCTACCGTTTCCCCTTTATGTGCCGATACACTGAGTCTCTTCTTTTAATTAAAATGTAATCGCCCTGTTAAAAGCAACACAGTGATTTCATTACATTTTTGAAGAGAGACTGGTTTGCTGCAGACACCTTCAGACTTTTGGATCCGCAGCAGAGTAGCTGAGTTGAGTTGCAGCAAACGCACAGTGCTGTAATGGCAATCTACACTGCTAGGCTCCCACGCAAGCAGAGGGTGAGAAAAAGGTGATACTGACTCATTGACTTAAATTTGTGTGTGTGCTTATATACACGCGCTTCTGTGTGTTTGCATGTGCGTGTGTGTGTGTGTGAGAGAGAGAGAGAGAAAGAAAGAGAGTCGCTGTGCATGTGCAGTCATGTGTGCACGGGTGTGGGAGAGTGTGGGAAGAGAGGGAGAAAAGAGAGCGAGATATTGCGAGATTGTGAGCGAGAAAAGGAGCTCTGTCTTTAAGAAGGTCACACCGGCCTCTCGGTGCAGTGTTTGCATCAGTTTGGCCTCGGTTACAATGGGCGCTATGACTCTGAAATGTGGGTTTTTAGCTGCGGCTTGATTAAAAACAAATATTTCTGCATGTAACCTTCAGTTTTATTGTATTACAGAGGAGGTGATGCTTGCAGAGGAGAATAAAAGTTCAGGGAGATCACCGTTAGATGGTAAGTTCACATACTTTGCCCTTAGAATTATCTACATATACAGAGTGGATCAAAAAGAATCATCAGATTCTGAAAGGTTATATTTTTTTAAGTAATGGACAAAGAAGCTCGCAGTAAATTTAAAAATACATGGCCAAATATAAATGTTTACATTTAAAACTTACCAGTGCTCAATGTGTCCCCCTCCTGAGTCACGACATATGTACGAATGATAGTCCCATACTTTTGCAAGCAAATCTGAAGTCACTGCAGCCGCTGCTACCTACCGGCAACCCCATGAAACTTATGAATCCCCTCTAACAGCACCTGTTTCGACAGGTATAGGTGAACGGCTGTGGAATTAAAGCGCTTCAAAATACACCGTGTATTTGTTGTGTTTGATACTGCAAATTTTGGTATTGCTCCGATACCAAGTAAATACAGGGCCAGTGCTGCCGATACCAATTCCGATGCTTTTAACTTAGAAACGGGAGAGCTGTGTGTTAATATTATTATGATGAATCATCACCAATTTTCATATTGTTAACACATTTAATGACCACTAAATCAGTGTGATCTTTATTTTTTCACAATAATTAGTTAATATAATAAACCACTTTTCAGCTTTTTATGTATTTTGAAACATTTTGTTTACTTGTTTTGGAGACCTGTAATGGAAATGTGGCTGCCTCTAAAGCACTTTGGATCAGCCTCTGTTGTTTAAATGTGCTATGGGCTATAAATAAAATAGACCTGACAGTCAGCACAAAAAGGTTCAAACATTTTTTTTGATATATTTTTTCATTTCCAAAACAAAATAGTTTATTTAACACAATTCAGTGGGCTGTTTACTGAAGTTAGAGGATGGAAACAAAGTATCAGTATCGATCCAATACCAAAACCAGCGTCGGTATTGATACTATCGATATTTGTATCGATCTCACACTTCTACCATGGATATCTCATACATATATCTCCTAACCTATAATGACTACTCAGACCTTAAACATGACTCAATATTTTATTGATAACCTGGAGGTTACCATTGCAACTAAGCTTATATTAATGTTATATCAATTTAATGGGTTAAAAAACGGGAAGTGCCTGATTTTAATGAGTTGTATTACAGGCACAGCTGTTGCTGTTATGTTATTTATGTGGACCTTTAGTGTGACAGCAGAAGTCACCATTTCACCCGTTGTTTTCATTTTCATTTCTGACGTAAAGTTAGCAAAGTTGAGGTTTTGGTAAAGTTGAACTTGTGTGAAACATCTTTAGTGCTGAAGAGATCAAGTAAGAAGACGGGTGCGCGGCGAGGAGCACCGGGGGATGAGAAGTATACAGACATGTCTACCGCCAGTGAGTGAAGCTCAGTTACTCACTGTCTTTACAGTAGGCTTCTTCCTACTTTCTTTACAGGATATCACCTGTGTCTGAGCTCTTGAGTTACTTATATACTGTACCTTTCACATGCATATGACTAACTCGAAAATTCCCCCGCCTCCCTCTGTAAAAATTCCTTTCTTATTCTCCCTCTTTCTCCTTCAGGCATGTCACGATCGAGAATGAATTTCCGCAGCGGCCGCCGCGGCCCCGCTGCCTACTTGCGACGTAAGGAGCGCATGTTGCGCATCTCGATCCGCCGCATGGTGAAGACAGACACTTTCTACTTGATGGTGCTCAGTCTGGTGGCTCTCAACACCATCTGTGTGGCCATTGTCCACCACAATCAACCCGACTGGCTCACCGTCTTCCTCTGTGGGTTTCTTTTGTGAATGTCTGTGCTGTTTGCTTTTTTTTTTTTTTTAGATCAAAAAAGCGAAATCAGGTCAGAAAATACCTTCTTTCTGGCTGCACCCTGCTTCATTCTGCTTTCTGACTTTTGCTTTTTCCCCCTCTTTAATCTCCAGACTATGCAGAGTTTGTTTTCCTGGGGCTGTTTCTGGCTGAGATGTTTTTGAAAATGTATGGTCTGGGTTTCCGGCTGTACTTCCACTCATCTTTCAACTGCTTCGACTGTGGGGTGAGGTCCTTCATCTCCTTTTCTCACTCTGTGCTAGAATATATACATTTCTTGTGCTAAATGAAGACTAGGCTACTTAACGTCAGGGATACAATTTCTTATTACTTGAATAGATTATATAAACCAAAGTGAACCATCTTTACCAAGAACAAAGGGAGGACTGGACTTTATACACACAGTGGGCTGATTAGAGATATAATAATCAACACAGGTAAAAATGATGAAGGGACTAAAACTGAGCAAGAAAACCAACTTTCAAAGTAAATCAGAACATAAGTGAGAGAACTGATGGCAAAACAAAAAGAGGATTTCTACATTGCTGCACAGGTGAAGCATACAGAGCTTGATTTTTTCCTTCTGACATGTTTTGCAGGTTATTGTCGGCAGCATCTTTGAGGTGGTGTGGGGTTTCTTCAGGCCTGGCATGTCATTTGGCATCAGTGTGCTCAGGGCGCTGAGACTTCTGAGGATTTTTAAGATCACAAAGTAAGTGGGGCAGCAGGACAGTTCACAGAGAAAGTAAGTCATGACAGCCTGGGTTGCACAATGGTTGTTGAATTTTTACATGTTCCAGCTGACAAAAAAACCAACTAAACAAAAAAAAAAACCCAGAGGGTGTATTATTTTATTATTATTTTCTTTTTCCAGATACTGGGCCTCTCTCAGGAATTTGGTGGTGTCCCTCATGAGCTCCATGAAGTCCATCATCAGCCTGCTTTTCCTTCTCTTCCTCTTCACTGTGGTGTTTGCTCTGCTGGGGATGCAGCTGTTTGGAGGGAGGTGCGTACTGACATCCTTAATTGTCAGTGAACTCGGCCAAATCGGTTTTCCTTTTGATTTCAATAATAATGGCACCGTTTTGAAAAACAGTATCTTCTTCCTAAGATCTAAACAGCAGTTTCCTCAATGGTGTCCTAAAATAAGAGGAGAGGAAGCGATATGTCCAGATGAAAATAGCTCTGCATCCTCCTCCTCCTCCCATTCTTCCTTGGTCATATCTGACCCTGCTTTCTATCTGCCTCCCCTCTAGGTTCATCTTTGAAGATTACACTCCCACCAACTTTGACACGTTTCCAGCTGCCATCATGACAGTGTTTCAGGTTTGGCTCCCACAGATCCCCTCATTTCTGCCTGCTCTCCATGACACATTGCACCCTGGGATATTTCTCACCCCAGGCGCAGATTAAACAACTCTGCTCGCTCGCTCGCTCGCCACCCCCTGCCTCCGTCATCATCCCACACATCCATACACACATATGCGCACATGAATATCAGACAAGGGAAATGTGGAAAAAGTCCACATCATATCTGCTACACATCCGCTGCACTGTAAAAGAGTGTTTTGATCAGCAGACACTGTAATTATTGCCTTGCTGCCATTTTAATACTATACTTTGAACTGGTTAGTAGACAGTGACTTTGTCTCCTGTGCAGTGAATCTGATGTGAGCAATGTGCAAAATATTCTGTGAATTTGCCCACAGATTTTGACCGGCGAGGACTGGAACGAGGTGATGTATAATGGGATCCGCTCGCAGGGAGGCGTTCAGTACGGCATGTGGTCATCCATCTACTTCATAGTGCTCACATTGTTTGGAAATTGTATCCTTGTTGACCGCAAAAGTGGTCAGAAAGCGCTGATAAAAAGCGTGATGCCTATAAGTGGTGGAAGTATTTTAGATAAAAATAGCGACATACCCGAGTGTTAAAATGCTTAATATCAACAGAAGTACGGCGAGTTAAACTAGTATAAAAATGTTGTATCAAAAGTAAAATCTTCAGCAGAATATCCTCTGGCATCAGTAACATTGATGTTCTTTGTGGTCTTTATTGGTAAATGCAATTAAAATAGATTTGTAGGTGAGTAAAAGGTGAAAGGAAAGTATACAAGTGGCTGATTAATGACCAAACATACCTACACCAGATCACAGCAAGTACAGTAGGGGTCAAAGGTGAGTCAGCAGCTGGGTGGAGAAGGATCAAAACAGAAATTTATATTTGACACCAGAGAGCATCTTTGGATGGAAACAAGTGAGCAATATTTAGCGCTTTGGTGACATGACGGCATTTGATTTCGCGCTTTGCTTGAGTAGTCCTGAAGAGCAAGCTAACTGACATTCATGCGTTCGCCTAAAATGTGATTTTATTTGTACTTTTTGGCGTTTTTGTCCTTGACCGACATTACGACAGACACGCTGCTGAATGTCTTCTTGGCCATTGCCGTGGATAATCTGGCCAATGCACAGGAATTGACAAAGGTTTGCACTGTTTTTAAAGTTTGTGCTGTATGTGACACACGTTCTGCTGTTAACCGCTCTTCGATTGCGGGCGTGGTCTTCTTCTTTAGGATGAAGAGGAGGAAGAAGAGTTCTTCAACCAGAGATACGCCAGAGGAAGAGACGGCCTGATAGCTGAGTAAGTTACTGGTCGACATCTAACAAAAAAATCCACGTTTAAGATGAGATAACCACAGTCTTCACAGCTCTTAAGTAACTGAATTTGAAATTGGACTAAACTCTCTCACAGTTCCTCATTCTCAGTCGTTTTTTTAGTGTTTTTCCAAGTCATTTTCCAAGAAGTGAAATGAAGCTAATACTTAAGATATGAATGCTGTGGGGAAACTGATGGTTCCTCATCTTACTCTATTAGAGGGGAGATGTGTTAAAGTCAGATTAAAATAAGTCAAGATCATTTATTTCCACCATGAGAAGAAGTTGTAGGTGTAAGTGTCAAATGTTTAAAACAGTATGTTCCTTATTTCTTCAGCTGCGCGGTGAATGCAAGGTAGAAAGGCATGTTTAACGTACTGATGCCAAAATTATGAATGTAAATTGAATGTGCCTGATTTAAAAGCATGAGTCATTTCCGACTCTCCGAGCTGCATAACTGAAACTCCTGTGACTGCCTTGGCTTGTGATTGGTTATGGTCAGCCTCTTTTGTTAATCAGAGGGGTAATTCTTCACTGATTTCCTTGCTCCTTTCTGCGACCTGGCGGCTTTCCCACAGGTCTAATTATCCCATAAGTTTGGGAGGAGAAGGGCGGGAGGTGTACTTCAAAGGTTGTCGGGAACAGTGGGAAGTCTGAATGTGTGACTCTACTGGGAGGAGGCACACTTTGGAGTGGGTCTGATTTTGACCAAGTTTGCCTGATTAGTGTGACTCCGGCTCATCAGAATTTCCACTGTGACAATGACATTTTTTGTTGGAGGGCATAAAGATGTTACGTAACATCTGCGTGTCCTGCAGAGGCACGTTAAACCTCTCACTGAGAACACTGACCTGGCTAGATTATGGCTGCACCTGTCCTTCCTGTGTTTTACACCTCAGACCTTTTTCACAGCAGATTTTCACTGTATTCGCAGGAAATGCACAGCTGCATTCAGGAAATCTAATGACGGCTGATTTCTTCTTGAGGAGAGTATTGTGGAGGCTGGCGCTCTGAATTAGCATACTGGGACATTTAATGGGCCACCACTAACATTTGAGCTATGACAAGTCAAAATGGCTGCTGTGAAAAGGGTCCATTAACTACAAATGTTACTAAGTCAGATTTTCCTGACCATATATAATTAGAGATTGATAAATGTGTTTTACCTTCTTCCCAAGTAGGCTTTTATTTATGGTGCAATAAGAAAATCAACTTGCAGAGGCTCAAAGCTTCTTTTTTACAGAATAGTTTTATTCAACTGTTAATGTCTTGTAGTCGTTAAAATACTATTATAGAGTAATGTTGAATAAAATGACTCTGTTGGTGCTTTTAGGCTTTGGTTTTAAAGTACAAATGTAGCAAACTTCCAAGAGTAGACAGTACTGTGCAAATGTCGTGAGCCACATCTCGTTTCTCTATATTTTGCTTCCAAGGAACCAGACTTTCATGTAAGTTTTTAAAGTGGTTTTGAGCAATAGTTCTCTAAGCTTTCTAAATGTCTTCCAAAGTGTTTCTTTGGAAAATGGCTGCTTTTTCACCAGTTTTCAATCCAGCCCTTGTACCTGACCATTTTTAGAGGATTAAGTTTTGTTTTGTTGTTTTTTTTTTTTTTTTGTTTGTTTTTTTTTTTAGTTACTTACTCTGCATGATTAAAGCATAAAATGCACCTAACTCAAGGGACAAACCAGCGTAGTGTTTATACATAACAGACATAAAACTGTTTAAAATTGAATCTTAAACTATCATTTGTTCCAATTTCTTTGGTTGATCCTACAAAAAACAAGAGACAACAGAGTTTGACAGACATAAAATAGCATTTTTCCACCAACAAGGTGATTTCCAGAGAACTAGTAGCTGAAAACTTGCCATGTCTCAACATGGTGTGCAGTGTGTCCGTAAAAAAACTGAAGAAACTGGACAAGTGAAGAAGAAGAAGAAGTGGAAGGCCTAAAAAAATTATTCCAATACAGCATTCCAGTGGAAGGGAAGCAGGGAGAAAAGTCTGTGGTATTCCCAATAAGAAGTGCATGGAAAATCAGTGGCAACGGGTTTTATGAAGCAGTTATATAATACAAATTCAAATCAATATGTATGGAGCGATCAGGACACTGAGCATCTACAGCAGGGGTCTCCAACTCCAGTCCTCGAGAGCTACTGTCCTGCAGCTTTTAGATGTATCCTTGTTCCGACACACCTGAATCAAATGAATGGCTTGTTACCAAGCATTGCCAAACTTGATGGCGTGCTGAAAAGGTAATTCAACCTTTTGATTCTGCTGCGTTGAAGTAGGCATGCATCTAAAAGCTGCAGGACAGTAGCTCTCGAGGACTGGAGTTAGAGACCCCTGGTCTACAGCCATCTGTAAAACATGGTGGAGGCTCTGTCATGGTTTTGGGCTACATTTCAGCCAGTGGTATCAGAGGCTTTGCCAAAATTTGATTTTCATCCAGCATCCTGCATTATCTGGAAAGCATCTAAATGGCAACACCTTACTGCTGAAATTGAAAAATTAGAATTGAAATTTATGCGTAGAGGAGGTCAGAACAGAGGTAAAACAGTTGAGGCTCTGTCATGGTTTGGGGTGCATTTTAACCAATGCTGTTGGCTCGAGAACTATTCCTGAAGACTACTTAGAGAAATGAGAAGAAAACCTGCCTAAGAGAGTTCAGGCTCTGTTGAAGAATAAAAATGGCCATACCAAATACTGACTTTCACCTTGTTTCAATTGTATAAACCAAATTTAAACAAATGAAGGGTCACTCAGTATTTTTTTTAAAAAATGTAACAAAAAAAAAGTATTAAAAATTATTCTTTAGAGATATGGCAGAGTGATGGGGAAAAAATCCTTCTGAACTTCTAATATGAACTTGTCTATTTTAGCTACTTCCAGTCAAGTCAAATCAGAAGCCGTTCAGCCAGGTTCCCCTAAAAAATAAAGAATTTGTTATTAGTGAATTAGAGAACAGACGCTGTGAAACAGAGAGTAGTAAAGGATATCAAAACAGTAGCAACTCTAGCATGCCATGCACATATTGTAAAATACTAGTGTCCACAAACAGCTGAGGCTGTACTTCTTTTTGCTGCTGTTCAGCAAAACACAAGGGAGCACCGAAGGGTGTGGCTGATGCTCCCATTTGTTTTAATTTGAAATGACGGTGCTATATTGCGACACCACCAAAGTCTCTGCAAGCTGATTTGTTACCATATGGATCAGGACTAGCTGCTGCCTGCACACCTGATCTACTCTGATCACCAGAAAAACATGACAAAAATCCCCAAAGCGATGCGATGTCAGGACACGCCTGCATAAACTCTCTCTTACTGGTCTCGGACTCTAGCTGTGACACTGAATGTATCATTTGTCTGTTACATATTTGAATGTTAGTCTCGTAAGTGCTGCAACAATCGAGGTGCTGATTTGATGTGTATTACAGTGTTCTTCTGGCTCCATCATGTTGTCTTGTTATATGCTTGTTACGTGGCACTGACCAAAATGTTGTGTTCGATCATATCAATCGATCATCAGCCATCAAGATCTTTGAATTTTGAATATATTTAATGTAAAACGCCCAAAACTATACAGCGGCCTTGAATGCAAAGTGTGCATTATGATAAATTAAATGCTAACTTCAGTCCTCTTTTGGATTCAATTGCAAGTACAGTTTGTTTCCTCTGGACGCGTTTTGTTCGGTGCCACAGCAAATGTTCTGTGTATGTTGTTAAACACTAATGTCTTGTTTTCAAATAATCACTCATTGATTACATGGACAACAAAAGAATCTGAATACCAGTAAGTATAACTGTATGCATCTGTGTCACACAGAATTTCTCTCTTGAGTTTTCGTACTCAATTTCCCTTAGATGTTACACAATGTTTGCACCTTGATCCTGCACCCTTCGTTTTTGTTCTCGTGGGTTTTTGTTTTTCTCTTTTACTTTCGATCTGTCCTTACTTCTCAGGCATTGTTTGAGTTTTTTGGATGCCTTTGTATTTTTTGCACATTTTTTTTTTCATGGGAATTTTTTTTGTGTGTGTTACTAATCAACTAACATTATAAATTCACAGAAAAGGTCTGTCCTTTTCTTGCAACTTTTATTTTACTTGTTTGCTTTTTAAAATATATTATTGGTATGCTAAATGAATAATAGTGTTCATGTCTTTTTTGGTCACTAATTCCTTAAGATGAATTGCAGAATATTTATTTCGAGTACATTGTGGTCCTCAGTGGCAGAAGAAGACCCTACCTGTATCGGAAACGTGCGATCCACAGGGGCCGGCCTACCTTTCCAGATGAACCGGATGGTGCACTGGCTGCTGCAGACGAGCAGCCCCTAAATGGCTCCAATGCCTTTGCCAACCGCCGCGAGAGGAGGAGAAAAGTTAACATGTCGGTGTGGGAGCAGAGAGCCAACCAGCTGCGCAAACGGCGCCAAATGGCGAGCAGAGAGGAGCTGTTCAGCAGCCCTACAGAAGACACCGTCGAAACTCCTACCATTCCCCACCACCCCTCCAACCTTTCCTCAGAGGCCAGCCCAGCTCACCTACCTGAGTCACCGATGTCGGTGGGGATGCCTCTTCCCGAACCTCCAATGTCCATCTCTATTCCCATGCCGGAGCCTCCAGCAGCTGAACCTCTGGTAAACCTCAGCGAGGAGAAGACAGGAGGACCAAACCACCGGGCGGCAGGTGGTGGCAGACACAGGATGGCCCGAAAGTTCAGGTCCAGTCAGGCGCCAGAAGATGGAGCCCGTCATAGACGCCACCGCCATCGCGAGGCTCGTATTGAGGCGAAGAGTCTGGACTGTACGCAAACGCCACACGAGGTGCTACATATCAGAAGGTCGCTCAGCCAGGAGAGAAAAGTACTGGATGAAAGAGAAGAAAGGGAAGAAAGGGAGGACAAAGAAAGAGGAGAGGAAGAAGGAAGCTCAGTCCACGATGATGGGACATGCATCGTTAACCCCTATGCAGAAGTTGGAGAAGATTGTATAAGGTAAGCCTGCTCTCATGCATTTCTCGACTGGTGGAAAGAAGCTAAAGTGTTTTAAATTTTAGGTCATTTGCATCATTTTATGTATAGATAATATTTTTACCTTTTATGCTATGCTATGCTTAGAAATAAACACCAAAGGATTACGAGGTAGGACACTCGTTCAACAAATGCAACAAGGAAATGCGTATATAGATACCGCAAAGCTGTGGCACAGTTTCTCCATGTAATGAAAAAAATTGTATTGTTACTTGAATTTAAGTTTATTCTGGAGCAGTTAAGCAAAAAGCAAAATTCATTTGTTCTATAGTAATTAGTTATATGGTCAAACATTCTCGGAGAGCAGCAACATGGCGTTAATACAGAGCAGACCAGGTGTCAGTGACAACAATAAAGGAAAAGCTGGGGTGGATGTGGGTTGCAAAGAGGATTGCATCAGTGGTGTTGGGAAGGTCACTTTTAAAATGTATTCCACTACAGATTACAGATTACATGCCCCAAAATGTATTTTGTAACGTATTCCGTTACATTACTCAATGAGAGTGACGTATTCTGAATACTTTGGATTACTTAATATATTATCATGCTGTTTACAACTACATGAATGTACTATTGCTGTGTGATTTATTACTTTTACTGAAGGTTGCACTCCATACCAATACCAACTAGATTTTTAAATCATAATATAAAATGAATAACAGTAGGTGGACATTAGGTAAGGCTGTGCTTTATGCAGCGATCTCATATAGAAAACTATTCCGCGCGTATATAAAACAGGTCCGCCGCTCCGAACCGTAGTAAAGGGACCTCTGGCTAATACGTGGGTTCCGTGTCGGGCTCATAACCGAAAACTAGCTTCACTTTGTTGTCTGGGTCAACTTTGCAAGCGAGAGACAGAGAGAGGCGTAGAAAGGCTGCTCCAACAGAACTTATTGTTTTGGAGGAAAACACGACCACAGTGTACAGTCGAATCAATAGTTTACTTACAACGGGGCTCGTCAGGCACTCTTTTTGGCTACAGTGGTTATTATCATATTTAAATGTTTCCATCTACCGTTTCTGCTCGGTGACAACTCGTACTTTTCCACTCTCCTTTTCGACTGTAACGGAATACAGTTACTCATATTTTGTATTTTAAATACGTAACGGCGGTACATGTATTTCGTTACTCACCAACACATGTGCATCAGTTAACTGACGTGGGCTGCTCTTGAGGTGATCCGTTACCACCTGATTTATTAGATTATCATTGTGCTCAGCTGTACTTTGTGATCTGCATGAATTAATGCCATGCTCTGTTTTGGTGAGTTGTTTTTTTTTTTTTTTTTTTTACAGAGCTGCTGAATGCAGTGCAGATATTCCTGATCCTCCTCAGTGTGAACAGATAGTGGACAGCACCTGGTCAGAGCAGGTTGAGGGTGGCCACTCAGATCAGTATGAGCCACTGTGCCAAAACATCCCAGTGGAGACTGCTTTAGAGGCCACAGAGTTCACTGTGAGTGCTATAGAGTCAGAAAACCGTAAGGCATCCATCAAACGGGACAAGTCTAACCTGGAAGACAGCGTGACCATTGAAATGTCTGCACAGCCACTTCTGGAGCTCACACCCATGACAGGTAGCACTGTGACCACTTCTCATTGCAGTCCTTTGCACAATGCATCACAAAGTGGGATTTAGTGTCAGTATCACTGTACCACACTGTGTAGGCGTTCTTGACATCTGATAAAAGTGGCCACTAGTCTTTTTTTCCCCCTGAATCCACTGTGTTGGTGACTCACATTGTTCTTCCTTTGTCAGCTGTTCATGGACAGCTAAAACATTTTTTCTTTGCTCTCATGTGTCTGTCTGGGGTTTAGTGAACAATAAAGAGTTGGAGGCATACCAGTCTGACCAGAATGAAAATGAGGAGGACACAGAGGAGGAAGAACCTCCAATTCCTCCAAAACCTGTACCTCCAGACAGCATGTTCATCTTCAAGGCCTCCAACCCGTAAGATGTAGCCCAATCTTCCAAATCATTGATTATCTGATGGAATACAGTACTGTGCAAAAGTCTTAAGTCACCCATCATGTTTTAAAAAGATTTCAGTAGGAAAATGAGAAATAAGTGAAACATGAAACATACAGAGTGTATAAAGTGAAAACAGAGCTTGTATAATACAAGTAGTCTTTGTAGTTTATAGTTAAGAGTCAATAATTGTCATTGATGAAAATGAAGCCTCTACCAATCAGATAGTATTTCATGATGGATCAAAATCTGATGGCACCTTCTGCATTCATGATCCCTTCTCAAACACCACTGTGTGAAAGGCAACCCCAGATCCTCCACCATGTTTTACAGGTTGCCGTAGACACTCACTGATGTACCTCCCTCCCCAGCTCCTTCATGCATATTGACGATGTTGTGAACCAAGACTTTAAAATTTGGATTCATCACTCCATGAGACCTGTTGCGACTAATTTTCATCACAGTTCTTGTGTAATTCAACATACAACCGCCTTCTCTCTCCGTTTACCTTCCTTAATATTGGGTTATTAACAGCTGCCCTTCCACACAGAGATTTCTGATGAGGCATTTTAAGAAATTACAAGAAAGTTCAGCTCCTTGGAAACAAAAGAAATAAGTGGTGACTCCAGACTTTTGCACAGCATTTTAAATACTTGTTTTCTTCTTGTTTGTAGTAGCAGTAGTTGTTTCTATGCATGCCACTCACGCAGTTATATGCATCTTCTTTGTTGTAATGTAGCATCAGGAGGATTTGTCATTATGTGGTCACTCTCCGCTATTTTGAGATGACCATCCTGCTTGTGATCGTGGCGAGCAGCATTGCACTGGCTGCCGAGGACCCTGTGTGCACTAATTCAGACAGGAACAAGGTGAGCTCAGACAACATCTGTCTTAAAGACTTTGTTTTTTTTATGAAAATGAGATTTACACAATCAAAATGATCATCAAATCACCCTCAGATGTCTTCCAGATGGCCTGAAATGGTCTCATGAAACTGTAGTTCAGTGCAAGTCTTTTAGGTTTGATCTCTAGTTGACATAACACTGTGTCAGCAACAATGTGCTGTGACACATTTGCTATCGCGCACATACAAGGTGGCAAGCAGCCTGATAGCTGCGCAGTTTGTTTTTCACGACTTTTCACTCATCTAAGTAGCATGGAACGTGTCAAGAGTGACCGAATAAGGACATATGAGTAAAATCCACACTGTGCTTGGGTATAAGTCGAGTCAGTCAAGTCAACAAATGCTGACAAGTGCTCAACAACATCAGGTTACAACACGTAATTTAAGGGATTAAATGAAAAGTAGGCACAAATCCCCATCAACGAGTCATTTTAGATTTTGCACAGTAGCTGCTCTCACTCACCAGTGCCTCTATGGTGGTTAACACCTTCACCTGACATACGGAAAAGCACCAGTTTAAGCCTCAAGGGGTCAAAAGCTTGTGTACTGCTAATGCTCATTCGAAGTCTGTAAAAAATGGGAGGATTGCATCAGGATGGGCATCTGGCTTAAAATTTGTTCCATATCAAATATGCGGATCCATCTGCTGGGGGGACCCCTTGGGAAGTGAAGGAGCAGCTGAAAGTACCCGGCTACTTATGCTCACTGGACACTTCATTAGTTACAACTTGCTGCTACTGGGTTGGGTTCAGAACTTCCTTAATTTCCAGTGGCACAGATTCAACAAGGAGCTGGAAACATTCCTCTGAGATTTTGGTCCATATTGACATGATAGCGTCAAACAGTTGCTGGAGACTTGTTCGCTGTACTGCCATTTCATTGCATTGCAAAGCTGCTCTGTTGGATTGAGAACTGGTGACTGTGGTGTACTTTTCATGTTCAAGAAACCATTTTGAGACAATTTGAGCTTTGTGAGACCAGAAGATGGATACATTGTGGTGTGAAAGGATTGGCATGGTCGGCAGCAATGGTAGACTGCAGTGCAGGAAAATTTCACACCTTTACACGATCACCGCCAGCTCAGGATGCAAGGCAGGATGGATCCATGCTTTGATGTCTGTGCCAATTCTGACCCTACCAGTTAAATGTCACAGCAGAAATCAAGACTCATCAGACCAGACAATGCTTTTCCAGCCTGCACTTTTAATACAAGACAGGATGGATCCATGCTTTCAATTCGCTAATGTCAAATTCTGACCAGGCAACATTTTTCTAATCTTTTATTGTTCAATTTTAGTAAGCTTGTACGAATTGTAGGGGCACCCGGCGTGGTCTTCTGACCATCTACTTCATTTGCTGACGAACTGTGCATTCAGAGATGCTCTTGTGCATACCTTGGTTGTAACAAATGTAACAAACTTCCTACCTGCCTGAGCATGTGGCAGGTCTTTTGTGCGTTTCTACAGGAACTGGAGAGGAGGTGTGGCTTATTTTTAACTAACAACACTGGCAGCACCTGGGCCCTGAGAGCTCAGTTCCTAGGCGGTTCTTCTCCCCGAGACACCTTTTTGGATTTTGGTTACTCCTTCGTTTGTTCTCTTGCATTAAACAACCTTGCACATGCCATCTCTTCACTCATGCACTCATTTACACCACTGACAGTACTGACCACACAGTTTGTGGTTAGTGTAACTTATTTTCTTGTTAAAAATCAAAAATTTTAATTGTGTGCATCTCCCTTGTAGTCATTGCTGTGTGCCCCGATTTGTGACACTGAGCTACTGATCCCTTACTAACAGCTTAAGTTATTCTCCACTGACCTCTGGCATCATTTTTGTTCAGAAAACCAACACTCCCTAGATATTTTCTGTTTCTGACCATTCCCTGTATACCATAGAGATGATTGTGTGGGAAATCCCATTAAATCAGCAGTCTTTGAACCCAACACAGGTGGTAAAAACCCCAATGCAGTCAGTGGAGCCATCAGAGTGTGTGTTGTGTGGATCTTAGTACTCTTCAAGGTCAACAAAAGAACTTAAAGGGGCACTCTGCCAGTTTTGCATATAAAAATAAGTTTACTTACAGCACTGCTTAGTTTGTAAAAACAGCTTTAAGAACAAGGTTATTAAGATTATTTGTGGAGTCAGTTGACAGATGGTACCATCAACGTGAATTTTGGGGAATGTAGGATCCAGCAGAAGGATTTTGACCCCATGAGTCACTCAGCTGAATGGAATTGTTAAACGACATTACTGGAGCGTCTCCTTGAGGAATATCTGGGTTGGTTAGAGCACCAAACAACATGTGTTTTGTGTGTCAAAGTATGCAAAGTGACCCAGAGCCACACAGAGTAATTAGAATTTCTGTCTATAATTTTCTCAGTTGAGTAATTGAGTTGGTTACCTGGAGCTATACTTTGACACCGCTCACAAATGTACTGATTCATTCTAAGAAGATGTGTCCTGAAGCATTAAGGTGGATGAATCATGCCAGCTTGATGCTAGCAAGTTCATTGCCACTGGCAGGATGGGAAAAATGTAAATTTGATTTACTCTTGAGGAGCTTTACGCGTGGTTGTGTGTACCGTCACTGATACTAAATGCACCTCAGAAAAATCTCAAACTCTGGACTGAACTTTTAAAAAGTAATTTTTTTCCCTAATTTTGAAATTATCCAGGTCCTCCGATATTTTGATTACGTCTTCACTGGAGTGTTCACCTTTGAAATGATCATCAAGGTGGGTGGCTGAAACATTTTCTCTTCTTTCATCGCAATTTCAAAGACTTCACCTTTGCCAGTTTGTAACCCATCCGTGTGGATGTGTGTGTTCGTCCCCCAGATGATAGACCAGGGTCTCATTCTACACGATGGCTCTTATTTCCGAGACATGTGGAACATGCTGGACTTCATTGTAGTGGTGGGAGCTCTGATTGCTTTTGCTCTAACGTGAGTCACATTACAGTGCTGCCTGTCGATGACTAATGAGTGATTCACTGCAGCAAACAGTTTCTGAGAATACAGTATTGTATTAAACGACTTTCCCTCAAAGATTCGCACGCTGCAAGTATGGAGGCATGAGAAGACCTGTACAGCGCGGAGCTCAGATTTAACTGTTTTCTCTGTGTAATTTAGGTGGTGTGGTTAAACATGGGTAGTGTGTGTCGCAGCGTTTTGTTTCTTTACTTTTGAGTGCGAACATTACTAACTAAACTTTTTGTGCTTTTTGTTGTAATGTAGAGAATTGTATGTTATTTTCTCTGTTGTTGATATAGCTGTGATCCTTTGAGCTTTGCTCACAGTGTATCTCTTTTTTTTTTTTTTGCCTCGTTTTTTTTTTCTCTGTTGTTCCTGTGGATATTATGACTGTTGGGGCTCCCAGCAATGTGATGGGGTAAAAATTTCAGTCACACTAGATGTAAATGTGTCCCATAAGCCACTCATATTTTTCATGTTTTCATATCTTCTGATTTGTTGTTTTCTACATTTAAAAAATATATATTTTTGTCTGCCTTTTGTCTGTTTGCTTTTGATTTTGTCACATTTTGACATTTGACTCATACAACGGCAGAGCCTGGCAGGTATCGGGGGGGGGGGGGATGCTGATAATGAGTCATTTTGTCTATCAAGTCATCAGTTTTGCATGAAAATGAACATAAAACAAAAGTGTTCCAGTATATGCACACACAGCTCACGACAAGGCTAATATTAAGATAAAAACATTAATTCTCAGTGTGATCTAACTTTGATAGAATAAATATATTTATTTGAAGCCATGAGTGTCACGATGAGCTGTGTGGCTGGCAGTGGCTGGATCCAAGTGCAGGACTCTGAGACAAAACATTAACTTAAGGCGGCAGCTTTATTTGCTGGCAATACAAAAAGCAAAAACTCAAACTAGGATTGTTTAACTGTACTGGGATGGGATGCCTTGCTTGGCCTGGCCTGGCGATAGAAGACGAGGGTTACACACACAACAAATGTGGAGGATGCAACAGGGCTTAAAAAAAAACAACACAGGGCTTAAATACATACTGAGGTGATTAGGGAATGTGAAACAGGAGGAGAGCACAGCTGGGAGTCATCTGACATGACAAGACAAAACTCAACACATTGACATAGTACACAGACTTTCAAGGTCTAGGAGCTAGGAATACTAGAGACAGAAACCAAAACCAAGAGAATCAAAACAAATCATGGAATCAAGGATAACTAATACAAACAGAAAAACACTGAGTCCACAGACTCAGGACCGTGACAATAATCGTGCACAAACTACTAGTGTAATTGAATGAATCAGCTAAAATATTTGATTTAAGGGTTGAAAAAATACAAATGATCAAATATTTTACAGCTGAAATCTGTCAAGCTCCAAACATACACCCTCAAGTTGAATGTTTCCCCATTCATTTGTGTTTACATTCAGTTTTTACTGTGTTTTTTTGTTGTTGTTTTTGTACTTGTCTGTGTGCATCAGTCTGACCGTACAGCTATGTTTCTCAGTGCTACATTTCCAATGTCAACAGAAACAACAAAGGACGAGACATCAAGACGATAAAGTCCCTCCGAGTTTTAAGAGTCCTGCGACCCCTTAAAACCATCAAGAGACTTCCTAAACTCAAGGTGTGATGCAGACATCTGCAAACAGTCTGCTGTTCTGTTTTCTGGTGTTGTTGCACCAGTCCTTGACAGATTTTATTTGTCTTTCTCCTGCGCAGGCTGTTTTTGACTGTGTGGTCACATCTCTGAAGAACGTTTTCAACATCCTCATTGTGTACCAGCTCTTCATGTTCATCTTTGCTGTCATAGCAGTGCAGCTTTTTAAGGGGAGGTTCTTCTATTGCACTGACAGCTCCATGAATACAGAGAAGGAATGCCAGTGAGTGAACTCCGCTTCACCCTCGTCTGTTCCTACATTAGTGTTTTTAAAAATATATATACTTTATATATCTGAAACTCCTCCTACACATTGTCACTCAAAATGCACTGGTACTGCCACGCAAGATCATTTTTAATGTAAAATATGAATATGAGGAGTTAAGCTCTAAAAGAGGTTTAAAGCAGTAAGTTCCTGGAATATGCTTATTCAAGTTAGATTACAAGACTAATACCATCCTTACAGCCATGTGTGGAAGAAAGTTTATACAGGACTCCATGCAGTCCTGTGAAAACACTAAGTATATCATTATTGCTTATGCAGGATTTAAGAGGGTAAGATGCTCAGATCTCAGATTCTACAGTCAAATGTGAGTCCATCTGTCTAACAGCTAAGGCTTGGGTCATGCAAGAGAACTTTTCTGAAGAAATTATTTAAAATTTCATTCTCATTTCTGAGCTGTCTTAACCGGGTTGAAGATGTTATGACTAAGACTGACTCTGTGTGATATCTTACACCATATATATGGCTTTGTTTTTTTGTTTTTGTTTTTTAAATCTGTGCAGTATTGTGGTGCAAAATCAATATAAATCCTTCTATGGGAGAGTATTACGTGGTTTTAAACTCTTTAAACAACTTGAAGGAAACCTACCCAACAAAATCACAACAGGAAGAAAATAAAACATATAAAAAAAATTTAAAAAGGGGAAAAACACGACTTTTGTGACAGCAGCGTCAATCAGAGAAAATGCAAAAAACTTCAAGCCTTGACAAAAAAATCCTCCAAATTGAAAGCAATGAAGCAGAAAATTACAAAAAAGGGCCCAAATGTGCAGCTTTGCTTATTTCTTATATAACCTCAGATAGTCTGTCATTGTCTGCAGATGCCAGTGAATAGCATGAGAGTAACAGTTACTTGTAACAAAGGCTTTAATGCTTCTCTTTTTTGTTACAACCGCTGGTCTAATCAGTGAATTAAGTGAAATGATGACCTCTGGGCTATTCTATTCCCCACAGAGGCTACTACATTGACTACAGCAGAGACAAAAAGGAGGTGAAGAGGAGAGAGTGGAAGAGACACGAGTTTCACTATGACAATGTCTGCTGGGCTCTGCTCACTCTGTTCACTGTTTCAACTGGAGAGGGGTGGCCTCAGTATGTCTCCTTGCGTGTTTATAGGCTTTCAGCTCAGTTTTTCTCAGCACAAAATTGCTTTCTATAACTTATGTGTGCTATAAATGAATCAACCACAGGTAATATGATTTTTTTAAATGTAGGGTCCTCCAGCACTCTACAGATGTTACAGAGGAGAACATGGGGCCGAGTCGGGGGAACCGGATGGAGATGTCAGTTTTCTATGTGGTCTATTTTGTGGTCTTCCCATTCTTCTTCGTCAACATCTTTGTGGCTCTTATCATCATCACTTTCCAAGAGCAGGGTGACAAGATGATTCAGGAGTGCAGTCTGGAGAAGAATGAGGTACGGAGCTGTGACAGCATTTCACACAAATTCAAGTAATTAGGCATCATCTTTTCACACATAATGCTCATTTTCTCTCCATCAGAGGGCTTGCATTGACTTTGCCATCAGCGCCAAGCCGATGACCCGCTACATGCCCCAGAACAGACAGACCTTCCAGTACAGACTGTGGCACTTTGTGGCGTCGCCCTCGTTTGAGTACACTGTGCTCGTCATGATCGCCCTCAACACTGTTGTTCTCATGATGAAGGTAAGTGGTTCATTCAGTAAATGTGGAACAGTATCACAAATCATTTTAGATTGATTTCCCAAAGGCCCAGAGAAACACTGGTTTAATTTCATGCCAGATTTTTTTAAAAATCAACTTGCAGAGTATTGAAACTCAACTGTAAACTCTAAGTAGCCTCAGTGAGAAGTGACTTTAAACCTGTGCCACCAAATCAGTCCTTACCCAGGAGACATGGACTCCAAAAGACCTCTGGAGGTGTCCTGTGTGTAGATCACATTTTTATTTTCTAAAAGATGCCACAGATGCTCAAGCAGACTGGAATCCACAAGCCAAGTCAGCACTCTTTGTCACTTTATGCAAAAAACATGAGACTGGTCAGATGAGGCCAACTTCTTCGTTTGCTTCATACTCCAGCTTTCACATTCATGCACCCATTGTAGCGCTTTTACAGTGAAGGATCAGCACATGCACTTTCTATCATAGCCCAGCTGGCTAAGGTTTTCAGCATTTTTTGCTGTAGCTGCTCTTCTATGACCTCCGCTGCCTCACAGGTTTACCAGTAGTCCTTCATTTTTACCTCACTAGATACAAAGTGCTGCATAGCGGGAACAGACGAGATCTGGTATTTTGACAGGACGCTGATACTCTTGTCTTGCTGTCACAGTTTTGGCCGTGTTGCTCATATATCACAGCCTTCCTATTTTTCCTCTGTCAAGAACTGACTATTCTGCAGCTCTTGTAACAAAAAATGCTATTTACCTGTTTTTTTTTTTGTTCTTTTTTTGTGTTGTGGCTGCTTGGTTGTACACAGTGTGTAAGTTTGAAGATTTATACCTAAAAGCAGGGACTGGGGTTTTTTTTTTGCTACAGTGGAAATTTGATGGCTGACTATGAGAGAAAACCTTGGAAGGTTTGCAGTAGACATAAGAGAAGATTTACTTTGTATGGTATTCAGTAAATTTACTTAATTTAATTTTAATTAATTAATAAACAATCGCTTTACAATTACTTTGGTCACTAGCATATTACCACAGAAACCGTAGTTTACATGGAAGATGCTGAGTTGTCTGCAAATACTTGCAAAGTACTCACAGAGCGGTCGTGAAACTGCAGAAAGCACAATGCAAACATTCGATTTCAAAGTAAAAGTTGCACCTTTTGAAATTTATTGGTTGCAGCGGTAAGCCACAACTTTCACTCTGAAGTTTCACTAAAGCTCAGTAGTTGATGAGTGTTTGCAGACAAGTCGACGTCTTCCATACAAACTATAAACTACCAAACACTCCCCAACCAGCTGAGGATTACACATTTTTTCCTGGCAGCCAGAGGTTGCTAGGGGGTTGCCGGCCGGTCTCTGTTTAACAGAAAATGGTTGCCGTAGTCCCCCACGCTTTATTTATCTAGTTATAGCCAAATCAAGATATTTAACAAGTTTCTGAGATTGTCTAACTCTTAAAATGATTAAAATCAATGTCTGAGTTTTCCTGAAGTTCAAAATCCTGTAATTACAAAGTTTTGTCTTATTTTTGTTTTTGCTTTTGTTGTGTTTTTATTTTTAATTGACATTTTGGAATCACTATACAATACCATCAACTTCAGCAATTTGTCACTACATATATTTTTCTGTTTTTTCTATATTTAAACAACTAAAATATCCATACAAAAAGAATGAAAGAAGAAGAAGAAGAAAAAAGAAAAAGAAGCAAAACAGTTTTTGTTGTGTTTTAATTGAACTTCAGTAGAAACCTTCAATTTCCATTGATCTGTCTTATTTTTTTACTGTTAGGTGCCTTTGTTCAGTTTGTTTTGTTGTCTTTTCTCTTCCTTGCACTCTTCAATGAATGGAAAGGTTGAATTACACAATAAAAGAAAAGAAAAACGTTTTTAAAACAATACTGTTCAGTACTTTTCATGCTCACGTTCATGTGTTGTGTATATGTGAGCCGTGTTGTGAAGCTTGCCTTGTCACAAGAGAAGGTTTTGGAGCCACCAAATCATAAACACAGAGATAATGTAACTGTCAATACGTGTGTGTAAACACATTTTCTATTCATATGGATTGTCCGTCCGTTTTAATTCTTTGTATACCGTGCTGAAATTAAACTTAGAGAGGCAGCTGCAAATCCATCATTATGACCTTTAAAATTATGCTCGTCATGCTCACCAAAATGTCACCAATAATTTACTAATTATGGTAATAACTGATTGATTGAATGTCAGTTTGACCTTTGGGCCTGTTTTCTTTGTTCTTGCAGTACCACTCAGCTCCGGCAGCTTACGATACAGTCCTGAAACACCTAAACACGGCCTTCACTGTCCTCTTCTCCATGGAGTGCATACTGAAGATCATGGCGTTTGGTTTAGTGGTGAGTAGAACAAAAGAGTTTAGATCACATTTAGTTGAATTTCTCCATGTGCGATGGAATTAACCGAAGCGTTTCCTTTTTCCTGCAGAACTACTTTCGAGATACTTGGAATATTTTTGATTTTATCACTGTCCTTGGCAGCATCACAGAGATAATTGTGGATTTACAGGTAAGCCCCTGCCAAGACACCATTCGTTTTCACACTGTTGTGACCCTAAAATAAAAAGACAAGAGCATACTTTCTTTCCAAGCTTCCTGGTGTGTTACCCTTCCTCCAGACACAACTTAAGTCATGTTGTGATGAAATTCGCCATCTGTGTTTTACATCCTGTCTCTCCCTTCTGTTGCCACTCTCTGTCTCTCTCTCCTTCTCTCTCTCGGTCACCCTCTCTCCAACCACGTCTGTCCCAGTCGGTGAACACCATCAACATGAGTTTCCTGAAGCTTTTCCGAACTGCCAGGTTGATCAAGCTGTTGAGGCAGGGTTACACCATCCGTATTCTGCTGTGGACCTTCGTACAATCCTTTAAGGTTTTCCCACTACCTTTGTTTTTTATTATTTTAAAGATGTATCTAATATGCTCTAAGATATTATAACAAATTACAAGAAGTTTTGATAAACTGTATTTCCTGTTTCTTCTCCACCAGGCTCTCCCTTATGTCTGTCTTCTTATTGCCATGCTTTTCTTCATATATGCCATAATTGGAATGCAGGTAATATTTTCGATAATTAAACTACATCACAAATATCATAACAAACTCGTAGCTCTCACTTAAGGTCTGCTTGTTACTATTTATTCCTCCAACCCAACAGTTTTTATCGATAAAAAGAAGGATTCTCCTTAATTTAGCATAATTTCTGTACATATTTTTTCCTGGTATATCTGTGCCCTATCAGTGGGGCCACAGCTTGAAAACATCATGGTCATGTACAGTATAGAATAATCAAAAAGCACGCACATCATATTCAGGATATTTATTTAGTACTTACTCGTGTCTGCACTGTTATTTGTATGAGCTAGTTTGATCTTAACGGTTTCTGTACATCCATTAGTTACTTTAAGCCATTTTTTATACTATGCTTAGTTCTGCCTGAGGTTTCTTCCTGTTAAAAGGGAGTTTTTTCTTCCTATTGTTGCCAGTTGCTTGCTCAAATGGTGTAGTTTGATTGTTGGGTTTCCTCTCTGTTATGGTAAGGGCTCTACCTAATAATATAAAGCCTCTTGAGCCAAATATTATTGTGATTTGGTGCTATATAAATACAATTGAATTGAATTGAATTCAAGTATTTGCTCACATTTTTGTTTGGCCTGTTCATGCTGTTGGGCCACATTGAGAAAAATAAAAAGATGTATTTATGTGCCAAAATTGGTAATTTATGCCAATCTTTAGCAGTAGTTAGTACCTTAGGATATACATGAAGTGTTGTAAAACTAAAGGATAGGATGCTTTAGTAAAGTGTGTTGCATAAAGTCTAGAAACTGGTCATTATAGTCTCTTGCTAGATGGTTGTCAGGCAGTGTAAGTTTGATTGTTGGTGCTATATAAATACAATTAAGGGTATAGTAATATACATGTGGATCAAAATTAGATGCTATTGTCATGACATGTAAATGACAAGATACTTTCATAAGGTGATATAGGTGCGCAAATGCTTAAAAAATAGGTAATTGGAGATCATTTATCCCAATTTCAGGAGTGGGACCACACCTCAAACACGCTCCTTCCGATTCTCTGTCTATATATGTCTATATCCCCAAACCACAGCCTCAATTCATGCTCACGCCGTCTGCCATTATCTGCTTCAAATGCTGTCAAGTCTGTAACAGGATATGGTCCCAACTAGGGAATTTTTGCCTGTTGCTACAGTAGGTGGTTGTTAGGGCTCATGATGACATCATACTTTCTCATATAGATAAAAACAATCAGGAGTCTAAGATGTACTTGTTTGCCAAGTTTGGTTTCTCGTCTCCAGATGGTCTAAGAGGGGTTCGTGGACAAACAAACAAACAAACAAACGCACAGACAGAGATTTTGTGTATTATAGTGTGATTTACTGATTTAGTCCTGTTGTTAAAGTTTGTTTCTTGGTCCCACCTCTTAGGATTGTTTTAGTGTGTTATGTGGATATTTTTAATGTTTGAACTCTAGAAGATTAGCAGCTGCTATGGGAGAAGCTAGCAGCTGTCCGGGAAAAACTATGAATTAACTGAAGCCAGCTGTTTTCTGCAGGTGTTTGGAAACATCAAGCTGAATGACGAGAGTCACATCAACCAGCACAACAATTTTAAGACATTTTTCAGCGCACTCATGCTCCTGTTCAGGTGAGCTCAAAACTACATTTAGGCGGTGCCGCTGTTCTGAGTAAAGCTCCTTTGTTGGTGTTTGGTGTTAATCGTCTATGAATGTGTTATCGGTCAGATGTCAGCTGGATATTTGTTTGTATTAACACCACCAGGAGTGCTACAGGGGAGTCCTGGCAGGAGATCATGCTGTCCTGTCTGTCAGGGCAGGAGTGTGAACCAGACCCCTCCATCGCCCCCCTCACTATGTCTCCGGACCACGAGGGCGGCTGTGGGACCGACTTTGCTTACTGCTACTTTGTGTCCTTCATCTTCTTCAGCTCATTCTTGGTCAGGACCAACAAAAATTTGCCTTTTCAGGTGTGTTGCAGTCTGCTGTGCCTTTCCTCTTAGGTTCTTGCCCTTGTGTTTTTTAAGATGCTGAACCTGTTTGTGGCTGTGATTATGGATAACTTTGAATACCTGACACGAGATTCCTCAATCCTGGGTCCCCATCACCTGGATGAGTTTGTCCGAATCTGGGGGGAATATGATCGACTGGCGTGGTGAGGCTCGCTCTTTTATCAGTTTGTGATTTGAAGCAGACCTGATCAACATTTAGGTACTGTATTTATCCAGCAGAGGGCAGCCAAAGAGCATAAATGTGAATGCTTTGATCTTTGAGCATAAGGAACACAAGCTGCTTTTCATCAAGTCCACAGTGGCATTTAGTTCAATCATTCTAAATACTTTCAGAAGAAAAGTCTGCTCTGTTTGCATCTTCTGTCTGCACATCCCCTCACTTCTCGTTTTTGCTTTCCCTCTGAAGCGGCCGCATCCACTACACGGCCATGTATGAGATGTTAACACACATGTCACCACCCCTCGGCCTGGGTAAAAAATGTCCTGCTAAGATCGCCTATAAGGTATGAAAACATTTTATTTAACACAGAAAGGCCAGATAAAATGAAAAGTGAGAGTTTGGTTATATAAAATAAATATAACACACAACAGAAAGGGCATGGCAGCTAGTAACTTTGTTCAGTTTTTCAATTTAAAAAATGTAGAGAAAGCAAATGATTGGTCTTTGTGAAGTTAAAGAAGTCAGTGGTTATGTGCATATGTGTGGCTGCTGTGTGTTTTTATGTGATTTAAAAGGTCGCTGGAGGTATTGGTTTACGGTCTAACATAGAAACTTTCCCTCCTTCTTTGTCTTTGTCTCTGGCAGAGGTTAGTGTTGATGAACATGCCCGTGGATGAGGATATGACCGTCCACTTCACCTCAACTCTGATGTCACTCATCCGCACAGCTCTGGATATCAAAATAGCTCGGGGTTAGGGTTGTGATTGCTTTAGTTATCATTTATCGGCTTTTCTTTTGTTTTGCTGAGCAGTTAATGTCTTCAGATTTCACATTTTGTTCCGTCAACAGTGCATCATTAAAAAAATGGTTAAAGGTGAGTGTTTGTCTCAGGTGGTGAGGACCGTATCGCTCTGGATAGTGAGCTGCAAAAGGAGATCAGTATTATTTGGCCTTATCTGCCCCAGAAGACATTGGACCTACTGGTACCTATCAACAAAGGTCTGGCTCTAACTAAGAAGGTGATTCTCACTGTAATGCTGAGAGATGAGCAGTGACAACTAATGGAGTGCTCCTGCTCTCACAGATACTGACATGACGGTCGGGAAGATCTACGCTTCAATGATGATAATGGATTACTTCAAACAGAACAAGGCCAAGAAGCTCAGGCAGCAGCTGGAGGCTCAGGTCTGCTCAGCACGTCACTATGAACTCTGTGACACCTTCTTTTTTGTAACTTTAGTTTTTTATAAATTTACTTTTTTTTGCACCCAGTTTGTTCAGGAGGTAGAGTAAGCCATCTCACCTGACCTTTAAAGGGGACCTATTATACATCCAGTTCCTGATTGCTTTAAGTTTAGGTTTCTTTTGTTATTTACCATTCCTTAAAAAAATTCTTGACCATATTAATGATATCTCCTATCACCGATGTCCTACAGAGCCAAAAATGAAGTGTTCAGAGCAGCTCTGTGTCCGAGCTTTTCCCTCATAGCGAGTACTTGCTCTTTGGCCATGTTAAAGACAGGATGTTTCTAATTTCAGACATACTGTGCAAATACAAGACCTTAGTTCTACATATATGTTTAATATGCACAATAAAAGACACATCCTGGTCTAAAATTAGTCCAAGAGTCCTCACAGTGTTAATGGAGGCCAAGTTAATGACATCTAGAGTAAGCATCTGATTAGACACCATATTTCTAAGATTTTTAGCACCATAAAATAACTTCAGTCTTAGGTGATTAAGAGATTAAAGAGCGATTTAAGAGCGAGGGAAGCATGTATTTTGTAAACAGAAATGGTCCCAGCATAGAAACCTGTGGAACTCCATAATTAACCTGAGAGTGTGAGGAAGACTCACAATTTACATGAACAAATTGGAGTCTATTAGATATGATTCAGACCACTGCAGCACAGTACCTTTAATACCTATAGCATGCTCTAATCTCTATAATAAAATATTATGACCAACAGTATTAAACAGGATAACAGGATAAGCCACTGTCAGAGAACATAAGAAGATCATTTGTAACCTTCACTTAAGTGACGTCTGTACTGTGATAAAGTCTGAAAGCTGACTGAAACTCTTCAAATAAAACATTGCTCTGCAGATGATCATTTAGCTGTTTTACAATTGATCTTTGAAGAGTTTTTCAGATAAAAGAAAGGTTGGAGGTTGGCCTATAATTAGCTAAATTAACACAAAGTTGTCACAAAGACGTCTACAGTCTTTTCTGTATTTGTCTCATTTCAGAAGAGTAGCTTGATGTTCAAGCGTCTGGATGCTTCTGCTCTCCCCGAGGACATTCTGTCTAACCAGCCACTGCCAATGATGCCGCACAGTGCTGGTTCAGCCCTGTGAGTCTGCAAATGCTTGCAACAGTCTGTACTTATGTGTGATTCTGAATGCCTTTGCTTACTGTTTTTCTCCATCTTGACACAGGACCAGGGGAGGCTTTGTGGCTTTGAGCCCCATTTCACCTCAGGAGCTGTTTTTGGAGCCCATGAGCTCTGACGTTGATACCAGTCAACAGAATCTGGTAAGACAAAGGACCAATATAATTGTAAAACATAAAACATTATCCCCATGGCAGGCTTTTTGGCAATGCTCTGACCTTTTAATTTATGTAGTTTTTGACTCAGAGTAATTTGCACTTGAAAGCAGAGCTTTTCTGCTGCTTTGATCTTATGAATAAATGTTACCGTAGCATCAGTGTGCTGCTTAGCTTTAATATGCCAGAGCAAATAAACAAAAGCAAATACTTTATTGCATATATTTTATTTTTTACTTTTGACTCCAGAGGTGTCATCGAAAAATTCAGCGACTCCAGCCATCAAAAATCAAAAAATCATACCTGATTTAAATGTGATCTCCCTCTTAACATCATGTCTTTGTGCACCTCTGGATCACTTCCAGGACAACTGCTTTTTAAAAATCTCTCCCTCAAACTCCTTTTTCAAACTCCAAACTTGCTTAGCAAGGAAACATCATCTTCTGTGTCAAATTGGCTGTCTTTTATTCGAGGATCAACAGAGCATAAGAGCTGGGAAACCAGCTGCGAACCAGCAACCAAACAGCAGCTCTCAGTGGAAGAAATCACAATTCCACCAGAACCATGTTTGTTGAACATTCATGGAGGTTTGCACCATGAATTCATCCCCCAGTGAATGAATTCACTGTCTCAGACTGGCAGCGCTGCTCACTGGCATCACCTTGAAGGTGGGATCAGCAAAATTTCAATAAAGGTGTGTTTTTGTTTTGTTTATTTTAATTTTTATGAGCAGTTTCGCAGAGTGGCTCTGATGGCACGGCATGCTGTTCTCCAACACGAGATAACTTGAAAATGCAGCTTTTCTTTTGTGCACTTCCTATTTTGTAACCTCTTCAGGATCCTGACCATCAGTTTGGGAATCACTGTCCTCACAGCAAAGAGTTTTACATAAAAATGTAATAAAGCAAAGTGTTTGTTTAGGTGTAACGCCACAAAAATTGTATAACCATGTGATGACTGATGCCATTTTCTCAGTGCCTTGCAGGGCACCGCATCGCTGCTCTCTGTGCGCCTGTGTTTTATTCCTGTGGAAGTTGGAGTCAGAGCAAAGGGAGATTGTCAAACTGTAGATGTCTGCTGTGTCTCTACTGTCTGGTTTTAATGGTCTCTACTGCTTGTCAGTTGAATGATATAAAGTTGATCTGGAATACTTAATTTGCAGAGGAATGCGTTTGGCCCTCAGACAGGCGTTGTCTGGCTCTGTTTGTATAGCCATTAACACCTAAACATGCATGACTGAATGCACTTCCAAGCTGAAAAAGTCCATTTTTCGATGTGAGCTGATATCTTTGTTGTCTGTTTTTCTTTTTCTTCACTCCTTGCTCCTCTTTTACGACCGCACTCTGTTTCTGCTCCTCCTTGAAGTCAGTTTTCCTGTTGCAAGTTCTCCGTGTGTTTTTGGCTGGAATGGCTTTTGACTGGATGGCGATGGAGATGGCGCTGATAGATAGTACTTTTGTCAGTGATGAAATGGCTTGTCTGCCCCTCCTCTCACCTAAACAAGATGTCCATACACAGCGGGAGTCCTGGCAGGGATGAGCCTGATTGGTGCTCTGTATTTCCTTGCGCTTCCTCTCTTGTTTCTGTACACACCTAGGTGGGCGAGTGCAGTAGGGGGATTGAAGCCCCACTGGAGCTTCCACTAGGGAGGGGCCTGTGTGTGCGGGCCTCTTCCATGCCTCGTCTGGCTGTAGAGTCGCAGGTACACACATCTCCCATGACACAGCTTCTGGGCTGGATCTCGAGGACGTCAGGGGCTGCATGGGCTCTTATGCCAAAGTCTGTCGTTCCTTAAGTGCACGTGATGCTGAGAAGTTCAGATCAGTAGAGTTTTGTTTCGACATTTGTTACTTTGGGAGGCTGAATAAGGTCCAATGAGTTGCTAGAACGGGCTGTGATCTTCGAATGCTGTTGCCTCATCTTGTTATGACCATTACTTTCAACCACAGAGTAAAGGACTAAACCTCTCAAATCTTTTAGGCTGCACTGCACTTTTGCACTGGCTAAAGCATGAAATATCATTTTTATTGTTTGGATCAAATAATCTGGTGGTAACAGAAGTATGCTTACTTATTTCCTTGTGTTTGTGCCCTGTTTTTCTATGTTTGTTGTGTGTGTTTTTAACTTCAAGCAGGCAGAGGTTTCTAGTGGCTCCATGAAGCGATCAGTCTCCACTGTTGCAGATCAGTGTGTGAATGGACTTTGGCAAGAGGAGAAAAGCCCCGAGCGAGTCTATCGACCTCGTCACAAGAGCTATAAGGCTGCTGGTTAGTCCTGCTCGCCTGCTGTTAGGCAACTGTGTTCATAGATAATGAAGAGCTGAATTGAATGTAGTCCTATGACATTTATATCTTTATTTTCCTCTTCTTCTTTTTCTTTTTTGCTCCCTTGTATTTTTGCATTTCCTGTTGCACTCTTTCCTGAATGTCCCTTTAGTTTCTCGCTCTGAGCGTGGCGACAGGGAGCGCGGTCGCTCCAAGGAACGCTGCCACCTCCTGTCTCCAGACACGTCTCGTTGTAATTCAGAGGAAAGAAGCTTGCAGCCCTCACGATCCTCGAGCGTAGAACGAGCAGATCCCCAAGATAAACAGGTAGGTATACCTATTTAACTAATCATTAACACAAATATCCAATCAGCCCATCACATGGCAGCCACACAATCCATTTAGGCATGTAGACATGGTCAAGATAATCTGCAGAGGTTTAAACCGAGCATCAGAATGAGGACTTTGAAGGTAGTATGGCTGTTGGTGCCAGATAACCCGGCCAGAGTATTTCAGTAACTGCTGGTCTACTATAATTTTCCATTTACAGACCTGAGAAAGATAAAATATCCAGTGAGTGGCAGTTCACTGAAAGAAAATGCCTTGTTGATGTTAGATGTCAGACGAGAATATCTAGACTGCTTTGAGCTGATAGAAAAGCCACAATAACCCAAATAACCACTTCTTACAACCAACATATGCAGAAAAGCATCTCTGAACCTTGAAGCAGAAGACAGCAGCAGAAGACTGCACCAGGCACCCCTCCTATGAACTAACAACAGGAAACTGAGGCTACAATTCTCCCAGGCTCACCAAAATTGAAGAAGATTGGAAAAATGATGCCTGGTTTATTGAGTCTCAGTTTCTGCTGTAACATTTGGATGGTTGGGTAAGAATCAACATGAATGCACAGATCAGTTGGGCCCATTAGTACCATCTGAGCATCATTTAAAAATCACATCTTACCTGAGTATTTCTGATGACCATGTCCATCCCTTTATGGTCAGAGTCTATTCATTCATATACAATTTAACTTAACAATTCAGAGTCCCGTGCAGTGGGGTTCACCATCATGTACAGTGGATACCCAAATACTGATAAGAAGAGAAGAACACATCAGAAAAATCACCTGCTGTTCTGAAAACAGCAGAAGACCATTTCCACCACTCATGTAAATCAAGAGAGCAGGCCACACATTCAAAATGGGCAGAAAAAACGTAAAACATAATAAGTTGTCTTTAAAATGTTGTTATTGGCGATTGTTGATTAATTTATTCTTTACTTTCGCTTTCAGGGCAACAGCTCAGACAGTCCGATGCCATCCACATCTGAGTCCAGCACTCCCAGTGGCCGACGACCTCTATCGCAAACTCCAACCCGCTCTCGCCCTCACATCTCCTACTCCCCCCTCGTGTGTCGCACACAAGCCTCCATTGGTGAAGATGAGGATGAACCGGGCAGCCCTGAGACCATGAGGCGGAGCAAGCCCACACGGAAGAGCCAAGAGGGAGTCCCAGGGGAGAGGCAAAGCGAGGCCACCCGGCGCACATCCCCACCTCGACGCTACCCTTCTGAGCCCTTCCTGGCTTTGCAAGAGGACGACCACAGCCCAGACCCCTCTGGTCCCATGGAAACGTTGACCTTCGAGGCGGCCGTGGCCTGCAGCCTGGGACGCTCAAACACCATCAGCACGGCCCGTCCACGCTCGCGGACTGGCTGGCAAGTCCCCAACGGACACTTTCGAAAGCGTCTGGCACAGACAACCTCAGTCGCTAGTTGTGACCCTCTAAGCGACACAGAGGAGGACGACAGGTGCTAGGGACAGGAGGCGCAACATGAACGGAGGAAACAGAATGCCAGAGAGATGTCACAGGACGCTGTACGACCGCATCCAGAGCGAAGGTTAATGCGACTCTTTCTGCATCAGTGCTTCAAGGCCGCGAGCCCGCTGGATGTTTGGTAAAAAAAAAAATCCAAAATGATGAAGAACAATACTTCCTGAAACTGTAGTTGCCAATTCACACAGAACACTGACAATAAATAAGGTCTATTTCCTGACTTGTACTTGATGATAGAGAGTAATAATATGTCACAAAAAAAACAAATGGATGGGTCAAATTATGTCATTTGTGTCAATAGGTATTTTCATTTTCTGGAGATGTTGCTCAATGATTCAGTGTTGCTCTAAACAGTATTTATCTGTGGGGTGTGTGAATATGTAACTACATTTTCTTATAAATCTATTGTTTTGTAAATACATTGTGATCATTACACCATCCCCATATATAAATTAGACCAGATCGACACAGCAAGCCATCATGAGGAGGCGATCTGATACTTACCAGACAATGTGGATACTAATAAGTAACACTCAATGATGCTGGATTTTTTTTACAGTATGAATGAATGTGAGGAGGGAAAACTGCCTGATTTTCCCCCATCGTTTTTTTCTTTTTGCTATTGAACATAATAAGTTGTGAGAAATGAATACAGTTATAGAATAACATAGAATATGATGCTTATTTGTTATTTCACCATGCAGTGTTGTAAAGCCATGCCACCACCGAACCTCAGATATTTGCAGACTTTTAATTATCCTTTGGAGATGGTATTAAACTTTTATTTTTACCAGTCCAAAAAAAATCCTTTAAATGAGAATTTTTCCCAACCATAATTAAACAGGATGTTTAATTGTTTGCCATGAATACAAAATATTTTCATCTAGTTTCAGTTTTGTTCTGTTTTTTTTTTAAAACTGTGAATATTATACGAACCATATATGAACACTGCAGACACACCACGATGCATTTTGCTTCAAATCTCCACATTGCTCTATTACTTACAAATAATGTACAGAGAAATTATGCTGTTTGTATTATGTAGAGAGAGAGAGACAACAAATGAAAACAGTGTCAGCTGATGAGCTTTAAACGTAAAGGAATCCTTGGAAAATACTCATTTTAAGGTTTGTGTATTTGTTTTATTTGCCTGATGAAGGCCAATTCTGTGAAACTCACTTAACCAAAAACTTGGAGTTCCTGGAATGCAAATACTTTGTGGGTTTTTATGTGTAAAATAGTTGTATATACAAATAAAGGTGTTCACAAGTTGCCATTGTTACTGTTTATCTTTTTATTTCTCATTTAGGAGGCCAAGTGAGACATCAGAAAGCTTTGTGACATCTTGAGCACTGCAATTAAAAACCAGTCCGAGTGCAACTGGAAACTGTCAGTCTGTACATTTAATTCAAGTACATATTTTGCAAGGAAAACGGCAAACAAGCACAGAAGTTTATTGAAACGTGCTAACATACATGGAAATACAGATATGATTCATCAAGTATATCCACTATCCCGCACATGCCTAGCCTTGTTTCTCTAACTTTGTGTCCAAACCGCTCAACCCGAGCTGTCCTTCTGACGTACTCATTTCTAATTTTGTCCATCCTGCTCACTCTCAGTGAAAATCTGAGCATTTTCAGCTCAGCCTGCTGTCTTCTTCTAAACCTACACAATAGCAGTTCTCACTACCATCTTGTAAAACTTGGCTTTTACTCTTGCTGCTGTTCATCTGTTAGAAATCACCCTTGACACTTGTCTCCACCTGCTCCACACTGCCTCCACTCTCTTCTCCACCTCTTGCGCACTGTCCATTGCTTTGGATGGCTGACCCCAGGTATTTAAACTCTTCCACCTACACTACCTCTACTCCTTGAGAGCTTGAAAAGAAGGCAATTGGACTTTTGTAAGTTTTTGAAGCCATTTCGCCTCTCATCCAAGAGGCTTCAGATGGTTGAGAGTTCCAGGCTGTAAACCCCCAGTGTGGGGTGCCGCATTGGAGATGGTCCCAAGAGTCACTAACAAACTATTTATCTTTTGAATTGCCACCTAAGCTAAGGAGTGAAAAAAGGAGTCACTGGGGCCAACAGATAAAACCCCTGTAAGACACTGGCCCACCTCAACAGGATGAGACTCAGGTGTACACCTGCTTTTAAAGGAGAAAGGACACTCTTTAGAGGGTGTCACTGTTCACATTTTTGGACAGAGAGAAGTAAAGGAGGCCAACTATGCCCAGTGTGAATGACCATCCTTGCCATAGATGGTGGCTGATCAACTGCCAGCCACCTACAATGTAGTCCTAAGATCCCTTCCAGCGCCCATTGACACTTTGCCTCAGATGACCTCAATAGCTCACGTGATGGCTGGGTGGTGCAATTTTTCACAGAGGCTTTATCAGCTGGCCCTGGCATTTATAAAATGGCCCGTGACTAAGGGTGTAAATACCCTGTAATTGAGTGGAATTTCAATGTATATTATTTGAAATTACAAAAGAAAATCATATTAATATACAAATGCTTGAAGGTAGGAACACTAGAGTAAGGTAGTAACAAGTCAGGCTTTTACAGGAAACAAATAATTAAACTGTAAGTGCAGTAGTGCATATGTAAATTTAAGAACTGCATAATTTCCTGGTAAATTAGCAGAAAAACAAACACTATTTCCCCATTTTGGACCATAAGTACTTAACTCAAAGGTATGCTGTACTTTTGTGTATTACAGGCAAACTTGCCCAACTTCTGAGTATTTTACAGGAAAGGAGAGACATATTATCCTGTAAGAAAGAGTAAGTAAAAAATGTAAACTGAATTATAGAAAATCCATCATTCACATTGAACATAATGAATATTAAATGATGATGTAAAAAAAAAAGATGCAAAAATATAACATTAATCCATTTCATATTAAAGCCCACTCCCTGAGAAGTACAGCGTACCTAGAATGTAAGACTGAGAAATATTGTTTCTCTACAAGATTAACAAACTATTTAAAATTAGTTATGCTGTACTTAAGTTATTACTTACATAATTGTGTCTCCTTTCCTGTAAAATACCTTGAAGTTGGGGAAATTTAAACCACTCCATAATATGGTCTGAATCCCAAAAAGTACAACATATTTATAATGAAAGATGGAGAAATATTGTCTTTCTGCTAAATTGCCAGGAAATTACACAGTACTTAAAATGATTTATGCACAATTTAAATTATAATTATTTCTGCGTATCCTGTAACACCAACCCAACTTGTTAACCCCTTATTATAGTGTATCTACCATTAAATATTTGTAGGTAAATATAATTGCAAAAAGGGTAATTTC
Organism: Copadichromis virginalis; assembly: GCF_057382275.1. Lineage (NCBI taxonomy): Eukaryota > Metazoa > Chordata > Actinopteri > Cichliformes > Cichlidae > Copadichromis > Copadichromis virginalis. The sequence goes on from NC_140635.1 coordinate 17,986,195, forward strand.
AAATCAAATACACTGGAATTCCATTTGATTACAAGGGAATAACATTCTTAGTCGCAGGCCGTATTATAAAGTGTTACCCGAGTTTATTGCCTTGGACTCCCACCAATATCCTTGGCCAATATCCAAAGACAAACTTTGAAAGACCTTTGAAAAGCCCGATGATCTATTGTTCAAGACTACTTTAAAAATTAGAAGGAGGTCTGGGATTCTTGGAAGCAAAATATAAAGAAATAACAGGTAACTCAAGACTTTTGCACAGTACTGTTTGAGCTAGCAAAAGCTAGCCTCACCCCCAAAATTGATTTTCTCTTTGGTGCATTGATTATTTTTCTCTCTGAGTCACTATGAAATGTAATAATGGGGTCTCCTGTGTATATATTATAAAGTCAGTGTTTGCAAATAGAGAGTCTGGTGAAAGAGAGGCTGTAAAGAGGTCAGAGAGTGAAAGAAGGGTTTGAATAGGTGCACTCAGTTTATTAGAAGCACCAGTCCAAACACTGCGGAAAATATTACTGCTAAAGTTATATCCTTACAAAAACTTACTTCAGAGAAAGTTAAGAAATATTATCAGGAAAAGTTTCTCTGTAGTTGTTCCACAAGTCTGTTACCTAGTCCCAAATGACTAAATGTCATGTGAGACATTTAATCATGTGCACACGTGAAATACAATCATTTAAAATGCAACTAACAAATGAAAAAAAACAAACAAACAAAACCCCCTTCTGGATAACAAATAACTTGTTAACACCTTACATGTGGAAAAAGGTGCACCCAGATGTATCAGTAATGTTCCCAACCCCTCCCCTAACTATTTGACATATTACCTAATTTCAGCTTCAGATGAGGTTTAAATAGCCAGAGACGAGAAGGCTGTAACACAGCTAAAAAGTCATGAACTAAACATTGTGCTCTAAAATCTAACTTATGTATTTAAAAAAAAAAGAAAGTATAATGTAAAAAATGTATAATGCACATTGTATACAGTCCAAACTATTCCGGACTATTTTTATAACATGTGACCAAAACTGGAAATTAGATTTTTTGCAATGAATTACAGTGTTAGCTGTGTGGAAAGTGAAATCATTAGCTTCTAAGCAGGACTTTAAATGTAATTATCTGCTCAAAAAATGTTATTTATGTACTTGTAATACTCTATAAGTATTCCTTCATATTAATGTAGTCTTTTTTGTAGAGATTAAATATTTAGAAATACTTTTTAACAGTTATTTATTTTTTTGGCTCTATTTTTCTTTGGCTTTATGTCCAATCAGCATGCAGAACTACAACCTACGTCATATGAAACGGACTGATAACATATCCTTTGGCTGAAGAAAGAGCTAGCAAGGAAGCAAACTGTTAAATAATACTCACGAAGTTAAAGGGCGGAAATGTCTGTACATTCAGACACCCAGACAGCTGAGTAACTCGGCTAAAGTTACAGCTGAAGTAGAATATTTTGCAGAGACTGCGAGTCTTACACAGGAATGAGCGATACTTATAGAGGAAGTCGCCCAATTGGCTAGCGTAATAGTAGCTAGCTCAGCTGCTAGCTGCCGTTAGCGAGGGGAGTTCTTTGTTTTGTTTTTCAGGTGGAGGTCCAACTAAACATGAAGAGAGACTATTAGTATTTAACTTTTACTTAGGAGTTTTATACGGATAAGCATGTAAAGAGTGCCCACAGCGGTAGTTAGCTGAACAGTAACTAAACAGTTTGTGGTGTAGAAAGTAAACAGCCAAGGGGGGCAACTTTAGCAGCAAATATCTTGTTTGTTGGCGTGGGTCAGGAAAGGACACGACGACATGGGTAACTGTCTCAAGTCTCCTACAGCAGACGACATTTCTTTGCTCCACGAATCCCAGTCAGACAGGGCTAGTTTCGGTGACGGGACAGACCCGGACCTGGAGCCACCTCCGCCCTACCAGGTGAGCAGCTGCTCAGTCTCAACTTCCAGGTGCTTTAATCCAAAAGGGCCGGGGGAGGGGAGCGGAACATGCCCGACACATGAGTAACATCATAGTTTGTGAGGTTAATGTCAGTTAAGAACATACATGCTAACATGCAGTAGGTGGTGATAACAAAGGATAACTCAGTTTCATATCTGTGGCCCTTTGAGAAGTAATCATACGTTTAGTATGTGTTAACAGAAGGCATTTATCAAAAGTTGTCAAACCAGACAGCTGCTGCATTATTCACCTTATCCCAGCACAGAGCCTAATCTAGTCTGACCACTTTCTTCAGGCACACAGTTAGCTTATAGGGGGAAGCACATGTTTTGGTTTCATATTGTTGTTTTCCTGTTTGTGCTACCAGGAGCAGGCTCACATGCCCATGTACCATCCTACACCCAGCCAGGCTCGTCTGGTCACCCAGCTGACAGAAGAAGAGCAGATCCGCATAGCTCAGCGCATTGGCCTGATCCATCACCTCCCTAAGGGCGTTTATGATGGAGGGCAAGACGGCTCAGAGAAGAAGATCAGAGAGTGAGCATTTTACATTTCTGAAATATGATGAGCTTACAACAAGCAGGGGTGCGGTTGCGTTTTTTTAACCTAAGAACTGAATAGACATTTTGGATCTCAGGCTGGTTGCTTCTCAGGAGTACATCGTAACAAAGTTGTTTAGGAGTTTGGCTGTTTCACAGTGTGTCACACTATTGTTATTATTAATGCAGGAGTGTGTCCTTATAATAGAAAATTATTCTGTCTGAAATGTATATATATTATAGGTTAGATATAATAAAACATAAACAATAAACGTAAAAATCTGAGGGTATGAAGTAAACTCTGTTTAGGTCAGATGTGATGTTGCAGCTGTTTTCAAACAAAAGCAAAATCTGGCTCATTAGCTTGAAAACAAACTGCATTTGTACTTATTCTTTCAACTTTTGTGGCACAAATTACTCTGTCATCTGTTAAAACATCTGTTAGCCTTAAGTAACATGTTTCCTTTAACTCAGCTGGTTCCCTGTTGTGTCCAACATAGTAACAGTGACCAGAAATGAAGCAAAACCACAGTCCATTTTCAAAACTGAAAAACTTCCTCTTTTGGTCCCAGGTTTTTTAGAGCATCTCTGGTCTCTTTAGTTTATCCCCCATCTGTCTCTTTACTGCTGTTAAACCCAGTGACAGAGCTCCTAAGTAGCTGTTAGCAGACTGCTATTATACCTCGTGGGCTAGACAGCATTGGAATTTTAGAAATGAGCTATGTTTCAAAAATTAAAAAGCGAGTTAAGAAGCGTTAGTATTAATTGTTGTGTACATTAGTTTTTGCTTCATGTGATTGGGAATGTGTGTAAGGAAGCTGCACAGTTAGAAGTTTTGATGTTGTGTCAAGCGTTCAAAGTGCAGATGTTTTGAAACACTGCTGTGAAGTGTGTTTCAAAACACCCAGGGCACATGGCTACAGCTAGTTGAAGTTTCGGTGTGTTTAACCCCAGTTTTGACAGGTGGCTTACCTGCTGTTTCCAGGTTTGATTGACATTGTGTAGAACAAATCTGATGACACCACATACACCCAGAAAACCTATAACTTTTTATAGGATTGGAAAAACAAAGGAATCTACAGACAGTTGTGGGATCTTTTTGACAGTTGGGTTGGTGAAACCCACAGAGTACACACAACACAACTGCTGATGCCACTGTAGAGGTCAAAAGATAACTGTTGTTGCAAAAAGACATGATTCACTAGTATTTTGGCAGGAAGTTGTGTTGTATAGCCACACATTTATATCATGGCAAAAAAAAAAATACCAACACTATGTATGCTCATAACAAAAGTGCCACGTGAATGGATTTTTTTGGAGAGGTAACATATAAAAACAGAAGTTGATTCAGCCTGAAAGCAACCAAAAAACCAAATTTTTGAATAAAAATCTTTTCATAGGGCAAATATAGATGTTGTTACTTGATCCTTTTCTCTTATTCATCTTCGTCAGCAAAATGAGCAACATTCACTCCAATGTAGACAAAACATCTTCGACAAAGATTATTGGCCTATACTTAACCTTCCCATCACAAGAGAAAAAAATTAGGCTATTCAAAAAAACATAAATGGCTCAGAAAACCTTTAAATTGAGCACACTTTGATTGAACAAAGTTAAACATTGGCCAAACAAATATTTTGTTTATTTTTTACAAGATGTATGAAACTGTTAAACAGGTACCTTGTTAGTTAAATCACCTTTTAAATGTAATTTTGTGCCATTTATAAAATTGCAACACACACTGTGCCAGCACTAGCAGCAGGAGTATCGGTTTCTTCCACGTTAGTGTCCACACCATGAGGTTACACGTCGCTTTTTACTGTTTAGCCATTCAAAACCAAAACCGATAGTTATTTATTAAGCAAATACGCTAAATTTTATATCCGTTTGAACCGACACACAGTACTTCTGGCAAGTCAGAAGTCTATCAAGCATAACATGAAGAATACAACTAACTATGAATAAATAAGTAAATGGGTAAACGTGGTTCGCCATTTTAATCAAATAATAATAATAATAATAATAATAATAATAATAATAATAATAATAATAATAACTAGAAAGTGCATTTTCTGAAGAAACTGCAGTGTGAATGCTTGAATCTGAATGTATGCACTGAAATGAATTAATTGCTGAATTTTGAGTTATAGATCTTGAATGAGATAAAAAAAAAAAACAAAAAAAAAAAAAACGAATTTAACCTGAAAACAAAGGTGCTGAACTGCTAAAAGCTGAAGGTTACACAGAAGAAGGAGTTGGAAAAAAACTGAAAATGTTTTAAATGTAAATTAGAAAACCCTAAGAAATGAGAAAAGAACATTTAGAGTCAGAAAACATCTGAATGAATATTAAAAGGTCATATTCTTTGAATCACTGAATGACTCAAATGTGATCCCTCCACTTTGATCCACACAGTTTAAAAAGTTTAAATGCCTGAGCTTTGAAATATACGGTGTTGGAAAGAGAACAATAATGGCGACAATTTGAGGGTAAAATGATGGCTGTAACACTGTGGACACAGCAGCAGTTGAAAGAGAAGTGCTTAAGATGAATCTTGGTACAGTGGCAGGCAGAGCTCGTTAAGCAGGCAGGTGTGAGCCTGGTTGCTATAGTGACCGCACCCAAGGGCTCCATACACACGTACACAGACATGCGCCTCACTTTTGCTGCTTAAAATGAACAGAAAAGTCAGGCCGAAACAAATCGCTCCCAAATGAAAAGTAAAAGTCGTATTGACAAAATTCTTTCACCGTGAGCGACAGCAATGTCTAGTCTACCTAATTCTCAGTTTTCATGCCTGTGGAGCTTATTATATGGACGTGGTGACAGTGGAAAGACACCATGCTCTTCTGATTTTCAAACGAACCTTCTGAGCCATTTTAACATTAGAGTCTATGGAAGAGTTGGAGGGAGGAGGCTGTGCATTGGTGACATTTATGAAAGAACCATAACACCTAGGACAATAGTAAACACATTGGATGAAAGAGGACAGCGATGGCTACGTTTTGAGGGTAAAATGGCGGCTGTAGAGCAAACGCTGTGGACACAGCAGCAGTTTTAAAAAAGATTTTAAGATTAATTTTTTTGCTCCTCTCACTCTAGCAGTTGAGCTCTCTCACTCTAGCCCCAACATTCCGTCCCATACACACCCATTATAAACTCTGAAACGGGTGAAAAAACATCATGAAACTTAAACTGGAACTGAAGAAAAAGTATAATAGATATTGAAAAGATAAATACAAGTTGAATAGTTGAATGTCTTGTCTTCGTTTTAAAGTTGGAATGGTGGCTCTATGTCAATGTATGTGGAAGTAGATACAGTTTAAAGAGGAGGAATTTGAATGAGAATTTGAAGGGTCTCCCCATTGAAATACATTATAAATTTTTGTTGAATAAAGTTGAATAAAATAAAAAATATAAATGTTAAAAATGAGAAAAATAGAAGCAGTGTTGTCCAAAAGAATAGGAATCTAACGGTGTTTGAATGGTTTTTCTAAGTTGAACGGTTTTGAAGGAGATAGATTACAAAAAACGTACGGAATACAGAATAATAACTAGAAAGTGCATTTTCTGAAGAAACTGCAGTGTGAATGCTTGAATCTGAATGTATGCATTGAAATGAAATAATTACTGAATTTAAGTTAAAAATTTTGAATGAGATAAAAAAAAAAAAACCCCGAATTTAACCTGAAAACAAAAGTGCTGAACTGCTAAAAGCTGAAGGTTACACAGAAGAAGAAGTTGGAAAAAAGCTGAAAATGTTTTAATTGTAAATTAGAAAAACCTAAGAAATGAGAAAAGAACATTTAGAGTCAGAAAACATCTGAATGAATATTAAAAGGTCATATTCTTTGAATCACTGAATGACTAAAATGTGATCCCTCCACTTTGATCCACACAGTTTAAAAAGTTTAAATGCCTGAGCTTTGAAAGATACGGTGTTGGAAAGAGAACAATAATGGCGACAATTTGAGGGTAAAATGATGGCTGTAACACTGTGGACACAGCAGCAGTTGAAAGAGAAGTGCTTAAGATGAATCTTGGTACAGTGGCAGGCAGAGCTCGTTAAGCAGGCAGGTGTGAGCCTGGTTGCTATAGTGACTGCACCCAATGGCTCCATACACACGTACACAGACATGCGCCTCACTTTTGCTGCTTAAAATGAACAGAAAAGTCAGGCCGAAACAAATCGCTCCCAAATGAAAAGTAAAAGTCGTATTGACAAAATTCTTTCACCGTGAGCGACAGCAATGTCTAGTCTACCTAATTCTCAGTTTTCATGCCTGTGGAGCTTATTATATGGACGTGGTGACAGTGGAAAGACACCATGCTCTTCTGATTTTCAAACGAACCTTCTGAGCCATTTTAACATTAGAGTCTATGGAAGAGTTGGAGGGAGGAGGCTGTGCATTGGTGACATTTATGAAAGAACCATAACACCTAGTACAATAGTAAACACATTGGATGAAAGAGGACAGCCATGGCTACGTTTTGAGGGTAAAATCATACCTGTAGAGCAAACGCTGCGGACACAGCAGCAGTTTTAAAAAAGATTTTAAGATTAATTTTTTTGCTCCTCTCACTCTAGCAGTTGAGCTGCCTCACTCTAGCCCCAACATTCCGTCCCATACACACCCATTATAAACTCTGAAACGGGTGAAAAAACATCATGAAACTTAAACTGGAACTGAAGAAAAAGTATAATAGATATTGAAAAGATAAATACAAGTTGAATAGTTGAATGTCTTGTCTTCGTTTTAAAGTTTGAATGGTGGCTCTATGTCAATGTATGTGGAAGTAGTAAGAGTTTAAAAATGAGTAAGTTGAATGAGGATTTGAAGGGTCTCCCCATTGAAATACATTATAAATTTTTGTTGAATAAAGTTGAATAAAATTAAAAATATAAATGTTAAAAATATGAAAAATAGAAGCAGTGTTGTCCAAAAGAATAGGAATCTAACGGTGTTTGAATGGTTTTTCTAAGTTGAACGGTTTTGAAGGAGTAGGCTTTGAAAAAACGTACGGAAAAATAAAATATAACTAGAAAGTGCATTTTCTGAAGAAACTGCAGTGTGAATGCTTGAATCTGAATGTATGCACTGAAATGAATTAATTACTGAATTTTGAGTTAAAAATATTGAATGAGATAAAAAAAAAAACCCGAATTTAACCTGAAAACAAAAGTGCTGAACTGCTAAAAGCTGAAGGTTACACAGAAGAAGAAGTTGGAAAAAAGCTGAAAATGTTTTAATTGTAAATTAGAAAACCCTAAGAAATGAGAAAAGAACATTTAGAGTCAGAAAACATCTGAATGAATATTAAAAGGTCATATTCTTTGAATCACTGAATGACTCAAATGTGATCCCTCCACTTGGACCCACACAGTTTAAAAAGTTTAAATGCCTGAGCTTTGAAAGACACGGTGTTGGAAAGAGAACAATAATGGCGACAATTTGAGGGTAAAATGATGGCTGTAACACTGTGGACACAGCAGCAGTTGAAAGAGAAGTGCTAAAGATGAATCTTGGTACAGTGGCAGGCAGAGCTCGTTAAGCAGGCAGGTGTGAGCCTGGTTGCTATAGTGACTGCACCCAATGGCTCCATACACACGTACACAGACATGCGCCTCACTTTTGCTGCTTAAAATGAACAGAAAAGTCAGGCCGAAACAAATCGCTCCCAAATGAAAAGTATAGGTCGTATTGACAAAATTCTTTCACCGTAAGCGGCAGCAATGTCTAGTCTACCTAATTCTCAGTTTTCATGTCTGTGGAGTTTATTATATGGACGTGGTGACAGTGTAAAAACACCATGCTCTTCTGATTTTCAAACCAACCTTCTGAGCCGTTTTAACATTAGAGTCTATGGAAGAGTTGGAGGGAGGAGGCTGTGCATTGGTGACATTTATGAAAGAACCATAACACCTAGGACAATAGTAAACACATTGGATGAAAGAGGACAGCGATGGCTACGTTTTGAGGGTAAAATCATACCTGTAGAGCAAACGCTGCGGACACAGCAGCAGTTTTAAAAAAGATTTTAAGATTAATTTTTTTGCTCCTCTCACTCTAGCAGTTGAGCTGCCTCACTCTAGCCCCAACATTCCGTCCCATACACACCCATTATAAACTCTGAAACGGGTGAAAAAACATCATGAAACTTAAACTGGAACTGAAGAAAAAGTATAATAGATATTGAAAAGATAAATACAAGTTGAATAGTTGAATGTCTTGTCTTCGTTTTAAAGTTTGAATGGTGGCTCTATGTCAATGTATGTGGAAGTAGTAAGAGTTTAAAAATGAGTAAGTTGAATGAGGATTTGAAGGGTCTCCCCATTGAAATACATTATAAATTTTTGTTGAATAAAGTTGAATAAAATTAAAAATATAAATGTTAAAAATATGAAAAATAGAAGCAGTGTTGTCCAAAAGAATAGGAATCTAACGGTGTTTGAATGGTTTTTCTAAGTTGAACGGTTTTGAAGGAGTAGGATTACAAAAAACGTACGGAATAGATAAAATATAATAATAATAATAATAATAATAAAGATTCGAATAACAATACTGTGAATGCTTTTCAAGCATTCACACTAATAATAATAATAACTAGAAAGTGCATTTTCTGAAGAAACTGCAGTGTGAATGCTTGAATCTGAATGTATGCACTGAAATGAATTAATTGCTGAATTTTGAGTTAAAAATATTGAATGAGATTAAAAAAAAACAAAAAAAACAAACAAATTTAACCTGAAAACAAAGGTGCTGAACTGCTAAAAGCTGAAGGTTACACAGAAGAAGGAGTTGGAAAAAAACTGAAAATGTTTTAAATGTAAATTAGAAAACCCTAAGAAATGAGAAAAGAACATTTAGAGTCAGAAAACATCTGAAAGAATATTAAAAGGTCATATTCTTTGAATCACTGAATGACTAAAATGTGATCCCTCCACTTTGATCCACACAGTTTAAAAAGTTTAAATGCCTGAGCTTTGAAAGATACGGTGTTGGAAAGAGAACAATAATGGCGACAATTTGAGGGTAAAATGATGGCTGTAACACTGTGGACACAGCAGCAGTTGAAAGAGAAGTGCTTAAGATGAATCTTGGTACAGTGGCAGGCAGAGCTCGTTAAGCAGGCAGGTGTGAGCCTGGTTGCTATAGTGACCGCACCCAATGGCTCCATACACACGTACACAGACATGCGCCTCACTTTTGCTGCTTAAAATGAACAGAAAAGTCAGGCCGAAACAAATCGTTCCCAAATGAAAAGTAAAAGTCGTATTGACAAAATTCTTTCACCGTGAGTGACAGCAATGTCTAGTCTACCTAATTCTCAGTTTTCATGCCTGTGGAGCTTATTATATGGACGTGGTGACAGTGGAAAGACACCATGCTCTTCTGATTTTCAAACGAACCTTCTGAGCCATTTTAACATTAGAGTCTATGGAAGAGTTGGAGGGAGGAGGCTGTGCATTGGTGACATTTATGAAAGAACCATAACACCTAGTACAATAGTAAACACATTGGATGAAAGAGGACAGCGATGACTACGTTTTGAGGGTAAAATCATACCTGTAGAGCAAACGCTGCGGACACAGTAGCAGTTTTAAAAAAGATTTTAAGATTAATTTTTTTGCTCCTCTCACTCTAGCAGTTGAGCTGTCTCACTCTAGCCCCAACATTCCGTCCCATACACACCCATTATAAACTTTGAAACGGGTGAAAAAACATCATGAAACTTAAACTGGAACTGAAGAAAAAGTATAATAGATATTGAAAAGATAAATACAAGTTGAATAGTTGAATGTCTTGTCTTCGTTTTAAAGTTTGAATGGTGGCTCTATGTCAATGTATGTGGAAGTAGTAAGAGTTTAAAAATGAGTAAGTTGAATGAGGATTTGAAGGGTCTCCCCATTGAAATACATTATAAATTTTTGTTGAATAAAGTTGAATAAAATTAAAAATATAAATGTTAAAAATCTGAAAAATAGAAGCAGTGTTGTCCAAAAGAATAGGAATCTAACGGTGTTTGAATGGTTTTTCTAAGTTGAACGGTTTTGAAGGAGTAGGCTTTGAAAAAACGTACGGAAAAATAAAATATAATAATAATAATAATAAAGATTCGAATAACAATACTGTGAATGCTTTTCAAGCATTCACACTAACTAGAAAGTGCATTTTCTGAAGAAACTGCAGTGTGAATGCTTGAATCTGAATGTATGCACTGAAATGAATTAATTGCTGAATTTTGAGTTAAAAATATTGAATGAGATTAAAAAAAAACAAAAAAAAAAACGAATTTAACCTGAAAACAAAGGTGCTGAACTGCTAAAAGCTGAAGGTTACACAGAAGAAGGAGTTGGAAAAAAACTGAAAATGTTTTAAATGTAAATTAGAAAACCCTAAGAAATGAGAAAAGAACATTTAGAGTCAGAAAACATCTGAATGAATATTAAAAGGTCATATTCTTTGAATCACTGAATGACTCAAATGTGATCCCTCCACTTTGATCCACACAGTTTAAAAAGTTTAAATGCCTGAGCTTTGAAAGATACGGTGTTGGAAAGAGAACAATAATGGCGACAATTTGAGGGTAAAATGATGGCTGTGACACTGTGGACACAGCAGCAGTTGAAAGAGAAGTGTTTAAGATGAATCTTGGTACAGTGGCAGGCAGAGCTCGTTAAGCAGGCAGGTGTGAGCCTGGTTGCTATAGTGACCGCACCCAATGGCTCCATACACACGGACACAGACATGCACCTCACTTTTGCTGCTTAAAATGAACAGAAAAGTCAGGCCGAAACAAATCGTTCCCAAATGAAAAGTAAAAGTCGTATTGACAAAATTCTTTCACCGTGAGCGACAGCCATGTCTAGTCTACCAAATTCTCAGTTTTCATGTCTGTGGAGTTTATTATATGGACGTGGTGACAGTGGAAAGACACCATGCTCTTCTGATTTTCAAACGAACCTTCTGAGCCATTTTAACATTAGAGTCTATGGAACAGTTGGAGGGAGGAGGCTGTGCATTGGTGACATTTATGAAAGAACCATAACACCTAGGACAATAGTAAACACATTGGATGAAAGAGGACAGCCATGGCTACGTTTTGAGGGTAAAATCATACCTGTAGAGCAAACGCTGCGGACACAGCAGCAGTTTTAAAAAAGATTTTAAGATTAATTTTTTTGCTCCTCTCACTCTAGCAGTTGAGCTGCCTCACTCTAGCCCCAACATTCCGTCCCATACACACCCATTATAAACTCTGAAACGGGTGAAAAAACATCATGAAACTTAAACTGGAACTGAAGAAAAAGTATAATAGATATTGAAAAGATAAATACAAGTTGAATAGTTGAATGTCTTGTCTTCGTTTTAAAGTTTGAATGGTGGCTCTATGTCAATGTATGTGGAAGTAGTAAGAGTTTAAAAATGAGTAAGTTGAATGAGGATTTGAAGGGTCTCCCCATTGAAATACATTATAAATTTTTGTTGAATAAAGTTGAATAAAATTAAAAATATAAATGTTAAAAATATGAAATTTAGAAGCAGTGTTGTCCAAAAGAATAGGAATCTAACGGTGTTTGAATGGTTTTTCTAAGTTGAACGGTTTTGAAGGAGTAGGCTTACAAAAAACGTACGGAAAAATAAAATATAATAATAACTAGAAAGTGCATTTTCTGAAGAAACTGCAGTGTGAATGCTTGAATCTGAATGTATGCACTGAAATGAATTAATTGCTGAATTTTGAGTTAAAAATATTGAATGAAATTTAAAAAAAAACAAAAAAAAACCAACCAAATTTAACCTGAAAACAAAGGTGCTGAACTGCTAAAAGCTGAAGGTTACACAGAAGCAGAAGTTGGAAAAAAGCTGAAAATGTTTTAAATGTAAATTAGAAAACCCTAAGAAATGAGAAAAGAACATTTAGAGTCAGAAAACATCTGAATGAATATTAAAAGGTCATATTCTTTGAATCACTGAATGACTCAAATGTGATCCCTCCACTTTGATCCACACAGTTTAAAAAGTTTAAATGCCTGAGCTTTGAAAGATACGGTGTTGGAAAGAGAACAATAATGGCAACAATTTGAGGGTAAAATGATGGCTGTAACACTGTGGACACAGCAGCAGTTGAAAGAGAAGTGCTTAAGATGAATCTTGGTACAGTGGCAGGCAGAGCTCGTTAAGCAGGCAGGTGTGAGCCTGGTTGCTATAGAGACCGCACCCAATGGCTCCATACACACGTACACAGACATGCGCCTCACTTTTGCTGCTTAAAATGAACAGAAAAGTCAGGCCCAAACAAATCGTTCCCAAATGAAAAGTAAAAGTCGTATTGACAAAATTCTTTCACCGTGAGCGACAGCAGCTTCTAGTCTACTGAATTCTCAGTTTTCATGCCTGTGGAGTTTATTATATGGACGTGGTGACAGTGGAAAGACACCATGCTCTTCTGATTTTCAAACGAACCTTCTGAGCCATTTTAACATTAGAGTCTATGGAAGAGTTGGAGGGAGGAGGCTGTGCATTGGTGACATTTATGAAAGAACCATAACACCTAGTACAATAGTAAACACATTGGATGAAAGAGGACAGCCATGGCTACGTTTTGAGGGTAAAATCATACCTGTAGAGCAAACGCTGCGGACACAGCAGCAGTTTTAAAAAAGATTTTAAGATTAATTTTTTTGCTCCTCTCACTCTAGCAGTTGAGCTGCCTCACTCTAGCCCCAACATTCCGTCCCATACACACCCATTATAAACTCTGAAACGGGTGAAAAAACATCATGAAACTTAAACTGGAACTGAAGAAAAAGTATAATAGATATTGAAAAGATAAATACAAGTTGAATAGTTGAATGTCTTGTCTTCGTTTTAAAGTTTGAATGGTGGCTCTATGTGAACGTATGTTGAAGTAGTAAGAGTTTAAAAATGAGTAAGTTGAATGAGAATTTGAAGGGTCTCCCCATTGAAATACATGGGAAATTTTTGTTGAATAAAGTTGAATAAAATTAAAAATATAAATGTTAAAAATGAGAAAAATAGAAGCAATGTTGTCCAAAATAATAGGAATCTAACGATGTTTGAATGGTTTTTCTAAGTTGAACGGTTTTGAAGGAGTAGGCTTTCAAAAAACGTACGGAAAAATAAAATATAATAATAAAGATTAGAAGAACAATACTGTGAATGCTTTTCAAGCATTCACACTAATAATAACTAGAAAGTGCATTTTCTGAAGAAACTGCAGTGTGAATGCTTGAATCTGAATGTATGCACTGAAATGAATTAATTGCTGAATTTTGAGTTAAAAATATTGAATGAGATTTAAAAAAAAACAAAAAAAACCCGAATTTAACCTGAAAACAAAGGTGCTGAACTGCTAAAAGCTGAAGGTTACACAGAAGAAGGAGTTGGAAAAAAACTGAAAATGTTTTAAATGTAAATTAGAAAACCCTAAGAAATGAGAAAAGAACATTCAGAGTCAGAAAACATCTGAATGAATATTAAAAGGTCATATTCTTTGAATCACTGAATGACTCAAATGTGATCCCTCCACTTTGATCCACACAGTTTAAAAAGTTTAAATGCCTGAGCTTTGAAAGATACGGTGTTGGAAAGAGAACAATAATGGCGACAATTTGAGGGTAAAATGATGGCTGTAACACTGTGGACACAGCAGCAGTTGAAAGAGAAGTGCTTAAGATGAATCTTGGTACAGTGGCAGGCAGAGCTCGTTAAGCAGGCAGGTGTGAGCCTGGTTGCTATAGTGACCGCACCCAATGGCTCCATACACACGTACACAGACATGCGCCTCACTTTTGCTGCTTAAAATGAACAGAAAAGTCAGGCCGAAACAAATCGTTCCCAAATGAAAAGTAAAAGTCGTATTGACAAAATTCTTTCACCGTGAGCGACAGCAGCTTCTAGTCTACTGAATTCTCAGTTTTCATGCCTGTGGAGTTTATTATATGGACGTGGTGACAGTGTAAAGACACCATGCTCTTCTGATTTTCAAACGAACCTTCTGAGCCATTTTAACATTAGAGTCTATGGAAGAGTTGGAGGGAGGAGGCTGCGCATTGGTGACATTTATGAAAGAACCATAACACCTAGGACAATAGTAAACACATTGGATGAAAGAGGACAGCCATGGCTACGTTTTGAGGGTAAAATCATACCTGTAGAGCAAACGCTGCGGACACAGCAGCAGTTTTAAAAAAGATTTTAAGATTAATTTTTTTGCTCCTCTCACTCTAGCAGTTGAGCTGCCTCACTCTAGCCCCAACATTCCGTCCCATACACACCCATTATAAACTCTGAAACGGGTGAAAAAACATCATGAAACTTAAACTGGAACTGAAGAAAAAGTATAATAGATATTGAAAAGATAAATACAAGTTGAATAGTTGAATGTCTTGTCTTCGTTTTAAAGTTTGAATGGTGGCTCTATGTCAATGTATGTGGAAGTAGTAAGAGTTTAAAAATGAGTAAATTGAATGAGAATTTGAAGGGTCTCCCCATTGAAATACATGGGAAATTTTTGTTGAATAAAGTTGAATAAAATTAAAAATATAAATGTTAAAAATGAGAAAAATAGAAGCAGTCATGTCCAAAAGAATAGGAATCTAATGGTGTTTGAATGGTTTTTCTAAGTTGAACGGTTTTGAAGGAGTAGGAGTACAAAAAACGTACGGAATAGATAAAATAGAATAATAAAGATTAGAAGAACAATACTGTGAATGCTTTTCAAGCATTCACACTAATAATAATAAAGATTAGAATAACAATACTGTGAATGCTTTTCAAGCATTCACACTAATAATAATAAAGATTCGAATAACAATACTGTGAATGCTTTTCAAGCATTCACACTAATAAACTAGAAAGTGCATTTTCTGAAGAAACTGCAGTGTGAATGCTTGAATCTGAATGTATGCACTGAAATGAATTAATTGCTGAATTTTGAGTTAAAAATATTGAATGAGATTAAAAAAAAACAAAAAAAAAAAACGAATTTAACCTGAAAACAAAGGTGCTGAACTGCTAAAAGCTGAAGGTTACACAGAAGAAGGAGTTGGAAAAAAACTGAAAATGTTTTAAATGTAACTTAGAAAACCCTAAGAAATGAGAAGAGAACATTTAGAGTCAGAAAACATCTGAATGAATATTAAAAGGTCATATTCTTTGAATCACTGAATGACTCAAATGTGATCCCTCCACTTTGATCCACACAGTTTAAAAAGTTTAAATGCCTGAGCTTTGAAAGATACGGTGTTGGAAAGAGAACAATAATGGCGACAATTTGAGGGTAAAATGATGGCTATAACACTGTGGACACAGCAGCAGTTGAAAGAGAAGTGCTTAAGATGAATCTTGGCACAGTGGCAGGCAGAGCTCGTTAAGCAGGCAGGTGTGAGCCTGGTTGCTATAGTGACTGCACCCAATGGCTCCATACACACGTACACAGACATGCGCCTCACTTTTGCTGCTTAAAATGAACAGAAAAGTCAGGCCCAAACAAATCGCTCCCAAATGAAAAGTATAGGTCGTATTGACGAAATTCTTTCACCGTGAGCGGCAGCAATGTCTAGTCTACCTAATTCTCAGTTTTCATGCCTGTGGAGTTTATTATATGGACGTGGTGACAGTGTAAAAACACCATGCTCTTCTGATTTTCAAACCAACCTTCTCAGCCATTTTAACATTAGAGTCTATGGAAGAGTTGGAGGGAGGAGGCTGTGCATTGGTGACATTTATGAAAGAACCATAACACCTAGGACAATAGTAAACACATTGGATGAAAGAGGACAGCCATGGCTACGTTTTGAGGGTAAAATCATACCTGTAGAGCAAACGCTGCGGACACAGCAGCAGTTTTAAAAAAGATTTTAAGATTAATTTTTTTGCTCCTCTCACTCTAGCAGTTGAGCTGCCTCACTCTAGCCCCAACATTCCGTCCCATACACACCCATTATAAACTCTGAAACGGGTGAAAAAACATCATGAAACTTAAACTGGAACTGAAGAAAAAGTATAACAGATATTGAAAAGATAAATACAAGTTGAATAGTTGAATGTCTTGTCTTCGTTTTAAAGTTTGAATGGTGGCTCTATGTGAACGTATGTTGAAGTAGTAAGGGTTTAAAAATGAGTAAGTTGAATGAGAATTTGAAGGGTCTCCCCATTGAAATACATGGGAAATTTTTGTTGAATAAAGTTGAATAAAATTAAAAATATAAATGTTAAAAATGAGAAAAATAGAAGCAGTCATGTCCAAAAGAATAGGAATCTAACGGTGTTTGAATGGTTTTTCTAAGTTGAACGGTTTTGAAGGAGTTAGATGCCAAAAAACGTACGGAATATATAACTAGAAAGTGCATTTTCTGAAGAAACTGCAGTGTGAATGCTTGAATCTGAATGTATGCACTGAAATGAATTAATTGCTGAATTTTGAGTTAAAAATATTGAATGAGATAAAAAAAAAACAAAAAAAAAAAACGAATTTAACCTGAAAACAAAGGTGCTGAACTGCTAAAAGCTGAAGGTTACACAGAAGAAGGAGTTGGAAAAAAACTGAAAATGTTTTAAATGTAAATTAGAAAACCCTAAGAAATGAGAAAAGAACATTTAGAGTCAGAAAACATCTGAATGAATATTAAAAGGTCATATTCTTTGAATCACTGAATGACAAAAATGTGATCCCTCCACTTGGATCCACACAGTTTAAAAAGTTTAAATGCCTGAGCTTTGAAAGATACGGTGTTGGAAAGAGAACAACGATGGCGACGTTTTGAGGGTAAAATGATGGCTGTAACACTGTGGACACAGCAGCAGTTGAAAGAGAAGTGCTTAAGATGAATCTTGGTACAGTGGCAGGCAGAGCTCGTTAAGCAGGCAGGTGTGAGCCTGGTTGCTATAGTGACCGCACCCAATGGCTCCATACACACGTACACAGACATGCGCCTCACTTTTGCTGCTTAAAATGAACAGAAAAGTCAGGCCGAAACAAATCGCTCCCAAATGAAAAGTAAAAGTCGTATTGACAAAATTCTTTCACCGTGAGCGACAGCAATGTCTAGTCTACCTAATTCTCAGTTTTCATGCCTGTGGAGCTTATTATATGGACGTGGTGACAGTGGAAAGACACCATGCTCTTCTGATTTTCAAACCAACCTTCTGAGCCATTTTAACATTAGAGTCTATGGAAGAGTTGGAGGGAGGAGGCTGTGCATTGGTGACATTTATGAAAGAACCATAACACCTAGTACAATAGTAAACACATTGGATGAAAGAGGACAGCCATGGCTACGTTTTGAGGGTAAAATCATACCTGTAGAGCAAACGCTGCGGACACAGCAGCAGTTTTAAAAAAGATTTTAAGATTAATTTTTTTGCTCCTCTCACTCTAGCAGTTGAGCTGCCTCACTCTAGCCCCAACATTCCGTCCCATACACACCCATTATAAACTCTGAAACGGGTGAAAAAACATCATGAAACTTAAACTGGAACTGAAGAAAAAGTATAATAGATATTGAAAAGATAAATACAAGTTGAATAGTTGAATGTCTTGTCTTCGTTTTAAAGTTTGAATGGTGGCTCTATGTCAATGTATGTGGAAGTAGTAAGAGTTTAAAAATGAGTAAGTTGAATGAGGATTTGAAGGGTCTCCCCATTGAAATACATTATAAATTTTTGTTGAATAAAGTTGAATAAAATTAAAAATATAAATGTTAAAAATATGAAAAATAGAAGCAGTGTTGTCCAAAAGAATAGGAATCTAACGGTGTTTGAATGGTTTTTCTAAGTTGAACGGTTTTGAAGGAGTAGGCTTATAAAAAACGTACGGAAAAATAAAATATAATAATAATAATAATAATAATAAAGATTAGAATAACAATACTGTGAATGCTTTTCAAGCATTCACACTAATAATAACTAGAAAGTGCATTTTCTGAAGAAACTGCAGTGTGAATGCTTGAATCAGAATGTATGCACTGAAATGAATTAATTGCTGAATTTAAGTTAAAAATATTGAATGAAATAAAAAAAACCAAAAAAACAAACAAATTTAACCTGAAAACAAAGGTGCTGAACTGCTAAAAGCTGAAGGTTACAAAGAAGAAGAAGTTGGAAAAAAGCTGAAAATGTTTTAAATGTAAATTAGAAAACCCTAAGAAATGAGAAAAGAACCTTTAGAGTCAGAAAACATCTGAATGAATATTAAAAGGTCATATTCTTTGAATCACTGAATGACTAAAATGTGATCCCTCCACTTGGATCCACACAGTTTAAAAAGTTTACATCTCTGAGCTTTGAAAGACAAGATGTTGGAAAGAGAACAACGATGGCGACGTTTTGAGGGTAAAATGATGGCTGTAACACTATGGAGACAGCCGCAGTTGAAAGAGAAGTGTTTAAGTTGAATCTTGGCAGAGTGAGAGAGAGAGCTCGTTAAGCAGGCAGGTGTGAGCCTGGTTGCTATAGTGACTGCACCCAAGGGCTCCATACACACGTACACAGACATGCGCCTCACTTTTGCTGCTTAAAATGAACAGAAAAGTCAGGCCGAAACAAATCGCTCCCAAATGAAAACTAAAAGTCGTATTGACAAAATTCTTTCACCGTGAGCGACAGCAATGTCTAGTCTACCTAATTCTCAGTTTTCATGCCTGAGGAGCTTATTATATGGACGTGGTGACAGTGGAAAGACACCATGCTCTTCTGATTTTCAAACGAACCTTCTGAGCCATTTTAACATTAGAGTCTATGGAAGAGTTGGAGGGAGGAGGCTGTGCATTGGTGACATTTATGAAAGAACCATAACACCTATGACAATAGTGAACACATTGGATGAAAGAGGACAGCGATGGCTACGTTTTGAGGGTAAAATGGCGGCTGTAGAGCAAACGCTGTGGACACAGCAGCAGTTTTAAAAAAGATTTTAAGATTAATTTTTTTGCTCCTCTCACTCTAGCAGTTGAGCTCTCTCACTCTAGCCCCAACATTCCGTCCCATACACACCCATTATAAATTTTGAAACGGGTGAAAAAACATCATGAAACTTAAACTGGAATTGAAGAAAAAGTATAATAGATATTGAAAAGATAAATACAAGTTGAATAGTTGAATGTCTTGTCTTCGTTTTAAAGTTTGAATGGTGGCTCTATGTCAATGTATGTGGAAGTAGTAAGAGTTTAAAAATGAGTAAGTTGAATGAGAATTTGAAGGGTCTCCCCATTGAAATACATGGGAAATTTTTGTTGAATAAAGTTGAATAAAATTAAAAATATAAATGTTAAAAATGAGAAAAATAGAAGCAGTCATGTCCAAAATAATAGGAATCTAACGATGTTTGAATGGTTTTTCTAAGTTGAACGGTTTTGAAGGAGTAGGCTTTCAAAAAACGTACGGAAGAATAAAATAGAACTAGAAAGTGCATTTTCTGAAGAAACTGCAGTGTGAATGCTTGAATCTGAATGTATGCATTGAAATGAAATAATTACTGAATTTAAGTTAAAAATTTTGAATGAGATAAAAAAAAAAACCCCGAATTTAACCTGAAAACAAAAGTGCTGAACTGCTAAAAGCTGAAGGTTACACAGAAGAAGAAGTTGGAAAAAAGCTGAAAATGTTTTAATTGTAAATTAGAAAAACCTAAGAAATGAGAAAAGAACATTTAGAGTCAGAAAACATCTGAAAGAATATTAAAAGGTCATATTCTTTGAATCACTGAATGACTAAAATGTGATCCCTCCACTTTGATCCACACAGTTTAAAAAGTTTAAATGCCTGAGCTTTGAAAGACACGGTGTTGGAAAGAGAACAATAATGGCGACAATTTGAGGGTAAAATGATGGCTGTAACACTGTGGACACAGCAGCAATTGAAAGAGAAGTGCTTAAGATGAATCTTGGTACAGTGGCAGGCAGAGCTCGTTAAGCAGGCAGGTGTGAGCCTGGTTGCTATAGTGACCGCACCCAATGGCTCCATACACACGTACACAGACATGCGCCTCACTTTTGCTGCTTAAAATGAACAGAAAAGTCAGGCCGAAACAAATCGTTCCCATATGAAAAGTACAAGTCGTATTGACGAAATTCTTTCACCGTGAGCGACAGCAGCTTCTAGTCTACTGAATTCTCAGTTTTCATGCCTGTGGAGTTTATTATATGGACGTGGTGACAGTGGAAAGATACCATGCTCTTCTGATTTTCAAACGAACCTTCTGAGCCATTTTAACATTAGAGTCTATGGAAGAGTTGGAGGGAGGAGGCTGTGCATTGGTGACATTTATGAAAGAACCATAACACCTAGGACAATAGTAAACACATTGGATGAAAGAGGACAGCCATGGCTACGTTTTGAGGGTAAAATCATACCTGTAGAGCAAACGCTGCGGACACAGCAGCAGTTTTAAAAAAGATTTTAAGATTAATTTTTTTGCTCCTCTCACTCTAGCAGTTGAGCTGCCTCACTCTAGCTCCAACATTCCGTCCCATACACACCCATTATAAACTCTGAAACGGGTGAAAAAACATCATGAAACTTAAACTGGAACTGAAGAAAAAGTATAATAGATATTGAAAAGATAAATACAAGTTGAATAGTTGAATGTCTTGTCTTCGTTTTAAAGTTTGAATGGTGGCTCTATGTCAATGTATGTGGAAGTAGTAAGAGTTTAAAAATGAGTAAGTTGAATGAGAATTTGAAGGGTCTCCCCATTGAAATACATGGGAAATTTTTGTTGAATAAAGTTGAATAAAATTAAAAATATAAATGTTAAAAATGAGAAAAATAGAAGCAGTCATGTCCAAAATAATAGGAATCTAACGATGTTTGAATGGTTTTTCTAAGTTGAACGGTTTTGAAGGAGTAGGCTTTCAAAAAACGTACGGAATAAGAAAATATAATAATAACTAGAAAGTGCATTTTCTGAAGAAACTGCAGTGTGAATGCTTGAATCTGAATGTATGCACTGAAATGAATTAATTGCTGAATTTTGAGTTAAAAATTTTGAATGAGATAAAAAAAAAAACCCGAATTTAACCTGAAAACAACAGTGCTGAACTGCTAAAAGCTGAAGGTTACACAGAAGAAGAAGTTGGAAAAAAGCTGAAAATGTTTTAATTGTAAATTAGAAAAACCTAAGAAATGAGAAAAGAACATTTAGAGTCAGAAAACATCTGAAAGAATATTAAAAGGTCATATTCTTTGAATCACTGAATGACTAAAATGTGATCCCTCCACTTGGACCCACACAGTTTAAAAAGTTTACATCTCTGAGCTTTGAAAGACAAGATGTTGGAAAAAGAACAACGATGGCGACGTTTTGAGGGTAAAATGATGGCTTTAACACTGTGGACACAGCAGCAGTTGAAAGAGAAGTGTTTAAGATGAATTTTGGCAGAGTGGCAGAGAGAGCTCGTTAAGCAGGCAGGTGTGAGCCTGGTTGCTATAGTGACCGCACCCAATGGCTCCATACACACGTACACAGACATGCGCTTCACTTTTGCTGCTTAAAATGAACAGAAAAGTCAGGCCGAAACAAATCGCTCCCAAATGAAAAGTAAAAGTCGTATTGACAAAATTCTTTCACCGTGAGCGACAGCAATGTCTAGTCTACCAAATTCTCAGTTTTCATGCCTGTGGAGCTTATTATATGGACGTGGTGACAGTGGAAAGACACCATGCTCTTCTGATTTTCAAACGAACCTTCTGAGCCATTTTAACATTAGAGTCTATGGAAGAGTTGGAGGGAGGAGGCTGTGCATTGGTGACATTTACGAAAGAACCATAACACCTAGGACAATAGTAAACACATTGGATGAAAGAGGACAGCGATGGCTACGTTTTGAGGGTAAAATCATACCTGTAGAGCAAACGCTGCGGACACAGCAGCAGTTTTAAAAAAGATTTTAAGATTAATTTTTTTGCTCCTCTCACTCTAGCAGTTGAGCTGTCTCACTCTAGCCCCAACATTCCGTCCCATACACACCCATTATAAACTCTGAAACGGGTGAAAAAACATCATGAAACTTAAACTGGAACTGAAGAAAAAGTATAATAGATATTGAAAAGATAAATACAAGTTGAATAGTTGAATGTCTTGTCTTCGTTTTAAAGTTTGAATGGTGGCTCTATGTCAATGTATGTGGAAGTAGTAAGAGTTTAAAAATGAGTAAGTTGAATGAGAATTTGAAGGGTCTCCCCATTGAAATACATGGGAAATTTTTGTTGAATAAAGTTGAATAAAATTAAAAATATAAATGTTAAAAATGAGAAAAGTAGAAGCAGTCATGTCCAAAATAATAGGAATCTAATGGTGTTTGAATGGTTTTTCTAAGTTGAACGGTTTTGAAGGAGTAGGCTTTCAAAAAACGTACGGAATAAGAAAATATAATAATAAAGATTAGAAGAACAATACTGTGAATGCTTTTCAAGCATTCACACTAATAAAGATTAGAATAACAATACTGTGAATGCTTTTCAAGCATTCACACTAACTAGAAAGTGCATTTTCTGAAGAAACTGCAGTGTGAATGCTTGAATCTGAATGTATGCACTGAAATGAATTAATTGCTGAATTTTGAGTTAAAAATATTGAATGAGATTAAAAAAAAACAAAAAAAAAACGAATTTAACGTGAAAACAAAGGTGCTGAACTGCTAAAAGCTGAAGGTTACACAGAAGAAGGAGTTGGAAAAAAACTGAAAATGTTTTAAATGTAAATTAGAAAACCCTAAGAAATGAGAAAAGAACATTTAGAGTCAGAAAACATCTGAATGAATATTAAAAGGTCATATTCTTTGAATCACTGAATGACTCAAATGTGATCCCTCCACTTTGATCCACACAGTTTAAAAAGTTTAAATGCCTGAGCTTTGAAAGACACGGTGTTGGAAAGAGAACAATAATGGCGACAATTTGAGGGTAAAATGATGGCTGTAAGACTGTGGACACAGCAGCAGTTGAAAGAGAAGTGCTTAAGATGAATCTTGGCACAGTGGCAGGCAGAGCTCGTTAAGCAGGCAGGTGTGAGCCTGGTTGCTATAGTGACTGCACCCAATGGCTCCATACACACGTACACAGACATGCGCCTCACTTTTGCTGCTTAAAATGAACAGAAAAGTCAGGCCGAAACAAATCGCTCCCAAATGAAAGGTATAGGTCGTATTGACGAAATTCTTTCACCGTGAGCGGCAGCAATGTCCACTCTACCTAATTCTCAGTTTTCATGCCTGTGGAGTTTATTATATGGACGTGGTGACAGTGTAAAAACACCATGCTCTTCTGATTTTCAAACCAACCTTCTGAGCCGTTTTAACATTAGAGTCTATGGAAGAGTTGGAGGGAGGAGGCTGTGCATTGGTGACATTTACGAAAGAACCATAACACCTAGGACAATAGTAAACACATTGGATGAAAGAGGACAGCCATGGCTACGTTTTGAGGGTAAAATCATACCTGTAGAGCAAACGCTGCGGACACAGCAGCAGTTTTAAAAAAGATTTTAAGATTATTTTTTTTGCTCCTCTCACTCTAGCAGTTGAGCTGTCTCACTCTACCCCCAACATTCCGTCCCATACACACCCATTATAAACTCTGAAACGGGTGAAAAAACATCATGAAACTTAAACTGGAACTGAAGAAAAAGTATAATAGATATTGAAAAGATAAATACAAGTTGAATAGTTGAATGTCTTGTCTTCGTTTTAAAGTTTGAATGGTGGCTCTATGTCAATGTATGTGGAAGTAGTAAGAGTTTAAAAATGAGTAAGTTGAATGAGAATTTGAAGGGTCTCCCCATTGAAATACATGGGAAATTTTTGTTGAATAAAGTTGAATAAAATTAAAAATATAAATGTTAAAAATGAGAAAAATAGAAGCAGTCATGTCCAAAATAATAGGAATCTAACGATGTTTGAATGGTTTTTCTAAGTTGAACGGTTTTGAAGGAGTAGGCTTTCAAAAAACGTACGGAATAAGAAAATATAACTAGAAAGTGCATTTTCTGAAGAAACTGCAGTGTGAATGCTTGAATCTGAATGTATGCACTGAAATGAATTAATTGCTGAATTTTGAGTTAAAAATATTGAATGAGATTAAAAAAAAACAAAAAAAAAACGAATTTAACCTGAAAACAAAGGTGCTGAACTGCTAAAAGCTGAAGGTTACACAGAAGAAGGAGTTGGAAAAAAACTGAAAATGTTTTAAATGTAAATTAGAAAACCCTAAGAAATGAGAAAAGAACATTTAGAGTCAGAAAACATCTGAATGAATATTAAAAGGTCATATTCTTTGAATCACTGAATGACTCAAATGTGATCCCTCCACTTTGATCCACACAGTTTAAAAAGTTTAAATGCCTGAGCTTTGAAAGATACGGTGTTGGAAAGAGAACAATAATGGCGACAATTTGAGGGTAAAATGATGGCTGTAACACTGTGGACACAGCAGCAGTTGAAAGAGAAGTGCTTAAGATGAATCTTGGTACAGTGGCAGGCAGAGCTCGTTAAGCAGGCAGGTGTGAGCCTGGTTGCTATAGTGACCGCACCCAATGGCTCCATACACACGCACACAGACATGCACCTCACTTTTGCTGCTTAAAATGAACAGAAAAGTCAGGCCGAAACAAATCGTTCCCAAATGAAAAGTAAAAGTCGTATTGACAAAATTATTTCACCGTGAGTGACAGCAATGTCTAGTCTACTGAATTCTCAGTTTTCATGCCTGTGGAGTTTATTATATGGACGTGGTGACAGTGGAAAGACACCATGCTCTTCTGATTTTCAAACCAACCTTCTGAGACATTTTAACATTGGAGTCTATGGAAGAGTTGGAGGGAGGAGGCTGTGCATTGGTGACATTTATGAAAGAACCATAACACCTAGTACAATAGTAAACACATTGGATGAAAGAGGACAGCGATGGCTACGTTTTGAGGGTAAAATCATACCTGTAGAGCAAACGCTGTGGACACAGCAGCAGTTTTAAAAAAGATTTTAAGATTAATTTTTTTGCTCCTCTCACTCTAGCAGTTGAGCTGTCTCACTCTAGCCCCAACATTCCGTCCCATACACACCCATTGTAAATTTTGAAACGGGTGAAAAAACATCATGAAACTTAAACTGGAACTGAAGAAAAAGTATAATAGATATTGAAAAGATAAATACAAGTTGAATAGTTGAATGTCTTGTCTTCGTTTTAAAGTTTGAATGGTGGCTCTATGTCAATGTATGTGGAAGTAGTAAGAGTTTAAAAATGAGTAAGTTGAATGAGAATTTGAAGGGTCTCCCCATTGAAATACATGGGAAATTTTTGTTGAATAAAGTTGAATAAAATTAAAAATATAAATGTTAAAAATGAGAAAAATAGAAGCAATGTTGTCCAAAATAATAGGAATCTAACGATGTTTGAATGGTTTTTCTAAGTTGAACGGTTTTGAAGGAGTAGGCTTTCAAAAAACGTACGGAAAAATAATAAAATATAATAATAACTAGAAAGTGCATTTTCTGAAGAAACTGCAGTGTGAATGCTTGAATCTGAATGTATGCATTGAAATGAAATAATTACTGAATTTAAGTTAAAAATTTTGAATGAGATAAAAAAAAAAAAACCCGAATTTAACCTGAAAACAAAAGTGCTGAACTGCTAAAAGCTGAAGGTTACACAGAAGAAGAAGTTGGAAAAAAGCTGAAAATGTTTTAATTGTAAATTAGAAAAACCTAAGAAATGAGAAAAGAACATTTAGAGTCAGAAAACATCTGAAAGAATATTAAAAGGTCATATTCTTTGAATCACTGAATGACTAAAATGTGATCCCTCCACTTGGACCCACACAGTTTAAAAAGTTTACATCTCTGAGCTTTGAAAGACAAGATGTTGGAAAAAGAACAACGATGGCGACGTTTTGAGGGTAAAATGATGGCTTTAACACTGTGGACACAGCAGCAGTTGAAAGAGAAGTGTTTAAGATGAATTTTGGCAGAGTGGCAGAGAGAGCTCGTTAAGCAGGCAGGTGTGAGCCTGGTTGCTATAGTGACCGCACCCAATGGCTCCATACACACGTACACAGACATGCACCTCACTTTTGCTGCTTAAAATGAACAGAAAAGTCAGGCCGAAACAAATCGTTCCCAAATGAAAAGTAAAAGTCGTATTGACAAAATTCTTTCACTGTGAGCGACAGCAATGTCTAGTCTACCAAATTCTCATTTTTCATGTCTGTGGAGTTTATTATATGGACGTGGTGACAGTGGAAAGACACCATGCTCTTCTGATTTTCAAACGAACCTTCTGAGCCATTTTAACATTAGAGTCTATGGAAGAGTTGGAGGGAGGAGGCTGTGCATTGGTGACATTTATGAAAGAACCATAACACCTAGTACAATAGTAAACACATTGGATGAAAGAGGACAGCCATGGCTACGTTTTGAGGGTAAAATCATACCTGTAGAGCAAACGCTGCGGACACAGCAGCAGTTTTAAAAAAGATTTTAAGATTATTTTTTTTGCTCCTCTCACTCTAGCAGTTGAGCTGCCTCACTCTAGCCCCAACATTCCGTCCCATACACACCCATTATAAACTCTGAAACGGGTGAAAAAACATCATGAAACTTAAACTGGAACTGAAGAAAAAGTATAATAGATATTGAAAAGATAAATACAAGTTGAATAGTTGAATGTCTTGTCTTCGTTTTAAAGTTTGAATGGTGGCTCTATGTGAACGTATGTTGAAGTAGTAAGAGTTTAAAAATGAGTAAGTTGAATGAGAATTTGAAGGGTCTCCCCATTGAAATACATGGGAAATTTTTGTTGAATAAAGTTGAATAAAATTAAAAATATAAATGTT
The DNA here is from genome assembly GCF_057382275.1 of Copadichromis virginalis. Classification (NCBI taxonomy): domain Eukaryota; kingdom Metazoa; phylum Chordata; class Actinopteri; order Cichliformes; family Cichlidae; genus Copadichromis; species Copadichromis virginalis. The sequence continues at coordinate 18,013,530 of NC_140635.1, forward strand.
AAAAATGAGAAAAATACAAGCAATCATGTCCAAAAGAATAGGAATCTAATGGTGTTTGAATGGTTTTTCTAAGTTGAATGGTTTTGAAGGAGTAGGCTTTCAAAAAACGTACGGAATAGATAATAAAATATAAGAATAAAGATTAGAAGAACAATACTGTGAATGCTTTTCAAGCATTCACACTAATAAAGATTAGAAGAACAATACTGTGAATGCTTTTCAAGCATTCACACTAATAATAAAGATTAGAAGAACAATACTGTGAATGCTTTTCAAGCATTCACACTAATAAAGATTAGAAGAACAATACTGTGAATGCTTTTCAAGCATTCACACTAACTAGAAAGTGCATTTTCTGAAGAAACTGCAGTGTGAATGCTTGAATCTGAATGTATGCACTGAAATGAATTAATTGCTGAATTTTGAGTTAAAAATATTGAATGAGATAAAAAACAAAACAAAAAAAACAACCGAATTTAACCTGAAAACAAAGGTGCTGAACTGCTAAAAGCTGAAGGTTACACAGAAGAAGAAGTTGGAAAAAAACTGAAAATGTTTTAAATGTAAATTAGAAAACCCTAAGAAATGAGAAAAGAACATTTAGAGTCAGAAAACATCTGAATGAATATTAAAAGGTCATATTCTTTGAATCACTGAATGACTAAAATGTGATCCCTCCACTTGGACCCACACAGTTTAAAAAGTTTACATCTCTGAGCTTTGAAAGACAAGATGTTGGAAAAAGAACAACGATGGCGACGTTTTGAGGGTAAAATGATGGCTTTAACACTGTGGACACAGCAGCAGTTGAAAGAGAAGTGTTTAAGATGAATCTTGGCAGAGTGGCAGAGAGAGCTCGTTAAGCAGGCAGGTGTGAGCCTGGTTGCTATAGTGACCGCACCCAATGGCTCCATACACACGGACACAGACATGCACCTCACTTTTGCTGCTTAAAATGAACAGAAAAGTCAGGCCGAAACAAATCGTTCCCAAATGAAAAGTAAAAGTCGTATTGACAAAATTCTTTCACTGTGAGCGACAGCAATGTCTAGTCTACCAAATTCTCAGTTTTCATGTCTGTGGAGTTTATTATATGGACGTGGTGACAGTGTAAAGACACCATGCTCTTCTGATTTTCAAACGAACCTTCTGAGCCATTTTAACATTAGAGTCTATGGAAGAGTTGGAGGGAGGAGGCTGTGCATTGGTGACATTTATGAAAGAACCATAACACCTAGGACAATAGTAAACACATTGGATGAAAGAGGACAGCCATGGCTACGTTTTGAGGGTAAAATCATACCTGTAGAGCAAACGCTGCGGACACAGCAGCAGTTTTAAAAAATATTTTAAGATTAATTTTTTTGCTCCTCTCACTCTAGCAGTTGAGCTGCCTCACTCTAGCCCCAACATTCCGTCCCATACACACCCATTATAAACTCTGAAACGGGTGAAAAAACATCATGAAACTTAAACTGGAACTGAAGAAAAAGTATAATAGATATTGAAAAGATAAATACAAGTTGAATAGTTGAATGTCTTGTCTTCGTTTTAAAGTTTGAATGGTGGCTCTATGTCAATGTATGTGGAAGTAGATACAGTTTAAAGAGGAGGAAGTTGAATGAGAATTTGAAGGGTCTCCCCATTGAAATACATTATAAATTTTTGTTGAAAAAAGTTGAATAAAATTAAAAATATAAATGTTAAAAATGAGAAAAATAGAAGCAATGTTGTCCAAAAGAATAGGAATCTAACGGTGTTTGAATGGTTTTTCTAAGTTGAACGGTTTTGAAGGAGTAGGCTTTCAAAAAACGTACGGAAAAATAAAATATAACTAGAAAGTGCATTTTCTGAAGAAACTGCAGTGTGAATGCTTGAATCTGAATGTATGCACTGAAATGAATTAATTGCTGAATTTTGAGTTAAAAATATTGAATGAGATTAAAAAAAAACAAAAAAAAAAACGAATTTAACCTGAAAACAAAGGTGCTGAACTGCTAAAAGCTGAACGTTACACAGAAGAAGAAGTTGGAAAAAAACTGAAAATGTTTTAAATGTAAATTAGAAAACCCTAAGAAATGAGAAAAGAACATTTAGAGTCAGAAAACATCTGAATGAATATTAAAAGGTCATATTCTTTGAATCACTGAATGACTAAAATCTGATCCCTCTGCTTGGATCCACACAGTTTAAAAAATGTAAAAGTCTGAGCTTTGAAAAACAGTGTTGGAAAGAGAACAACGATGGCTACGTTTTGAGGGTAAAATGATGGCTTTAACACTGTGGACACAGCAGCAGTTGAAAGAGAAGTGTTTAAGATAAATCTTGGCAGAGTGGCAGGCAGAGCTCGTTAAGCAGGCAGGTGTGAGCCTAGTTGCTATAGTGACTGCACCCAATGGCTCCATACACACGTACACAGACATGCGCCTCACTTTTGCTGCTTAAAATGAGCAGAAAAGTCAGGCCGAAACAAATCGCTCCCAAATGAAAAGTATAGGTCGTATTGACAAAATTCTTTCACCGTGAGCGACAGCAATGTCTAGTCTACCTAATTCTCAGTTTTCATGCCTGTGGAGTTTAATATATGGACGTGGTGACAGTGTAAAAACACCATGCTCTTCTGATTTTCAAACCAACCTTCTGAGCCATTTTAACATTAGAGTCTATGGAAGAGTTGGAGGGAGGAGGCTGTGCATTGGTGACATTTATGAAAGAACCATAACACCTAGTACAATAGTAAACACATTGGATGAAAGAGGACAGCCATGGCTACGTTTTGAGGGTAAAGTCATACCTGTAGAGCAAACGCTGTGGACACAGCAGCAGTTTTAAAAAAGATTTTAAGATTAATTTTTTTGCTCCTCTCACTCTAGCAGTTGAGCTGCCTCACTCTAGCCCCAACATTCCGTCCCATACACACCCATTATAAACTCTGAAACGGGTGAAAAAACATCATGAAACTTAAACTGGAACTGAAGAAAAAGTATAATAGATATTGAAAAGATAAATACAAGTTGAATAGTTGAATGTCTTGTCTTCGTTTTAAAGTTTGAATGGTGGCTCTATGTCAATGTATGTGGAAGTAGTAAGAGTTTAAAAATGAGTAAGTTGAATGAGGATTTGAAGGGTCTCCCCATTGAAATACATTATAAATTTTTGTTGAATAAAGTTGAATAAAATTAAAAATATAAATGTTAAAAATATGAAAAATAGAAGCAGTGTTGTCCAAAAGAATAGGAATCTAACGGTGTTTGAATGGTTTTTCTAAGTTGAACGGTTTTGAAGTTATAGGATTACAAAAAACGTACGGAATAGATAAAATATAATAATAATAATAACTAGAAAGTGCATTTTCTGAAGAAACTGCAGTGTGAATGCTTGAATCTGAATGTATGAACTGAAATGAATTAATTGCTGAATTTTGAGTTAAAAATATTGAATGAGATTAAAAAAAAAAAAAAAAAATCCGAATTTAACCTGAAAACAAAGGTGCTGAACTGCTAAAAGCTGAAGGTTACACAGAAGAAGAAGTTGGAAAAAAGCTGAAAATGTTTTAATTGAAAATTAGAAAAACCTAAAAAATGAGAAAAGAACATTTAGAGTCAGAAAACATCTGAATGAATATTAAAAGGTCATATTCTTTGAATCACTGAATGACTCAAATGTGATCCCTCCACTTTGATCCACACAGTTTAAAAAGTTCAAATGCCTGAGCTTTGAAAGATACGGTGTTGGAAAGAGAACAATAATGGCGACAATTTGAGGGTAAAATGATGGCTGTAACACTGTGGACACAGCAGCAGTTGAAAGAGAAGTGCTTAAGATGAATCTTGGTACAGTGGCAGGCAGAGCTCGTTAAGCAGGCAGGTGTGAGCCTGGTTGCTATAGTGACCGCACCCAATGGCTCCATACACACGTACACAGACATGCGCCTCACTTTTGCTGCTTAAAATGAACAGAAAAGTCAGGCCGAAACAAATCGTTCCCAAATGAAAAGTAAAAGTCGTATTGACAAAATTCTTTCACTGTGAGCGGCAGCAATGTCTAGTCTACCAAATTCTCAGTTTTCATGTCTGTGGAGTTTATTATATGGACGTGGTGACAGTGGAAAGACACCATGCTCTTCTGATTTTCAAACGAACCTTCTGAGCCATTTTAACATTAGAGTCTATGGAAGAGTTGGAGGGAGGAGGCTGTGCATTGGTGACATTTATGAAAGAACCATAACACCTAGTACAATAGTAAACACATTGGATGAAAGAGGACAGCGATGGCTACGTTTTGAGGGTAAAATCATACCTGTAGAGCAAACGCTGTGGACACAGCAGCAGTTTTAAAAAAGATTTTAAGATTAATTTTTTTGCTCCTCTCACTCTAGCAGTTGAGCTGTCTCACTCTAGCCCCAACATTCCGTCCCATACACACCCATTATAAACTCTGAAACGGGTGAAAAAACATCATGAAACTTAAACTGGAACTGAAGAAAAAGTATAATAGATATTGAAAAGATAAATACAAGTTGAATAGTTGAATGTCTTGTCTTCGTTTTAAAGTTTGAATGGTGGCTCTATGTCAATGTATGTGGAAGTAGTAAGAGTTTAAAAATGAGTAAGTTGAATGAGAATTTGAAGGGTCTCCCCATTGAAATACATGGGAAATTTTTGTTGAATAAAGTTGAATAAAATTAAAAATATAAATGTTAGAAATGAGAAAAATAGAAGCAGTCATGTCCAAAATAATAGGAATCTAACGGTGTTTGAATGGTTTTTCTAAGTTGAACGGTTTTGAAGGAGTTAGATGCCAAAAAACGTACGGAAGATGATATAATAACTAGAAAGTGCATTTTCTGAAGAAACTGCAGTGTGAATGCTTGAATCTGAATGTATGCACTGAAATGAATTAATTACTGAATTTAAGTTAAAAATCTTGAATGAGATAAAAAAAAAAAAACCCCGAATTTAACCTGAAAACAAAAGTGCTGAACTGCTAAAAGCTGAAGGTTACACAGAAGAAGAAGTTGGAAAAAAGCTGAAAATGTTTTAATTGTAAATTAGAAAAACCTAAGAAATGAGAAAAGAACATTTAGAGTCAGAAAACATCTGAAAGAATATTAAAAGGTCATATTCTTTGAATCACTGAATGACTAAAATGTGATCCCTCCACTTGGACCCACACAGTTTAAAAAGTTTACATCTCTGAGCTTTGAAAGACAAGATGTTGGAAAAAGAACAACGATGGCGACGTTTTGAGGGTAAAATGATGGCTTTAACACTGTGGACACAGCAGCAGTTGAAAGAGAAGTGTTTAAGATGAATTTTGGCAGAGTGGCAGAGAGAGCTCGTTAAGCAGGCAGGTGTGAGCCTGGTTGCTATAGTGACCGCACCCAATGGCTCCATACACACGTACACAGACATGCGCCTCACTTTTGCTGCTTAAAATGAACAGAAAAGTCAGGCCGAAACAAATCGTTCCCAAATGAAAAGTAAAAGTCGTATTGACAAAATTCTTTCACTGTGAGCGACAGCAATGTCTAGTCTACCAAATTCTCAGTTTTCATGTCTGTGGAGTTTATTATATGGACGTGGTGACAGTGGAAAGACACCATGCTCTTCTGATTTTCAAACGAACCTTCTGAGCCATTTTAACATTAGAGTCTATGGAAGAGTTGGAGGGAGGAGGCTGTGCATTGGTGACATTTACGAAAGAACCATAACACCTAGTACAATAGTAAACACATTGGATGAAAGAGGACAGCGATGGCTACGTTTTGAGGGTAAAAGCATACCTGTAGAGCAAACGCTGCGGACACAGCAGCAGTTTTAAAAAAGATTTTAAGATTAATTTTTTTGCTCCTCTCACTCTAGCAGTTGAGCTGCCTCACTCTAGCCCCAACATTCCGTCCCATACACACCCATTATAAACTCTGAAACGGGTGAAAAAACATCATGAAACTTAAACTGGAACTGAAGAAAAAGTATAATAGATATTGAAAAGATAAATACAAGTTGAATAGTTGAATGTCTTGTCTTCGTTTTAAAGTTTGAATGGTGGCTCTATGTCAATGTATGTGGAAGTAGATACAGTTTAAAGAGGAGGAAGTTGAATGAGAATTTGAAGGGTCTCCCCATTGAAATACATGGGAAATTTTTGTTGAAAAAAGTTGAATAAAATTAAAAATATAAATGTTAAAAATGAGAAAAATAGAAGCAGTCATGTCCAAAATAATAGGAATCTAATGGTGTTTGAATGGTTTTTCTAAGTTGAACGGTTTTGAAGGAGATAGAGTACAAAAAACGTACGGAATCCATAATAATAAAATAGAATAAAGATTAGAAGAACAATACTGTGAATGCTTTTCAAGCATTCACACTAATAAAGATTAGAAGAACAATACTGTGAATGCTTTTCAAGCATTCACACTAATAATAAAGATTCGAATAACAATACTGTGAATGCTTTTCAAGCATTCACACTAATAATAATAATAAAGATTAGAAGAACAATACTGTGAATGCTTTTCAAGCATTCACACTAATAACTAGAAAGTGCATTTTCTGAAGAAACTGCAGTGTGAATGCTTGAATCTGAATGTATGCATTGAAATGAAATAATTACTGAATTTAAGTTAAAAATTTTGAATGAGATTTTAAAAAAAAACCCCGAATTTAACCTGAAAACAAAAGTGCTGAACTGCTAAAAGCTGAAGGTTACACAGAAGAAGAAGTTGGAAAAAAGCTGAAAATGTTTTAATTGTAAATTAGAAAAACCTAAGAAATGAGAAAAGAACATTTAGAGTCAGAAAACATCTGAAAGAATATTAAAAGGTCATATTCTTTGAATCACTGAATGACTAAAATGTGATCCCTCCACTTGGATCCACACAGTTTAAAAAGTTTACATCTCTGAGCTTTGAAAGACAAGATGTTGGAAAAAGAACAACGATGGCGACGTTTTGAGGGTAAAATGATGGCTTTAACACTGTGGACACAGCAGCAGTTGAAAGAGAAGTGTTTAAGATAAATCTTGGCAGAGAGAGAGAGAGAGAGAGAGAGAGCTCGTTAAGCAGGCAGGTGTGAGCCTGGTTGCTATAGTGACTGCACCCAATGGCTCCATACACACGACACAGACATGCACCTCACTTTTGCTCCTTAAAATGAACAGAAAAGTCAGGCCGAAACAAATCGTTCCCAAATGAAAAGTAAAAGTCGTATTGACGAAATTCTTTCACCGTGAGCGACAGCAGCTTCTAGTCTACCAAATTCTCAGTTTTCATGTCTGTGGAGTTTATTATATGGACGTGGTGACAGTGGAAAGACACCATGCTCTTCTGATTTTCAAACGAACCTTCTGAGCCATTTTAACATTAGAGTCTATGGAAGAGTTGGAGGGAGGAGGCTGTGCATTGGTGACATTTATGAAAGAACCGTAACACCTAGGACAATAGTAAACACATTGGATGAAAGAGGACAGCCATGGCTACGTTTTGAGGGTAAAATCATACCTGTAGAGCAAACGCTGTGGACACAGCAGCAGTTTTAAAAAAGATTTTAAGATTAATTTTTTTGCTCCTCTCACTCTAGCAGTTGAGCTGTCTCACTCTAGCCCCAACATTCCGTCCCATACACACCCATTATAAACTCTGAAACGGGTGAAAAAACATCATGAAACTTAAACTGGAACTGAAGAAAAAGTATAATAGATATTGAAAAGATAAATACAAGTTGAATAGTTGAATGTCTTGTCTTCGTTTTAAAGTTTGAATGGTGGCTCTATGTCAATGTATGTGGAAGTAGTAAGAGTTTAAAAATGAGTAAGTTGAATGAGAATTTGAAGGGTCTCCCCATTGAAATACATTATAAATTTTTGTTGAATAAATTTGAATAAAATTAAAAATATAAATGTTAAAAATGAGAAAAGTAGAAGCATTCATGTCCAAAAGAATAGGAATCTAACGGTGTTTGAATGGTTTTTCTAAGTTGAGCGGTTTTGAAGGAGTGAGATGCCAAAAAACGTACGGAATATATAATAATAATAATAATAATAACTAGAAAGTGCATTTTCTGAAGAAACTGCAGTGTGAATGCTTGAATCTGAATGTATGCATTGAAATGAATTAATTGCTGAATTTAAGTTAAAAATGTTGAACGAGATGAAAAATACAGAAATTTTCACCTGAAAACAAAAGTGCTGAACTGCTAAAAGCTGAAGGTTACACAGAAGAAGAAGTTGGAAAAAAGCTGAAAATGTTTTAATTGTAAATTAGAAAAACCTAAGAAATGAGAAAAGAACATTTAGAGTCAGAAAACATCTGAAAGAATATTAAAAGGTCATATTCTTTGAATCACTGAATGACTAAAATGTGATCCCTCCACTTGGATCCACACAGTTTAAAAAGTTTAAATGTCTGAGCTTTGAAAGACAAGATGTTGGAAAGAGAACAACGATGGCGACGTTTTGAGGGTAAAATGATGGCTTTAACACTGTGGACACAGCAGCAGTTGAAAGAGAAGTGTTTAAGATGAATCTTGGCAGAGTGGCAGGCAGAGCTCGTTAAGCAGGCAGGTGTGAGCCTGGTTGCTATAGTGACCGCACCCAATGGCTCCATACACACGACACAGACATGCACCTCACTTTTGCTGCTTAAAATGAACAGAAAAGTCAGGCCGAAACAAATTGTTCCCAAATGAAAAGTACATGTCGTACTGACAAAATTCTTTCACCGTGAGCGACAGCCATGTCTAGTCTACCTAATTCTCAGTTTTCATGCCTGTGGAGCTTATTATATGGACGTGGTGACAGTGTAAAGACACCATGCTCTTCTGATTTTCAAACGAACCTTCTGAGCCATTTTAACATTAGAGTCTATGGAAGAGTTGGAGGGAGGAGGCTGTGCATTGGTGACATTTATGAAAGAACCATAACACCTAGTACAATAGTAAACACATTGGATGAAAGAGGACAGCCATGGCTACGTTTTGAGGGTAAAATCATACCTGTAGAGCAAACGCTGCGGACACAGCAGCAGTTTTAAAAAAGATTTTAAGATTAATTTTTTTTGCTCCTCTCACTCTAGCAGTTGAGCTGCCTCACTCTAGCCCCAACATTCCGTCCCATACACACCCATTATAAACTCTGAAACGGGTGAAAAAACATCATGAAACTTAAACTGGAACTGAAGAAAAAGTATAATAGATATTGAAAAGATAAATACAAGTTGAATAGTTGAATGTCTTGTCTTCGTTTTAAAGTTTGAATGGTGGCTCTATGTCAATGTATGTGGAAGTAGTAAGAGTTTAAAAATGAGTAAGTTGAATGAGGATTTGAAGGGTCTCCCCATTGAAATACATTATAAATTTTTGTTGAATAAAGTTGAATAAAATTAAAAATATAAATGTTAAAAATATGAAAAATAGAAGCAGTGTTGTCCAAAAGAATAGGAATCTAACGGTGTTTGAATGGTTTTTCTAAGTTGAACGGTTTTGAAGGAGTGAGATGCCAAAAAACGTACGGAATATATAATAATAATAATAATAAAGATTCGAATAACAATACTGTGAATGCTTTTCAAGCATTCACACTAATAACTAGAAAGTGCATTTTCTGAAGAAACTGCAGTGTGAATGCTTGAATCTGAATGTATGCACTGAAATGAATTAATTGCTGAATTTTGAGTTAAAAATATTGAATGAGATAAAAAAAAAACAAAAAAAAAACCGAATTTAACCTGAAAACAAAGGTGCTGAACTGCTAAAAGCTGAAGGTTACACAGAAGAAGGAGTTGGAAAAAAACTGAAAATGTTTTAAATGTAAATTAGAAAACCCTAAGAAATGAGAAAAGAACATTTAGAGTCAGAAAACATCTGAATGAATATTAAAAGGTCATATTCTTTGAATCACTGAATGACTCAAATGTGATCCCTCCACTTTGATCCACACAGTTTAAAAAGTTTAAATGCCTGAGCTTTGAAAGATACGGTGTTGGAAAGAGAACAATAATGGCGACAATTTGAGGGTAAAATGATGGCTGTAACACTGTGGACACAGCAGCAGTTGAAAGAGAAGTGCTTAAGATGAATCTTGGTACAGTGGCAGGCAGAGCTCGTTAAGCAGGCAGGTGTGAGCCTGGTTGCTATAGTGACCGCACCCAATGGCTCCATACACACGCACACAGACATGCGCCTCACTTTTGCTGCTTAAAATGAACAGAAAAGTCAGGCCGAAACAAATCGCTCCCAAATGAAAAGTAAAAGTCGTATTGACAAAATTCTTTCACCGTGAGTGACAGCAATGTCTAGTCTACCTAATTCTCAGTTTTCATGCCTGTGGAGCTTATTATATGGACGTGGTGACAGTGGAAAGACACCATGCTCTTCTGATTTTCAAACGAACCTTCTGAGCCATTTTAACATTAGAGTCTATGGAAGAGTTGGAGGGAGGAGGCTGTGCATTGGTGACATTTATGAAAGAACCATAACACCTAGTACAATAGTAAACACATTGGATGAAAGAGGACAGCCATGGCTACGTTTTGAGGGTAAAATCATACCTGTAGAGCAAACGCTGCGGACACAGCAGCAGTTTTAAAAAAGATTTTAAGATTAATTTTTTTGCTCCTCTCACTCTAGCAGTTGAGCTGCCTCACTCTAGCCCCAACATTCCGTCCCATACACACCCATTATAAACTCTGAAACGGGTGAAAAAACATCATGAAACTTAAACTGGAACTGAAGAAAAAGTATAATAGATATTGAAAAGATAAATACAAGTTGAATAGTTGAATGTCTTGTCTTCGTTTTAAAGTTTGAATGGTGGCTCTATGTCAATGTATGTGGAAGTAGTAAGAGTTTAAAAATGAGTAAGTTGAATGAGGATTTGAAGGGTCTCCCCATTGAAATACATTATAAATTTTTGTTGAATAAAGTTGAATAAAATTAAAAATATAAATGTTAAAAATATGAAATTTAGAAGCAGTGTTGTCCAAAAGAATAGGAATCTAACGGTGTTTGAATGGTTTTTCTAAGTCGAACGGTTTTGAAGGAGTTAGATGCCAAAAAACGTACGGAATATATAATAATAATAATAAAGATTCGAATAACAATACTGTGAATGCTTTTCAAGCATTCACACTAATAAAGATTCGAATAACAATACTGTGAATGCTTTTCAAGCATTCACACTAATAAAGATTAGAAGAACAATACTGTGAATGCTTTTCAAGCATTCACACTAATAAAGATTAGAAGAACAATACTGTGAATGCTTTTCAAGCATTCACACTAATAATAATAATTATGTGCTTTGCTGTTTTTTTTTCCTGCATTTCTGTAAAATGATATATTTGAAAATTCTTGGATAATAACAGTTTTTATATCTTAACATTATAAATATTATTTTGGCTAAAGAGTTTGGTTATATTTATAGATTAACCATTATAGAAACATGAAAATAATTTTTGGTAGTTACCAATACTGTTAATTTTGGGCAGCTGTGACATAAACCTTACACCAGGTATTGTTCTAATAAATAAGCATTATGGGTTTTTTTTTTCATAACTGCTGTTGTACATAAGCAAGCATAATGTGTTTAAGTGACTGGGCAAGGATAGAAACATTTTAAATGTCTAGTGTCTCCATGGTGTACTGGTTAACATGTTATTCTTACTCATGAAAGAGCCCCAGTTTGAAACCAGAGGAAGACACAAACAGAGGGTCAAAAGCTAGTGCACTGCCTGTGCTGTTCCCAAGCATGGGTAAATGGGAGGTTTACATCAGGAAGGGCATCTGTTGTAAAATCTGTGCCAAATCAAACATGTGGATCCATCCACTGTGGTGACCCATTGGGGACAATAAGAGAGCAGTTGAACGTAGCTTTAAAAGGACTGAAAATGAGACTGAAATGAATTTAAAAACCAAACTGAAACGAACAAATCCAATCTGGAAACGTACCGTGGATAAAATTAGTTGAAAACAAAGAGTCAAAGCGAAATAAAATAAAATCTAATTAGAAAATACAAAACTATAATAACCGACAATTGATTTCGGATACCTGTGGGAAGTCTTTTTTAGAACCTGTAATATAATGTTCGTGAGGGGCCGACACTGTTGCTGACAGTTATTCTTGTGTGTGGTTCATTGTGTGTTAAAAGCCATGTGATGTGTCCCGGCAGTGTACATGCAGTGCCAGCCAACCGAAACAAATAAAATGCTGGGACTTCTTTCCCTCCTGGGTCTCTGCTCTTTGTTGTGGTCAGGTTTTTTAGGGGGGGATAAACATTTTTGTCCCTGTAGTTTTCCCACTTCTTTGTGCATTCCCTCACATCCATCCCAATGGTTTCAGTAATCTCCCTCCAGGAGAGCATGCTTATGTTGATGCTTATGTTGGTGATTATTATTCCTTATACTAATGCTATGAATATTATTCTCTCACTGATACATTTAAAAACAGTGGTGAAAAAGTAGCTGGATACGCAGAGGATTATTTGACTGTATTGAACAGACATGTGTAGTTCAATTTCTAGGGTGCAGATCAGGTTAATGCCTTAGATTTACCACTGAATAAATCCCCAATTCAACGCAAAGTCTAAATCAACCTTTAGTTGTGTGGACATTTTTACGGGTTAATGATTAACTACTGACTATAAATTGGATCTGTAAAATCATAAGCTGTGTAATTGTTTTAGTTAGACTGATCAAACAAAGTAGATTAGAATGAGCGCTGGGTCTGTCTCGTCACAACTTCCAGTGACTTAGAGCTGAAAATCAGAGGGTATAAATGGAGAATATTTTGACATTTTATTATTAAACAGTCAATGATGAATTGATAACGTGTAACTGCGCTACATTAAAGCATGAATAATTTCAGGTTTAGGAGAACACTTCATGTAGAAAGTCTGAGAAGATTTCTGCTGTCGTGTGTTTACGCGGACTGTTTTATCTGTTTTCAGATGCGTGATCTGTATGCTGGACTTTGTTTATGGGGACCCCATCCGGTTCTTGCCATGTATGCACATCTACCATATGGACTGTATAGATGATTGGCTTATGAGATCCTTCACCTGCCCCTCCTGCATGGAGCCTGTGGATGCTGCCCTGCTCTCCACCTACGAGACCAACTGAATTTTCCATCCCTTCTTCAACCGAATCGATATATCAAACACGACCCCCTCCAGCTCCCAAAACCCAGCAGCTGCCCTCTTATAGAGTGAGAGGAGCTGAAAGAAAAAAAATGAAAGTGTTGGCTTTTGTCTTGCACTTTAAAAGTTTCCCACTCACCTAACGTTGGCCTTTCATACCCCTGGTCTGATTCCAGATTGAGCTGGTCTTAAACATCTGTTACACAAGTCGGTAAAAGACAGGTGTCCCAGCGACCCTGCATGGTTGTGTTTCTGTGTTTCTGTCATGCCTAGGCACTCTCCAGCTTTGCCGCTAACAGCGAGCATGTGGCATTTGTGTCTAAAAGAGCTGTTTGGTGACTGCGTTTCCACTCGAGCGGGTCTCAGTGGCGTTCTCCCCATCGGCCAGCACCTTTATTCATCACTGATCACGACTTAAATGAATAATTTGGTAAACAAATTATTGATGAAAATGCTCGGATGATTTGCCAGATATGTGTTGGCAACAGTAAAGAAGACCTTTCAAACATATTGATCTGTTAAACACATTAAAGTAGCCCTGCCCTTTGGATATGTGGGAATACACTGCTGACATTTACACTGTTGGTGTAGAGAAGAAGCCAAACACGATTACAAAAAGAAAACACTTTACAGAAGTCACCCAAAGTGTAAAAGTATACAGTGGTGTACTTTACTTATATCAAAACTACTTCATATGTGTCTTTAGCCGTTCCTCTAAAAATATATTTTGAATTGAAGGGAAAACAAAGTAGAGTTTTGTAATGTTTGACCAGACGATGTGTTGTAGCTGACGGCCAGTGTAAAGGGCTCATTTGTGCATGGGCAGGTGGATCAGTCAGTGGAAATTAGAAGCGCTTGCACACACTCTTCATCTGATCCAGAGATTTGCACTTTACTCCTAGGACATTATGTAAAACAGTATATTAATATATGTACATTATAACCTTGCACTATCAATACTTCATTCCTTTTATCTCCTGAGATGCAAAAGTTATATAGCTGATAAGGATGTTTTTAAAGCCGTCAGTAGTCACTTATCACATTGAAGTAATCCTAAACACGCATTTCATGAAATCTGTGATTCATGGTTTTGTGCAATTTCTTTGATCTTTTTTTCTTTGTGTGTGTGTAATTGAAGGGACAGAGGCTTGCTCAGCTTTAAAGGAATGGTTTGACATTAAAGCTTCTTCAAATTCTTGTTGAGAAGAATTTTTAATTTCTCATAGCTCTATTAATGATTTCTGATTGGACTAATTTCCAGCTCCAAATGATTATTTGGGGGTTTTCTTTATAGAGTAACTTTGCAGGATTCTGATTGGCTGGCCCTTTAGAACAAAAGGTATTTACAGCACGTGTTTGTGGCTTGTGTGGTCGCAGCTGCAGCCGTGCACGTGACTGTATTAAAAAATCTGCTCTCGCCGACTTCATACAGATCCAAGAGTAGAAAAAATGCTTGAAACCAAGCCTCTAGAGCAGACTGAGTCTGACTCGGGTGTAACACCCACATATTCTTCATTAAATGAAGCTTTTCTCCATAGTTAATATGAGCACCACCGATTTAAAAAGTGTGTTTGTGACAGAAAGTAAGAGATCAACAACATTTTAAATACAGAGGGAGAACGTTCTAACCTGGATCTCACCGAAGTCCAAACCCACACCAGCATGTTCACCATCATCATTTGTTTCCATCTGAAGATGAACAAACAAGATTGAAGTTGTTTCATGATTTAATTTTATTGTGGTTTTTGTGCTCTGTAGACAGAGCCGGGTGAGCTGTTCCCACGCTTTATGCTAAGCTAATTGCATTCCCTAATCCAGCTTCATCCCTAACAGAGATAACCTTTGTCTCTAAGCAAATAATGTTGAACTGTTCCTTTAATAAAGAAGCATTGTGTGGCATAGCTGGTTAATTCTGAATCTACATGAATACAGTTTTAAATTCTACACAAATATTGATCACATTTCTTTTTTGTTTTGTTGCGCATTATTGTCTTTATTTCTGTAGTAGACGTTACATTTATTGCTTTACTTTTTACTTGTGCTGTTTTGGTGGTGGTGGTGTCGGTGTCTCTTTCACATTTTCTGTTATGTGTGTAAAACCCATCTTGTATTGAAGTATCCAGCTGTTTGGTACTGTCTGGTCGTGCAAACCTGTCCTGGCTGAATTTTCAGAGTGTGAGAGTTTTTTTTCTCTCATGGTGTGACAGTTAAACCTGAGATCATCTTTTTCACTGAGCTTTCCTTTGCTGTGTTTTCATGAATATTTCTTTATAATCTTCTTTTGTTTTGTTTTTTTGGATGGCTAAGGACCCTTTGTGTAAATAAAATAATAATAATAATTAAAAAATTGAAAAATGATATGCGGTTTTGGTTTATTACCACAGAAGCATCCATTGACTTACCCCGAAACTGCTCACATCAGCCAGTGAAGTGGCTAAATAATGGGGCAGATTTGTAGCCCTGTGATTACCAAAGTAAGAGATTACAGAAAACACAAAAGCAAAAACACTCCTTTTGAGATTTTTCATTAATGCAATCCTCAAATCTGGCAGTGGAGTGGAGAACGTGACTACATAATGAGCGCTGTGTGATTTGACTGATGTAGCAACTCAGGCAAAGCCACTTTGTTTCCTCCGCTTGCATCAGCTGCCGAGGAAAACATGAGCACGGTTGGTGCCCGTTTCAAGCGTTTCTATATGTGACGCTCAAATATCTGAGATTGGAATTACAATTGCAAAAACCACAAATTTAAATCCTTGTTTTAAGCACGATAAAATGTGGCATATAAAGGCTGCGCGTCCATTTCTTAAGCACCTTTTGAGACGAATACATTGCAACATGCGCTTTGTTTCCTCAGATATAAGAACCGACACAGTTAATCAGCTTTGCAGTGCTGCAAGATCTGCGTGCCTTTACTGTTTTTAGATTAAAACTCAAACAACTTTGACAAACACGAGGACAGACGTGGAAAGGTCCCCTATTCGTTTGCGACCATAATGAGATTTTTGTGTGGCAACATATTAAAATTGTACTAATGCCTCAAGAGTTTAGGCTGAAGGATTAGTTGAACTGCTCGTATATGCATCGCTTACTGAGAGAATGCTTGATTTACTCCTCCCTCATAAATAAAAAACAAAGTCTTTTTGTCTCAGTAGGCAGTCGTGGAGCTGGCAGGAATGCAGTGTTGCTCAAAAATTTGAAAGAAGCAACGCAATACAACAGAGAACTTAAACCTCAGATGAAAGGCAAAATACTTTGTCACTCTGTGAGTAGCAAATGAACATGGTGTAACAGATCAACACAAAATAAGAATTGCATTGATAGTTACGCATTTATTTTTGCATCCATGACCCATTTATATGAAAAATCATGTGAACAGATCCTTTTTTTCTTTACCAGTACTGACAGTTCAAGCTTAGACATTTTAGTTGAGATTTATTATCATGGCTCAGAAGGCATCCAGCAGCCTACGCTGCCTGCAAAGGAGGACATGCAATCACTTTCTCAAAAACAGCTCGACACAATGATCAGTTTGTGCCATTGTTCTAATAATGAGTGGCAGCTGGTCACAGAGAAATATGCAGAGTCACGAATCATTAGGGTTTGTACATCCCATGAAAGGTGACGGGAATAGTGCACTCCACCTCTGCCCTGGCAACCTCAGAAAGATCCTTGGCGTTGAGGATGAGGAGGTACGCTGGTCTCTGGGCACCGGGAGCTGCAACAATGGTAAGCAGCACACCTGTGGGGACAGCAAACACCAGCCTTGCTTAAAAATTACTTCTTACAATACAAGTAATTGTTAAAACACACTGCATGGAACATTATACTTTAACTGCTGTAGACTTACCGTCATCCTCATCGACAGCATCAGGAGTCTGTACAAACAACGGCTCTGAGGGGTAGGAGTCGGGCTCCTGCCATACCCAGGTCTCCTTGGTCTTCACGTTCAACTTGCAGATCTACACAGAAATCAAAAGAAAAAAAATCAACCAAAAAAAATTTTTTTTCTACACTCACAGTCTGAAATCTGCTGCTCTAGTCTCTTACCCTGTCTGGTATGAAGTGGTTGAGACCCAGGGCATAGGCGTATGTGTAATTCTTGCCGCCATACCTATTGTAGTTAATCTGAGGAAACTCAAAAGCTACAAAACCAAAGAATAACAAAAGATCACTCAGTAGCCATTCATCCCTTTTTGTCCACTTATCCTATTTAGGGTTGCGATTGAGGGTGGAGCTGTCATAGAGCAAGAGGAAGGCTACACCCTGAACAGATATGCTAACCTTCACACCTACAGTCAGTCACCAGTTAACCCTGTGTATGTGTGACACACTGTAATGTGTGGTCACATTATGTGATTTAATTTTTGTACATTGTATAAGCTTTTAGGTGTAGTTTTGTTAAGGAAGGGCCTTAATCTTGTGATTTTTGTTGGAGATCCAACATGTGGTGTGATCCCTAGTTACGCCACAAGGGGGCACTTCCGCCCCAGTGAGATGGTTTAGTGTGACGCTACTGCTCGTCTTCAGATCTGGCAGAAGCGAGAGAGGAAACACACTACCTGTCGTCCATCTCATAATTTATCTGTTTTTTTCAGGTTAGTAAGTAATAAGGCCACACATGTGGTCCACATAATTTACATGCCAAATAAGGGTAAAACCTGACCAGCAGTTTGTTTTGCTGGGATCTGTATTCGTCTGTTTTGCTCATTGAAATGTGTTACGATCGAGAGTAGGAGCTAGCTTAGCTCGCCACATCCTAGAGTAGCTGTTAGCTTTGTTGTTTTCTAAACTTAAGGCACCCTCTTGTAACAAAAGTACACCACGGCTCCTGTATATTTGAGTTAATGTGTTCGCAGAGACAGTTTGATATGTTGTCACTGTTATTGTCTAAAGTTAGTGTAATAACCTATAATAATTCTGATCGCTCTGCAATGTTGATGTGGAGATTTCCACTACACAGATACGCCATTAGTATATGGTACAATACTGGAATGTTTGCTTTATCAAACGATGTGTGAAAAAAAGTGTGATTTATAGCTCTTAGTAACAAACAACAGAGATGACTGTTTAGATTTTTGTTTATACTATTATTATACTATTTTAGTTTATTCTGATTTTGGGCTTTGGGAATGTGAGACAGAGATGTTAAGAAGTTTTTGCAACCTGTTGTGAACACATGAATGTGTTTAAATAAAGATCTGGCAGAAGCGAGAGAGGAAACACACTACCTGTCGTCCATCTCATAATTTATCTGTTTTTTTCAGAACCAGACATAATCTGTCAGCCGCCCTCTTGCTTGGGGTGTGTTACATATGCTTTTTGGATGTTTGTACTCATAGTCCACACAGAAAGGCCCCACACTAGAATCAAACCCAGCACCTTCTTGCTGTGAGGCAACAGTGCAAACCAATGCACAACTCAATCATTCAGTAAAGTCTAAAAATATCTTCTTGAAAAATAGCTGCATTGTCACCTTGGTGAGGACTGGAGAACAGCACCTCAGGCTCAAGCCAAGTCGACCCATCAGCGTACATGGTGGCTGTAGCTGTGGTGTACGGCAGGCTCACCAGATTCTTCCCCTGCTCCTCCTACATCAAATCCAGATCATGGTCAGAACAACCAAACCTTGCATTTGTTTGTAGAAGATTTTATCAGTCTGATGAAAGAGAAAGGTGCTCACCTTGTGGACATCCAGGGGAATGACGTATCTGCGCACCTCCGGCTGGGGGGCGAGCATGGCTGCCTTCTTCACCTCGTCCCAGTTAGCCCTCAGGTTGGCCAACCAGAGGTAGTTGTAAACAAACTCAAAGCTGCAACACAAAAATGTTCATCAGCATTAATCTTGCTGGATCAAACAAATGCGGTCGGTCGAATGCTTCAGTTACCCTTTCCAAGCACAAAGGTCAACAACAATGAACCCCTGGTCCTCGAAGGTATTAATATGATGAAACATGCCAATAGGTGCTCCTTTAAACTTGAGATCGATGTACTCTCCTGGGTCTTTCTTGGCAATGTGGAACAGGGTCTACAAGAGAACATCAGAGCTTCAGATGAGATTATAGAAGAAGAGCAGCCAAAAACACCAGTGTGGGTTTTTTGTGGATTTAAAGATATTCGTTTGGCTCCTTACTCCTTGGCTCTCATTGGATTCGAAGCAGTCCATGTAGTTGCAGCCACGGATACTCCAGGCACTCAGGAACTTCAGCAGGTTGATTTTCACAGGAGTCTCCACAAAGACAAAGTAGTTGTCTGTCTTGCCGAAACTGAAGTAGATAAAAACACAAAACAATAAAAACCCATCAACTAAATTCAGTTCAATTCAGTTCAGTTTTACTTACATAGCTCCAAATGACAACAACAGTTGCCATAAGGTATTTTATATTGTAAGGTAGAGACCCTTCAATAATACAGAGAAAACAATCAGTAGACCCCCTGTGAGCAATCACTTGGGCGACAGTGGGAAGGAAAAACATTTTTTAAGAGGAAGAAATCTCCGACAGAGCCAGGCTCAGGGAAGTGCACCCATCTCAGAGTGTGAGGCAGGACAAAAATAACACTGAATCACGCACACAGACTCACAGACATGTGGACACACCTGTGCACGTAGGAAGGCTTGAATCTCTGATAGCTGGGGAACTGCACCACCACCTTGGACTTGTCGATCGGATCAGATTTATCTACAAAAGAAAAAGTTGTGGTGTTTTAAAGGGATCACTCACTGTTTCGAAGTCTCTGCTTGGTCCAACACTTCATAAAATCTATATGATGTTTACACTGACAGAAAATACAACCTTTTTCATAATTTATATTTTTGCACTTTAACCTTACTTTCTATGTCTGGGGTACTCACACTGTTGTATTTTAATCCGTGGGTATATATATATATATATATATATATATATATATATATATATATATATACATATATATATATATATTTTTTTTTTTTTTTAATAAAAGGTAGAAATAGCCATTGTAGAGTAGATTAAGCATCATAAGTACATTTACTTATTCATGTTATTTGGAAAATAACCATCTTTTTAAATTCCATCTTATTTTTTGTACAAAATGAACTGAATTTAATGAAAAACCAAGTGTTTGTGTTATTGTTGCATGCGGGGTTTATCTAAACCTTTCTGCGTGGGTGGGATCCTGACAATATTGTAGGCCAGTGATGCTCCTTTCCCCATGCAGTTTCCAATGTTATACACAGTACCGTCCCTCTCAATATGAGGGTGGGCAGTCACTCCATTAATATTGACATAGCTGCACATATCGACCTGCACAGAAAATAAAGGCGAAAGCTGTAAAGGTGAAAAGATTGCTCGCTCTCGTCTCAGATTCAATGTACTTTATTGATGTACCTTCTTCAGAGTCTCCAGCGTATCTGTGTTGACTTTAGTGATGTAGTTGGTTTCTGTTGCAGCATAATAATCCTCACCAATAGGGTAGACATTCACCAAGCAGTTGTCTGTGACCTCAACACCTTGGAAGTAAGTGAAAAACCTGCAGCCGAAGAAAAAACAGGAAAAGACTGCAGTCTATACAGGATTGTAACAAAAAAAAAGGGAACTTGGAGGTAAAATACTGCAAATATTTGCAAAGACATTGAGACATTTCTAATTTGCTCTCAAATGTGTGCATGTGGAACCAACCTGGAGAAGATATTCTTGCAGGGATCAGGATATGCGAATGTACCAAACTCAGTAATGACCACACGCTTCTCTGTAATGGCTCGCACATAAGCATCTGTCCTGATAAACCTAAATGGAGGAAAGAGAGAAAATGCAAAATCCACTTTATGGGTCATTGACTACCCCTCAGACTTCCCATACATGCAGCAAGTGGACGGGAATGTGCTAAACGAAACAATCGTGTTTGCAGGAGTGTTTCATGCAAATGTGTTTGGTATCTATGAGTCAAAATCTCATGTCAGGACTCAACATGAGCAAACTGGCTCGACTGTGTTAGGTAATCCATGACACCATCCAGTCTTATGGCAACATATGATGTTTCACACGAAATCACACAGCACCGGCTACTCAGCTGCAGTTCAAATGCAATATGTGACACTGATAAATGACCGCCTTACTTCCGGAAGTAGGTGACCTGGCCATTCTTGAAGTCAAATTTGTGCATGAGGGCCTGGCCATCGAAGAGGTGATAGAAGGGTTCATCTCCGACCTCAAAAAGCCCGGGTCCCAGACGGAGAAGGCTTCCCTTCAGAAACGAAGGAATCCGGCCTGCAGAATGAACGTGGATCACAGAAAGTTTTCAGTGTGCTGAGTTATAAACTAGAAAGTATAAATTTCCAGAAAAGTGCAGTCGATATGCAAATGTCAAAAGAGTTATTTTCGTGTCTAGTCTATTTCTGTCTGAAAGATGTAAACAAACCTGTGACTGTTGTGGGAAGAGTCTCAGACAGCTCTTCACATGTCTCAAAAAGCTTCCTGTAGCCACCAGCTGGGTGTTCAAATCTGTTAGCAAAAAAAAAAGAAAAACAAAAGAGCAAAGACATCAAGAAACACTGCCAAAGAAATTATTGCCGATGGGTTTTCAGCAGGTTAAAATTATATATCTTTCAGCTTTAAGTAATTTTAGGATTTCTGATGACTCGTTTTTGGTCAGAAACCCAACCTGCTCCTGACTACCTAATCCTGTGAAAAACACCACAGGATTAGGTTAAAGATTTCTCTACCAAAAGTCGAAATAATTAATTGCATTAATTTCCAAAAAGTACTGAAACAAACATCACAGTTTTCACCTAACAAATCTCTTTAGTTCATTTACTAAAAAAAAAAATACTACCCTGGTTGTCATTCAATGTAATAAGAAATATGAGATACAATTGAATTCATTAGAAACTGACCGGCTGACCATGGTTCCTTTTTGCTGTTGAATATAAAACAAAAAGCAAACTGTAAGAAAAGCCTGTGGTCACTGGTTTAGTAACTGGAAGCCTCTGATCTCCCACTGGATTTGAGGTATTTATTCATCTGGGCCTCCTCAATCTACGCAATCAGCGCTGTAAAGCTTTGTCCCAGCCAATCATGTCACATGGGGAACAAGTATCCCATTGTGCCAATATCCTCTTTTGGGTGACCCAATGGCTACACCTCTCAACCTGGATTTATTGCAGAGAATATGCACTGCAAAAAGTGATGCTTGGCAAGAGAGTTGCGCTTGTGTGTTGGATTTCTTTTTCTTTCTATTTTTAACTGTTCTGATTTATGTGTTAAGATAAAATTATGCTGAGTCACAGACAGTTTATTTTAGCACTCATGCAACATGTAGGTCAACTACCCATTATGAAGAAATATCAAGAGTAGGAACTTTGATCCACATAACACTGGTTTTGCACATTGTGTGAAATAAAGACAAACACCTTTCTCATCTAAACTGCAGCTTTTATCCCAAGTGCAGTCCGTATTAGTGCCAAAACGTTTATTTACTACACTTTCACTATTTTAATTATGTATATATATATATATATATATATATATATATATATTTGTAATTTCAAGTATACATAGGGTAAGTAGAAGCTAGGTGCTGCTAATCAAATGAACTCTAAATGATCATCAGTAATCTGTGAGCATCTCTGTTAAAGGTTTTGGCAGTTTGCAAGTGTGGAGCATTGAGATGTGTTAACACAATGCCACAATTTTCCCAGGAGTGGACCCCAAGGTCAGACTGTGTGCCTCAGTTAGCATGTTAAATGTTAAAGTTCATGGCAGTATAAGACCGTTTGGAAGCAGTAAAAAGAACATGGTAGCACAGTTTAGTTCAGTGTCCTCTGAACAAACCATAAAACTCCTGGAATGCTGTCCCGTATATCATCTCAAACACCTCATACTAACCGTGTAGCACAGCGGTGGAGGGGTGCTGATTTTGGCTGTTTTGCAGTCACAGGACTTGGGCAGCTTTCATCACTGAGTTGACCATGAACTTCTCTGTATATCAAAGTGTTCTACAGTCAAATGTGAGGCCATCTGTTCAAAAGCTAAACCTTGTCCAAAACTGGGTCATGCAACAGTATAATAATCTGAAGCCCAGCAGCAAATCTACAACAGAATGGCTGAAAAAAAGATGTTGTAGTGGTCCAGTCAAAGTCCAGACCTTGACCTGAGTGAAATTTTTGTGGCAGGACCTTTAGAGAGCTGCCCACAAACCTCAATGAACTGAAGCAACGTTGTAAAGAAGAGTGGCGTAAAATTCCTCCACAACAGTGTGAAAAACTGATAATGTCGCACAGAGAACAATTACTTGCTGCTAAAGGTGATTCTACAAGCTACTGAACTATATGGTGTAGTTACGTAGTCTCATCCCAGGACTGCAGTCAGTAGTCAGTATGTGGGGAAAACAAACAGGTAATTTTGACCCAGAAATGAAATAAATGAGATAAACTCACTGCTATCTGCACTTTAACACTATTTTTTTCCTTTTTGGACATTAGTACTAAATAAAAATAAGAAATGTTTTCAGTTAAACCTCACTGCCATCATTAGGTGGGATTGTACAATGACTGTTATACAAAATGCTACTTGGATGAAATGTGGCCAGTTGTTCTTTGCTCTGAGCACAAAATGCCTTAACTTGCTTGTCTCAGCGCCGCGATAATCCAGGTGAAAAGGATTATCCTGAAGACAAACGCTGTATTGTTCCTCCTGGGGGAAAAAACATCGTTAGGAGAGAGTTGTGTCACTGCTGTGTGACGTAGCGGCCTCAGCCAACACATGAACTGAATGAATGGGAAACGCAAAACATTGTTGTGATAATCTCTCGGGAAAGAAACAAAGCATCTCTGAGTTCTACGGTGATAATCGCAGCTTTAAGGCCATCAAATATAAATATAATCAGCACCCAAAACAGTGAGTATAAGAAACAAACAGCTGATTAGACCACAAACAAGTCAAGTAAATGCAAAGAAACAAAGAACAAAGAACACCTTTTAACCTCCGTCAGTCTGCAGACTGCTTTACGATGTTTGCACAGAGCATCAAAATGGACTAATATCGAGCACACTACAGCAAAGATTAGAGATTTTTTGAGGATTGATGCCTTAGAGCATGCAGTCACAGTGAAGCAGCTTAATCTCTGCGATCACAAGCAGCAAAGGGTCTTTGATGATATCGCCAATACAAATGAGACGGTACTCGTCTTTGAACTGAAAAACAGGTGGTAGACTGTTCATTATAATTTCAGCCTAATGAGACTCTGGGCTTGAAAAGAGATCTTTTAGTGTATGATGTTGCTGCACCTTATTTTATCCAGGCAACAGAGTGGATCGATGCTGAGAAGCTGGTCGGTTTTAAAAAGAGTTTTTAAAACAGAGCCTTTTTAGGATGTGATTGCATTTCATTGTGAAAATATAAAAAAGATACACTGGATGAGCTTTGGAAAGAGTCGATGCAGCTGATAACTATGATTTGTTACTGCAAATGTGTTCATGCTGATACAGCTGCAGTGTCTGCAATAATTTAACTTACCAAATCCAAAGTGCGCTCATTCAGCTGTTAACACCGGAAGTCTTTAAACGAGATCTCACAGCTAAAAAAAACTGTTAGAAACGCAATATGGCCTCAGGGAGGATCTGCGACAGTAATTTGGCTTCATATTTTTTCTTTTTTGTATTTTAAATTTAATGATTTTGTAAGAAAAGAAAGAGTAAGATAATGTTTCAAAATCAAAACCAGATCAGTGAGATTTTAGAATAAGTCACGAGACTGCAAGTATGACTTAGATCTGGAGTTTTTCATTTTTGAGGAAGTTGTAAGCTTTGGAACAAAATAGTTTCAGCTTCATTGAAAAAACAATGTTACTTTTCCCTCCTCTGGCTCTCAGCTACATCCCCCCGGTGGCGTTTGTTCAGATGTCAAGTCTGCAGGTTATTATCACCAATCAGATCCATCTCCAGACAACTTCACCAACTTCTTCCACTTGCTGAGGCCATTTAAACCACGCAGTCTACTGAAAGTCAGTAAACATAGTCTAAAATATCTGCTTTAGATTAAACTCATGAGTGAAACAAGTCGTCACACCACTCCCACTTTTATATTTTCTTCCATCTAGATAGTAATGACTGCAAGGTGAGGATCACCATCTTTAATTTCTCGAGTTCATGTAACAAAAGCCAGGAGCTGCGACTGACAGAGATGAAACATGTCCACAATCTCATGGATTACTGACTACCTGACAGGTAGGCTGCAGTATGTGAGACTGTCTGTTTTATTGATGGGCAGTACATGCCACCTACAGAAATACTCTGACTGATTGTGGAGTGGATGGATCTATTAGCGATGAGCAGGAAAAAGAGTACAGAGCACAAGTTGATGATTTTGTTGAGAGTTCTGGGAGGAATCATCTGCTTCAAATCCGGGGTGGCTGTAGCTCAGGTGGCAGAGCAGGTCAGCCACTAATCAGAAGGTTGGTGGTTCGATCCCAGGCTGTCTCCTGGCTGCATGCCAAATATCCTTGGGCAAGATAATACCGTAACCCCATGTTTGCCTACTGGTGGTCAAAGGGCCCGGTGGCGCCAGTGTCCGGCAGCCTTGCCTCTGTCAGTGTGCCCCAGGGCAGCTGTGGCTACAATGTAGCTTGCCATCACCAGTGTGTGTGTGTGAATGACTGAATGTAGTGTGAAGCGCTTTGGGGTCCTTAGGGACTAGAAAAGTGCTATACAAATGCAGGCCATTTACCATTTCTAAATGTGAAATGGAACAGAGCGATGGTGTTTGACTTCAGAACAAAGAGACATGTCCCACGACAAACACGGGTCAAGATGTTGATGTGGTGGATGAGTACCTGACGACAAGAGGATGAATTTGAAGACTGACACAGAGGCTGTGAAAAAAAAGTGGATGAGCAGCCTCTTTTTCCCATGAAACTGAAATCCTTCAATGTGTGCTCAAGGTTTTCTATCACTCAGTTGTAGTGAGCACATTGTACTTTGCTGTGTTCTGCAGGGGGAAGCAGCATCTGAGCTGGAGACACCAGCAGACTGGATAACCTGAAGAGGAAGACAGGCTCTGTGATTTCTTGCAAACTGGACCCTTTTGAAACTTTGGCCGGTGTTGTGCCAAAAAGTGATTGTCTGCCAAAAACTGATTTCCAGTGTTTCTGTGTATTTTTTATGTGTAATATCTTTACGTATGTTCGTAAATAGACTTCGGTGAACAGGGGATACAAAGGGGTTAAATAAAGAATTAAAAAATTATCTGTTTTTTAAGTATCTTTACAACTTGTACTTACATTATAACCAATCCGGTCCTTTATCCCCACTTAAAATATTTTTACAGAACTATTGTAATATTTGCTGCCATTTCTGCTGTCCTGTTGGGCAACTTACTCTTACAAAATACATTTTTAATGTTAATGAGATTTTTTTTTACTGCATAAATAAAGGTTATATAAAAGTCGCTGCCAAAAACTGATTGCGGCTTGTATCTTGCTACACGAATGTTGTTTGTGGCTCAAGATGACTTTATGTCATCCATAAGGGATGCATTTGACATATGTTTAACATATTATAGCCCAACAAGTTACTTATACCACTTTAAATATGAGCAATCGCTTTTTGGCAAATACCGGAAATCAGTTTTTGGCAGACAATCACTTTTTGGCACAACACCGGCAACAGCTTACTATACAGGTCAACTCCGCTAGCAAGAAGATCGAGGGAGACGTAGGAAACTGCTTTACCGAACCTTTATTTCTCCTCCAAGGTACGAACACCGCGTACAGTGGGCTGAAACAGTTTACTCACAGCGGGCATCGCCGATACAACTCTGGCTGTCGAGGGAGTTATTATATTCCTTTTATTTACTTTCTCTTCGTCTCTTCTGTAGTTAACCGTTACTCTTCCTTTTTCCTTCTTTTTTTGCTCTCCGCCCCGCACACATTTCCCATCAGGCTCATCCTTAAAGGGCCACGCCTGTAACAGGTGTAAAGCACGCTGCCACTGGATTCTAGATCAGATGGAGACATGTTCTCTGTCGTGACGAATCACGCTTCTCCATCTAGCAATCTGATGGCCGAGTATGGGTTTGGAGGCTGCAAGGAGAACTGTACTTGTCTAAATGCACTGTGCAAAAACTAAAATTAGGTGGAGGGGGCATTAGGGTCTAGGGTTGTTTTTCTGGAGATTTGGTCAATCTTCATCATACAATGAAGTATTACATGCTCCCAACTTTGTGGGAACGGTTTGGGGATGGCCCCTTCCTCTTCCAACATGAGTGTGCACCAGTGCTCAAAGCTAGATCCATAAAGACATGGATGAGGAAGTTTGGTGTGAGGAACTTGACTGGCCTGCACCTGGCCTCAACCAGAACAGAACACCTTTGGGATGAATTATGCGTGTGAAGGCAGATGAAGGCAAGATAGATTGATAGATATTATTATTCAACTTTATTCCACATTGAATGGCAATCATATTCCCAGTTAAACGCAATAAATCCTTTTAGAAATGTCATAAAGGGATGGCTTTTTCTAAATAGCTTTAGTTGACCAGACTGGATTAATTCATGTTGGTTGGTTGAAAAGCTATGCTTAAGTAGTTTCCCCAAAACTTCTCATCAATACTGAATGAGGCGCTTTGGCCACGTCTTGTATGTAAAAATGAAAATAAAGGGCGCCCTCTGCTGGTAATTAATTGCAGGTCAAAAGTATTTCTACATAGTACAAACCTTGTAGTACGCTTCTTTAAAGGACGGTCGATTTATTCCATGAAGGTAAAGTAGCCTCCAGACTTGATGATGTGCTGTTTTAATAATTTACTTTAAAACCGCCAGTTTCGCTACACGCATGCGCATTTCAATCCATAATTACCCAAGATGGCGGCGAAACGCTACAGTTTGCTGTAGTCGCTAGTTAGCGCATACCCAGAAAAAAATTACCAAACAAACCCAAAATTGGTTTTGTAACCAGCGGATAGACGGTAGTGTGGTTTAATACTAGCAGTTGGCGGTTGTGTTACAAAGGTTTTAAGTCGGGAAAATGAGCTACACAACGAAGGTGGTGCAGGTGACGAACGTGTCGCCGAGCACAACGTCGGAGCAGATGAGGACACTGTTCGGTTTTCTGGGAACCATCGAAGAGCTGAAGTTATTTCCGCCAGAGTAAGTTAAATAATTGTCTGTGGGCTTATTAGCGGCTTTAATAATGTAGTCACAGGCTGTTTGGTCGTGTTTCCTAGTAGACTCGGTAGACTGGTTAGCATGCACGCGTAGGTCCATGCTAACCAGTGACCTGGCCCGCAGTCTTTTATAATGTCTTTGTCTGGCCTCATGAACCACGCGTTAATCCTATTTATGTCTTTGATAGTCTGCTTATTTCCTAAACAGGGATAAAAACGTGTATTTAGGCTTAATATGTCCCCCTCGGTGTTTATTTGGGTCTTAATGTTACCGTAGTGTCTTGTTTTTCAAAGTATGTAAAGTCTCTTTTTATCAATGAGAGGAAATGCAGCAAAAGTGATTAATAATTAATATAAACACGCCCAAGTCGAGCTTGTGAGGAAGGGAAAAATTAGTTGTATTAACTTTAACGGTCTCTCCGATGTTTTGTTAGGGTTAGGATAACTCTACCCCTCCTTTCCCCAGTCGTTTTTATTATAATTGAGTCTTTCCAACAGTCCACAGTAAATTTTCTTCTAAAGTATACAGTCAGGGCCTGGGTACTTGTATTTATTTCTGTTTAAAGTGTATGTTATAAATCTGCTTTAAACTCTGTCTGCATATATTTGTTGTGTGTCAAATCCACACTTAAGTGACTAACACAGCATGTGGGTGCCACTGGACCACATCAGGTTGTCAGAACATTTTTCTCCAGCTGCTCCCTTTAGGGATCCACAGCTGACCATCTGCCTCAATCTCACCCTATCCCTAGCATCCTCCTCTGTCACACCAATCCTCTGCATGTCCTCCTTCACTACATCCATGAACTCCCTCTCTGGTTTCCCAATTTTCTTCCTGCCTGTTAACCCCATATTCAACATCCTTTGTCTAATATATCCACTGTCCCTCCTCTGGATGTGTCCAAATCATCTAATCCTTTTTTCCATGTGCTGTCCCTCTGATGTACTCATTTCTGATTTTGTCCATCCTGCTCACTCAAAGTCAAAGTCTTAACATCTTAGCGTCAGCCTCCTGTCTATTTGTCAGTGCCACTGTATTTAAACCATACATCATAGCAGGTCTCGCTACAGTTTTATGTACTCTTTCTTTCACACTCGCCACCATCCTTCTGTCACAAATCACCCTGACATTTGTCTCGATCCACTCCACCCTGCTCCAATCTTTTCTCCACCTCACTTGTGAACCGTTGATTTGGACGGTTGATACCAGGCATTTATACTCCTCTACCTTTGCTATTGCTGCTCCTTGCATTTTCAGTGTTACATCGGGATGTCAAAAGAGGCTGAAGAAAGCAATGTTTAGATTTTGTAAAAATGTTTTTTATTGCAGTTTATTCACGTCATTCTTCTTTACCACTTCTATAGTGATTCGCCGATGCCGGTGACATCCCGGGTGTGCTTTGTGAAGTTCCAGGAGCCAGAGTCTGTTGGTGTGTCTCAGCATCTGACTAACACGGTGTTTGTGGACAGAGCGCTGATAGTGGTCCCGTTTGCTGAAGGTTTGTATAAAAGCTCATTGTTGAATGAATTGTGATGGTGCAAGACTGTAAAAAGGTTGTTGTTGGTTTTTCCCGTCTCCTGTGAATTCACCCTGGCATGCTTATATGAGCTTTGTAAGATAATTTTGAATGAAAGTGGTATTGCCATTCTCCTCCCATGGCTCGTGTGTTTAAAGCAGACTTCTGCTGTCAGATTTGTGGTGAACTGTTTTAGCGCATTGCACATCTGTTTTAGCACAACAGCCCTTAAACAGATCTTTGTTTCCTGGAGTTAAGTTGTTCGGGATATAGTGAGGTGTTTGTCTCTGACTAAAACAGTAATGTGCTCTGCGCTCAGAAAGTTCAGTGTACCAAACTCTGCTTTACACACCAGGACACGGACATCTGTGGGCACCACAGGCACGTCAAAGTTCAGAAGTGATGTACTTGAAATGCTTAACCAAATGCATTTTTATTCTCACCATATATTGGACTACCCCCTGTTAAACTTCTCTCTGTTATTTGTGTGTGTATGTGTGTGTGTGTGTATGTGTGTGTGTGTAATTTTTGTAGTGAAGAAGGCAAAAGCAGCCCCCTCGTTGATGGCTGAAAGTGGTCCTCTGCCTGCCAACAGGGAATTGTAGACATTTGCAAAGGCCAGCAAGCATACAAGCCCCACCACTCTCTCTCTCTTCTCATTTTGTCTCCTTTTTTTTCTTTCTCTGCCTTATCTTTTTCTTTCCTTCTGTCTAAATTGTCTTTCCCAGGTGGTTTTGAGAATAAAGTTCAGATTTCTAGGGCATAACCTGAAACTGTGCAAATTCTGCACTATTTAACGACACTTTTGAGGGCTGCTTGGTCAAGTGTTTTATGGTTAAGAAACGGTTCCTTTGCAGATAAGGCTGCCTGTATTCATCACTTTTTAATGTCAACAAATCCCATGAAAACACAGAGGCCATTCAAGTCCACAGACTAGTAAATGCTTGTTTGTTCATTAGGGTAATTGCAGCTGATGCAGTTTATTTAGAGTCGGTGCCTCAGGCACCATCATGCTCTTTTAAAAGCTCACTAGCATACGCAAACAGATTTTAAACAACAGCTGGAAGTAGTCCCCAGCAGATGGACAGTTGTTTGAATAACACCACAGTACTTTACGTTTACTGTATGTTTTTAAAGAAACCACTTCGCCTTCTATAGAAGTCAGACAATATATTTCTGAAAGTTTTACACCTGATCAGCTGGAAATCTGTGTCGGAAATCTATGCTATCACATGATGTTATGATAACATAATGAAATACAGCCGCAAGTACGGCAGTTGGTCTGTTCAGCACCGCCGATTCCTCCTGTGCATTTCAGAAGTTGGAGGGAAAATATGTTTGCATGTGATTTAATAATGACCTAAACAAAGAACAGAGACCCAGGAGGGGGAAAAGATCCCCGAATTTTACACTTTTATATCAGCTGGGACTGCATGTAAAACACGGGGACATGATTACACAGTAATTTACACATAATGCTACAGCACTAGCATAAATGCTGGTAACGCAACCACTTGTGTAGGTTGTGTTGTAGCCCCACAGAAGTCTAAATCAGGCATGAGATGGTATTCACTAGATTTGTGGACAGTAACAATATTTCCAGCCTCATCCTTTTTTAAAATGGCTTTAAAAAACATCAACTTGGGAGTGACACCAGTTATTTGGCTCTGGTGCAATAATTGTATATGTCAGGGGTCTGGGTTATTTTTTAGTTAATACAGAAACACACTAATGCCAAAGTAGCCTACTCTGCACAGAGTAGATTTAAAACATTTTTTTTAACCTCACGATGTAATTTCAGACTTGACAAGGGGAAAACTAGTCAGTGATTTAATAAATACATGGAACTAAAACTCTCTGGTATAAATCCTCTGAGATAGGCGACCGACATGACGTAGTGTTGGTCCAGTATCCTCTTTAACAGTGGTTTTCTTTTGTTGTTGTGTTTTACAGTTCTTTTTCCTGGCTCAGCCAGTCCTGTATACCAGGCCCTGCTGAAAATACCATCCAACCGTTTTGTCTCCTGCAGCATTTTCTCTCTCCAGTGTGCTCTTGTGTTTAAGTGTTGTGTGTCTGTATTTAGGTGATGTCTCTTTGTGAATGGATTAAGTGTGAGATGATGATGATGATGAGCTATTTAAAAGATAAAATTGGAGGTATTTTGCATTTTAAAATAAACAGCCCACCATCCTCTGTCCAGGTTTGGTTAATTGATGCAGTGACAGGTAAGGATACTGAGATAATGATGCAGGCAGCATCTAGCCTGAATTTTGTTATTGCCATTTAGCATATAAACTACTTAATTCTCTGAAATGTGTTTGTGGTGAGTAGACGCTGATGGTTTGCATAGTGTTCTTGCCGAATCCCTAAAATTCTCTCTGTTGTGTGTGTATCTCAATTTTTCTCTGTGTGCTTTTAGTAGCGAAGCCGCCAACGTGAATCGCTTGTTTCAGTAAACGTCAAAAATGAAAATTGAGGGCACACCGAACTGGAGAAGCAGCTGTGCTTGCTAACGTTTGGTTCATGACTTAAAAAACACATTCAGGTGATCTATTCTTGGCAGTGTTCATTGGAGTAGTGTGATTTATTCCAGCAATAGTTAAGTCACTGCAATGATTATGTTGAATTAAGGGAACTCTTCTCTGATGTATGAGGTAAACATGTGAAGAAATGTGAACACTTTTCTTTTTTTTTTTCTTCTCCAAAATGTCTTCTCTGTAGTGTGTGTGTGTGTGAGTGAGTGTGAGAAACCTTTCTTCTCTCCTAATGCCTTTTTCTTTATCCCTGTAGGATCTATTCCAGATGAGGCTAAAGCTTTGTCACTGCTGGCGCCAGCAAATGCTGTTGCAGGAATTCTGCCAGGGGGAGGCCTTCTTCCGATGCCTAATCCCATCCCCAATCCACCTGTAAGACCTCACTGTTTAACTGTGTTGGATGTTACATGGTGACATAACCAAAAGTCTTAACATTTTTGCTCTGACATGACAAAATGCAACTTGAAGCCTTTTTTTGAAAAAGTAATTATGCATTTAAAGACATACAGAAGCAGAGTGTAAGATAACATAAAAATACGACTCACAGATAAACTGGCTTTTGTTTATTTTTGTTTTAAAGTTGGATCATTTCAAAGTCCATCTGGTAGTTTGTATAGTTCTTTAAATCTGTTTTTTCTCCCTGTGTTGTATTTCTGTTTTTTTGGTTATTTGTAGGATTGTGGTAATGTAAAATTGTATTGTGCTCATTCACATCCTTTTAGTATAAATGGTTTGAAGCAGTCAGTCATGTTGCCGAGTTACAGGTCTCTTGCCAAGTTGTGACCAAGTAGTATCCTGTCTATGGTTTTCCTTCATCCACTCGCATATCCATCAGTTACTCCTTCGGCTCTGCCATGTTTCTGTCATTTCAAGTCGAAAGCGTATATCAGCATCGGTTAATGTACAGCGTGTCTGCTTACATCACATCTTTACATGCCTCGCTGGCCATTTACTAATGAGAGAAATTAGTCTCCTGCACATAAACAGTGATTTTTAGCCCAGTGTATCAGATAGCACCAATATAATTACATAAACACTTGTTAGGTGTTCGTATCTGGATATTCTTGGCCTGACATAAATTTGTTTATTCCAGCTTGCGAACCCCTTTGGTGCACCCAATATAGACGCAATGGCAGCGTTTGGATTCCCCGGAGCTGGTATGAATCCCCAGGTGAGAGGTTTTCTGAAATGGCAGTGAACGAAGTTGATGTTGAATGTTTTGAACTGACAGTCTTTATCCTCCCGTTTCCACACAGGCTGCTGATCAGCTGTTGAAATTGATGACGGATCCAAAGTAAGTCTCTTTAAAGATTCTTCTTTGAATGCTGTGCATTAGGGGTTTTTTTTTTTTTTTTGGTTATTTTTCCCAGGCACTGTAGAACAACTGAGGCACAGGAAAGAAGCAGTTGTTTGGTAGTAATGAGTCAACTAATTAATATTTATTTGTTTAGACTGAATCCCCTGGCGGCTGGAATAAACCTGAATGCTGGGCTGAAGGCTGACGCAGCTAATAAAGAAATCGAAGAGGCAATGAAGAGAGTCAGAGAGGCCCAGTCGCTCATTTCTGCTGCTATCGAACCCGGACGTGAGTACATTAAAGTTCAGAAGATCTTGTTGCTAGGATGTTGGCTTTGCGGTATAAAACAGTGTCTGGATTGTCTGCACTGCTGTCATTACAAACACTTATTAGGTCAGCTTACTTCCTCAGATGATTTCCTTGGCAGGTTTTCATGTTTGCAAATAGTTTGTTTTTGCTTTTGTTTTCAGTGTTAAGAAAAAACGTTTGTTAACCCTTTAAAACCGGACGGAGCAGGCACGCTCCGTTTTGCGTAACTATTCTTAAATCCCTGTAGAACCGGAACCACGTAAGCTAGCAATAATTTTTTTTGCACATGAAACCGGAGGAGTTGTACGTACTTCTTATGCTATCAGCTCATCCTAGATTACGGTTTCCTTCCACATATAGTTTTGCAAAAAACAGCATAAAAAGCACTTGCAGCAACAAAAACATAATATTCCAGAAACACGCTTTGCCAATTCGATCAGCTGTTCATAACACTTCCTACGTTGGAATAGACGTCAGCGCGAACTATCGTATGTCCGCCATTACCTGGCTGAAACCGGAAGTGGCATCTTTTTTTTTTTTTTTTTTTTTTTTTTTTTACCATTTCCTCTTTTTTGTTTTTTACCTTCGGGGCCTTATATGCCTATACTGGTGTTTTTAAAAGTCATGTTTGACTTCATGCTTTTCTGAATAGTTTCTGGGATGCTTAGAACTCAAATTGCACTGCTGGAAATGGTTTATTTTGATGCACGTGCTGTTTTCTTTGCAAATTTGCATTATAATATTTATTTTTGTTTTTCCAGCAGTATATAAAAATTGGTGTATCTCAAAAATAAAACTATGAAGACACTCAAAAAAACAAACAAAAACAATTTTCAATTTTTTGTAGTTTATTGCACTTTTTTGCAATTTATGTAGTTATTATAGACTTAATGCTTACATCTCATTAAAATTTGGGCTATAACGGTTGTATTGATGTATAGCAACTTGAAATGCTCTCAAAAATGGCACTACAGCATGTAAAAATATAAAGATAACTCTGGCGGACTTGGTTCTATGGTAGGTCTTAAAGGATAAAACACAGAGTACTGGAACTTGACCTGTATTTCATTTTCCTGACGTGCAGATAAGGAGACAAAGAAGAAGCGCTCTCGGTCCAGGTCCAGATCCAGAAGGAGGAGGTCCCGATCGCATTCAAGACACAGGTGATTTACTAAAACTTATCATCTGCAGAGCTGAGATGAGGAAACTTTGTATTGTTTGTTTTCACATGAACAGCAAAGTTAAATGTTGTGAATGAATGGTTTCAGGCGAACCAGAAGCAGGTCGAGGCGCAGATCCAGATCGAGAAGCAGAAGACGCTCCAAAAGCCCGCGCAAGAGACACACCCACTCTAGAGACAGAGGGAGGAGATCTCCCAGCAGATCCAGGTGTGCTAACTGTGTAAAAACCTGTCCTCGAACCTGTACTCTGAGGTCTGCAGCTGGGAAACCTGAGATCTAAATCTATATGCATGTTTTCTTTTTATCTACAGAGAGCGAAAGAAAGAAGATGCAGGGAGAAGGAAATCCAAAACACCACCCAAAAGCTACAGCACAGCGAGGAGGTCACGCAGTGTGAGCCGGTGAGTACAGCCAAGGTCTTCAGCTGACAAGTGCTTGAATTCTATTCTGGTAAAGACCTTTTAATATTAAGAGAATTTAATGACTGTTCTATGGTCAGATTTACCAAAGTACAAAATCAACAGGAACAGAATAGTTAAACGTACGTTTTTAAGTATAGTACTTCCCTAATCACGATAAAGCTGCTAATGCTTTAACAGGAAATAAGATTTAATGCATATGACAGTTATTAATGAAATACTAGATTTTTGGTTTTCAGTCAAATGTATTTATTTCAGCTGCTTCTAATATCCTGCATATGTGCAAAACTTAAATTATTTTGTTCTGTTTGCAGGAGACGCAGGAAAAGTCGCAGCGCCAGCCGTTCTCCTAAGAAGTCTCCTAAAAGGAAAAATTCCCCGTCTCCATCTCCTCGAAGGTTGTCTGATGTGTTTAATACCTTCTGGCTGCACTGAATGTGTATTTTAAGTTTCTCCTGAATGATTTTTTTTTTTTTTTAAAGGAGAAGTAAACATATATCCATTACTAATCTTATTCTGGACTTTTCATTTTCCATCCTGTTCAGACACAAAAAAGAGAAGAAGAGGGAGAAGGAAAGGGACCGGGACCGTAGGAGCGATAAAGAGCGCGGCCGTGAAGAACGGGAGCGCTCCAGCAGCAAGAAAAAGAAGAGTAAAGACAAAGAAAGGGAACGTGACCGGAAATCAGATGCAGAGAAAGATGTTAAGGTTGGTGTGTTGTGGTTTTGGACCCTGTGAGCATCACTCTTCTAATGTTAGCCAGTCGGAGGGAGTTTGTACTTTTTTACTTTTTTTTTTCGAGGTGTCTCATGCATCGGCTTCTTTTCCCAGATCACCAGAGACTACGATGAGGAAGAGCAAGGATACGACAGCGAGAAGGAGCGAGGCGACAGGAAGGACTCGGACGATTCTGCTTTGTCTCCTCGGTCGGTAGAAGGTAATGGCACAGCACGTTCCGCGAAGCAGGCCAAAGTTAACGGTGCCGATGATCGCCACGAAGAGGACATGGACGTCAGTGACTGACTCGTCCGTCCCGTCCTTTCCCACATTCTCCCTCCATGTTGGTTGTGAAAAAGCTACATCTTTCCCCCCTTCCTACTGGGCTGAATCTGAAAATGTGAATTGTTTGAAATGTATCAGTTTCTGTCACAGGAGGGAAGCGTGCCCTTTTGCAAATGTTTGATGCTAAAAATCGTCTGCCCTGACATTTTTCTCGGTTTGTCACATTTACTGTAAGTGGTCTTTCTGCTCTTTGCTGCTACAGATGTAATAGATTACAACTGGAAGTAGGCTTGCTTTGCGTTTCTTTAGCTTGTGTTACCAGATTTCTTTTTTTATTTGTCTTTACATATGAACCTTTTTCATTTCTGTTGTGTGGGGTGGTGTGATGCACGGGTCTCTTGTCTTCACCAAAAATGCAAGCTTCTTAGCTTAGCTTCTTGTTATCTGAGAGTACTGATTGTTTTATCAAGGATTTCTTTTATATATTAAAGCTTATTTAAAGAGCTAAGACTGTGAAAATTTATAACTTCCACCTCAGGTTGGGGGGGCTAATGATACAGATATGAAAATCCTCACATCTGGTTTAAAAACACTTAAATCACAGACATGGTTCAGCTGTTTGATCACAGAGACAATTTTGCCTTCAAACTAGTCAAAGGCAGATGCGCCTAAATTAGTAATGCTAACCTTTGGCATCACGTAGGTCCAGTGCAGCAATACTACATAAAGTCTTTATTGGCATAAAACTAATGCTGATGGAGGATTTCTAAACATAAATTTTCCAGTTCAGTTAGATCATTTTACATGTGGGCCACATATAGCCCACTTTGATGTGAAGTGGGCAGGACCATTTAAATAAAGTTGTGTAATTATAAATTTAGAACATATGGTTTTCATGAATTCACAGAAAATGCTTGTGTACTTCGGTGTCGTGGCTTGATCAACAGGAAAAGCGGTAAAACCGATGATAAGACAGGTAAAAGTTGAAAATCTAAGCATACCTTCACATTTTCTTAAGCTCGGCCAGAATGGAGTCTTTGCTGGGCTAATTCTGGTCTCTGGGACTTGTGTCTAAAACCCTAACTTGGACTAATCTGGCATAGGTTTCTAGACATTTAGGATGTTGAATATATTAAATCTTTCATATTAAAGTGAAAAGAAGCCCAGGCTCTGAGAAATTAAATATTTTTCAGATAAAATGACGAGTTTTATTTTCCAATGTCTGCACTAAACACTGAAGCCAAACGGACAGTGCTCTGCTAGTTTATTGCATCTTCACACACTGACGATAAATCAGGGGAAATTTTATAATCTTTAGTATCTTGGGATAAAACCAGCTCTCCCTTCTTAGCCTCACCTCTTTAATAAACAGACTACAATATTGTCTTGAAGCATCGCCAGATTTGACCTAAAATACCCACTGAAGCGATAAGAATCCCCAATATATCAAAATATTTGTCCACCCCTCTGGAAGCCTCATAAAATTTTTATTACAAACACGCAGTCAGTTGAAAGATGATGCTGGTGCTTTATTTAAAGGGAAGTGAAGTAGGTATGGTTGCAGTACATATTAGCTGAAGCCAGACAGCTCAATGGATCAGATAGTCTTATCTGGAGAGTTGAGAGATCCAGCAACGATCAACTTCACAGCTTAGTTCCCTCTACTTGCATTTATATATGTATACATATAGATATATATATAAAAAGATAATCATATGCAGACAACAATCAAGGAGAATTTATAAGCACTAAAACATTTTCTAAGAGTCAGTGTTCTAATTTCCAGTTTCTCCTTAAGTACCAGCCAGCCTGCAGGTAGTAGAACAGAGAATATACCTTTAAAGAAGCATGTGATCCAGGAGGCCAACACAGCCAGAGCATGCCTTAAATATACTTCTTATCAGTGCAGTGTTAAACTAAGAACAGTTTACCTGATATCTCACCTGGGTTCTCCCATTCACAAACGTACACACAACAACCCCTGGTACAGTACAGTTACTCACTCACACACTGAGCACATACGATCACGACAGACATGGAGAGACAGCCGAGAGGTAACATGAGCTAACCTGAAGATGCAGGAGACTGCGTCCCTGCGCAGGGAAAAGGCTCGGATATCGTACTGTAACAATGGAGGTCTTCTTTAATGCTAAACCTTATCCCAGCTGGTTAAAAACATTCTTAAGTACCGGAAATGTATTGCTACACAGTGTTACTCATTTGAGTCCATCTCTCTCTCTATATATTATAGATAATATATAAATGAATATTAAGCACAGTTTGAGGATATAGCTATATCTGCTATTCTTTTTGTTGTGAAGTACAGACGTGAATTATTTACAGACGAGGGTGTCAGTGCACTTTCAAGAATGGGAAGTCAGTTCTCTGTCCTTGAAGATGAGGGGAAATATTTAAATAGTGACGATGAAGTCTGACAGCTTTCAGAGTAGAGAACAGCAGCATGGAGCAGTGGGTTTAACTGCTCTGTTGAACAGCGAGTACAATGAAAGCTATCATCGATTTCACAAAAACGGCTCCCGAAGCATCTACATGTGAGGTGGCGCTCTAACACCTGCTTGCATTGATTTGCTTTGGATCCATCAGCCAACAGAGCAACTGATCACTAAGACCGGCCCCCACCCGCCCCTTCCTTTTCACAGCTAATAAATACAGAATAAAACAACACAATATTCCTTTTTTTGTCTGCACTCCCAAACTTGCTGGCCATATCCCCGTTTACAGATCAGAGGTCTGGGAAACGACTGGGATCTTCTTTGTAATCGGCGGGGATGAAGAAAATGGACTCTTCGAATTCGTCGTAACGGAATTCCTGAAAGGTGACGGTCGCTGTGATCGTGGGGAAGACGGGGATGTCTGTGAGGCAGGAAACACACGCAAAAAAAGGTTATTGGTGATCCTGCTCCTGAAACTCATCTACTCACAGGAATGCAACGACAGGTCGCTTCACATACCGAGTTTGACAGGAAAACCAGGCGGAAGTTTCATCTGGACAAACTCTCTGAGTTTGTTGAAGTGCTTGAACGGAGCTATGACCTCCAACACATTCAGTAATCTGGAAGCAGAAGAGAGTAAATCAGAACCTCACAAATTCTTACAAAAATAAATAAAAAATTAAAACGGATTCAATGCAATTTGAGATTTTGACTGAATTGCAAATCTTGGTAGAGGTTCAGCCACTTTCTCCACTCGACCTTCAGCACACACACACACACACACACACACACACACACACACACACACACACACACACACACACTTTCAAGTCATTCTAAGTGGTGATCCTCTGAATTTATTATTCATAACAGACAGATTCACATTTGATCACGATGTCATATGAAAGGCAGATTTTGCCTGGTTTGCTGTAATAACTTCGCCTGCTGATACAAGATTTCTTCGTCATTTCAAAGTTGCAGTCTTTGCGTCGCGCTCCTAAGCGGCATTCTAAGGAAAGAACATTTCCCCTTTAAAAGAAATATTCACTTGCTTTGTCTAAATGAAACTATTCCAGCATCAGCATTGGCTCTAAATGACCCTTTGATTACACCCGAGCTGAAACTAGATCACTTAAATAAATTTAAAAACAACAAAGTGATGCCAGTATGAACAAGAAAGGTAATCCTGTAAAATGAACACAAAAATTTAAAGATCTTATATATTTATGGACTTTATATTTCAGGTTAACAATTTCCATATATTATATAGTTTCATATAACACATAAATAACAAGAGGATAGTTGATACCGGCTATCTGCTGATATGCCGTGATCGGCATTTAAAAAGTAAAGGGAAGGCGGGAGAAATAACCTTTAAGCATGCTATGAGTGTTGATGTTTCATAGTTTCTCCACTAGAGGGCCTTCTGCAACTTCCCTGTTGGCAAGACGAGAAATCCATGACTTGTCGCAATAATCTTCTTATCTTGTCATTTTATCTTAGTAAGGACTAATAAAAAATAAATAAATAAATAAAAATAATAGAATGCTTTGTGTTTAATGTCTGAAAGAAATATAAAAAAAATATCATCCTATATATCGGATTTTTTTATTACAAACTATCAGCCTTAAAAATTCTACATCGGCCTGGCTTTAATTTCTGTGAAGTACTTTTTTGTGCTGAAGTCTAAGGAATGTTAGACTTCCAGACTCAGGAAGTTATTTGTGCATACTAACTCATTTTTAGGACAAACGCACGATAATATAACACAATTTAACAGGTAGTAAACGCTCCCATTTTATTTACCCCTTCATTCATTCATGCACATATCAACTTTACCTCACTTCCATGTGTGGCGGTAGCTACAAGTTAGCCGTCCAGGTCTTTTCTCTTTCATGACTAAAACTGCCTTTCATGTAAAAGTTAAACCTAAAACACTGGAGTGACACTGATGGCTGCCCGTGATGATAATAAATCAGTTTCTGTGAACCCCCAAACCGATTCACAAGAAAATAGTCCAGTGTTTTATTTCATCAATCACACAAATCACACACACATGCAGTTTAGAGTGAAAGGTAAGCGGGCTGGGGAACTACCAGCACCAAGGCTGGAAATGATGCAAGAAGTGCAAAAGGTTTATCGTACAAATTATATTATTTATCATCAACAACTAGAGCACTGTCTATTTTGGGTCATTATGACATTAAAACCGAAAACGATCAAATACTAAACATAGCATATTAAACATTACAAAGAAAAATATGCAAAGGGGAAAAATTACATTAAAAAAACATTAGCTCTGATAAAGAGAGGTTTTTATTGCTGTCTCCATTAAGGTTCATTCAGTAGACAAGATAAAGCAATTTATTGCCTTTACTAAGTTCCCGTAATATTTAAACCCGAGCCACATCCCGCCTGAATCCCAAATGAGGGCAACGTGAAATGATCTTTTAAAGTGCTGGATCTTTTTTTATTAGTTCTTTCGTACACAGTCGCCAAAAGACTACTTGTGACCGCAAACAAAACCAGAACAGAAGGGGGGGGAGCTGGGAACGTGCAGCAATAACACTGAAACCAGTGCTTCTTAGACATGAAACATGTAGTTGATTGATGATGGAATTAAAAGCCAACTTTCTGATGCACAAACATGCAATGCACTGAAAGGATGGTTTTGTTCATTACATCCCAAAGATAATAAAGTATCTTTGGGATTAAGATGATTCCAAAGAGTTCCTGAAGAATTTCCTGACACATACAAAACAGTTTATCAAGGATTCACACCTTGGCTCATCTGAACACTTGCATGATTAGTAGAGGGACAGCAATCCTCAGGACAAACCCCAACACCTGTTAAATACCTGGGAGCCTCCCATCAGTGGCTTTAGAGCTAATTAAGCCTCTTGAATGAGACGTGAAAGTTTCACAGACTAAAAAGAAGAACCTACACTGACTTAACCAAGTCAGATAAAATATTTTTTGGGGAAAAATCTTTTCCAAAATTTATTATCAACTCTTGGAAAAAAACAAGGTTTAAAATATATATATATATATAAAAAAAAAAGATTTAAAACTGAAAAACTCTTATCAGCCAGGCCCATCATTTGGCCCGACTCTGAGAACAAGTCTCGACACACGAAAGCCTTGCAGCTCCAAGGTTACAGGTGCATACAGTAAGGCATGAAAAGAAGCGAATAAGAAATTTTAACTTCAAACAAACCGTGCCGGGTTCCCATGGTGGCCAAGCTGAGCAAAAGAACATTTTTGGTGAGGGTGGTGAAGGTGGGGGAGTGTTTGAATTTTGTAATCTTCTCATCAGTGGCTCTCTCCCACAACCAGTTGAAGCCCTTTTGTCTACCTGGCCCAATTATCTGATGTGATTCATCTCATCTCTGCACTACCCTTTTCTAGTATCCCAAGTGTATCCACCCAGGCTCAATCTGCACAGAAAGCTTCGCAAATAGATCTAAGGAGCAAGGGATGTACTTACGACTCAATGCCTAGAGGGAAATCCTGGCTCATGGCTACAGTAGCTTTGAAGTTCTTCTTGCTTTCCTTACAAACAAGCTCTCTGCCAAGATGAGGTGGCCTGAAGGTGAGAAGAGGCACAGACGAACACAAAAAGATGTTATTTCACACTCAGCAGTTATACATATTTTCTTCTACCTGCCCTGAATAAATTCCTAATTACAGTGAGGACTGATGACATCGTAGAAAACACAAGGTGCTTACTTTCCGTGCTCCGCGGTTATGTACTCCTCCCATGAAATTGTATTGGGTGCTGGAGCTGTGAGGGACTGCCTTCTCACGGGCTGGAGGGCAGAAAAACATCCGTCAGTGTTAGCACCATTCACCGCTGGCGGATGAAGCCACGGCCCTGAATTCTTTCCTTCTCACCTCAAAACTCTGCTCACTGATGCTGCCTCCTTTACTTAAGCTCTCCATGATGGCTTTGTTCCTCAGGATGTCTTCTTCACTTAGGTGCTCCCGCCGTTTCCTTGACTCCAGCACCAGACCGTTCACTGCATAGAAGTCAGCCAGGAAGTTTCCAACTCTCTCCTGTACAGGAAACAAACAGATGGTGCCATACTTCCAATGCAACAGCAGTAAAAACAAAATTTCAAACTTGGGATGTGCTGCACAGGCTGTATGGAGGATCAAAGTGAGGCTTGTGATGCCTTCAAGGGGTCATGAGGTAAAACCTAAGGGCTAAGTATGTTTATTTCCCACTGTTGTAATGTGGTTGCTCAGTTTTCTCCAGAATACTGTAGGATTTTTAACCTTACACTATAAAACGCCTCGAGGCAACTGTTTTTGTAAAATGGGAAAGGTCCCGGTGCTTAAAAACCCCAAAGTTCCTTTAATATGTTTTTTCCCCCCTTCTTCCTCCTAATGTTGTCCCATTT
The DNA here is from genome assembly GCF_057382275.1 of Copadichromis virginalis. NCBI lineage: Eukaryota > Metazoa > Chordata > Actinopteri > Cichliformes > Cichlidae > Copadichromis > Copadichromis virginalis. The sequence goes on from NC_140635.1 coordinate 18,056,913, forward strand.
CTTTTAATGGATTGGATTTATATAGCGCTTTTCAAGGCACCCAAAGCGCTTTACAATACCACTATTCATTCACTCTCACATTCATACACTGGTGGAGGCAAGCTACAGTTGTAGCCACAGCTGCCCTGGGGCAGACTGACAGAAGCGAGGCTGCCATATCGCGCCATCGGCCCCTCTGGCTTTTGCTTTAACCATACTGTGAAATAAGCCTTACTGTTTTATCCTCTCTGAAGAGCCAGCCGATCTGACTACGGGAGAAAGTGATGGACTTGGTAGAAAGGGTTGCAGAGTAGACGTCGCTGCTCATCAGAATATCCACCTCCTCTTCTGTCTCCATCTCTGACTCCTTGGGGCAAAAACACGGAGTCAACTTCTTGCTGTTCATTTCTTTCACATCTTTCTGATAACATGATGTGAAACAGAGGTCTCCTTATGCCCCCCCAGTTACCTCGTGGTGTATTCTTTGGTACACTTTTGCTTCATTGTCCAGAACCACAAAGGACTGGGACGGTGCGGCGTCGCCGTTGAAAATGAAGCTAAGATCGCCGCGCTGACATTTCATATCGGTGAAGTCTATGAGAGTGGTGTCAAGTCTAAATCAAGAGAGAGGAGGAAGAGTGTGTGAAGATAGTTACGTCCTACTTTTCAGAGCTAAAAGAAGTTCTCGACCTCAATAGGAAACATGCTACATTAAACACACAGTGGTGTAGATGGGGGCAGACTTTAGCTAGTATTTATATCTTACCTGATATTGATGCCCTGCTTGTAGATTTTACAGGCATCGGATGGCAGCATCCGGGACAATAAAGGCACTACAACAGATGAGACGTGCATTTATTCAATAGTGACTTCCTGCTGTGTTCGCACTTAATGGAGGGTTTTGGGTGAGGTTACAGCTCCGGAAATTTTCAAAGGATTTAAAAATCAAGAGCAGCCTCAAACTATTACACGCTGTAGCTGTGTGTGAGAATATGTTGCAGAAAATTTCACATTTGTGTGAAAGTTAAAACTCACCCCAGCTCTGAAAGTCCCAGTGCAGCTCCAGATAAAAGTCACCGAGCTGCACCAAAGCATTCAAACACATCAAAAGGTCAACGCACAACATAACAGAAAGTTCAGATTATACGTGCATCATCACTTGATATTGCATGCTCACGGGTAGTCAGCAGACATTTAACCAAATCAATACAGAGAAGGTTTTTCAAACTTTATGGGACTAAAGGTTTAACGATGTCAGTGGAAAACCTGAGTTTGTCATCACAGTGTTTAAATGAGTCTCACCTCTCTGAGAGCTTTGAGTAATTTTGGCCTCTTGTCCTCCACACTCTCCCTCGACTGCTGCTTTAGTTTCCGCAGTATTGCTGTGACTGGGGGGAGACAACAGGGATGGATCATAATGGATGTGTATTATAAAAATGTGGTATGACTTTCAAACTCATTTTTTACATTGTGTGCCACATACAGGCCTCTGTGATCTTAAGTGGGCCGGGCAGGCGAAACTGTCCTTTCTGTCAGCGTAAAGATGTTTAGCTACACATTAAACCCCTGAAATATCTTAATATAAGAAAAAGCAGTGGCAATTTTAACAGCATGTCTCAGTTTTTCTAAATGATTTCATTGTTCAGCTATTACTTAATTCCTCTGGTTTGCATGAATGGTCATAAGGCTATCTTTACCAAGACTGTAAAACATATAAAAATAAAGTTAAAGGTCCCCAAAATGTATGCCCTCCTTCACATTTTCAGCCTGCCAGTGGGCCAGACTGGAGTCTTTGCCAGGCCGATTCTGGCCACCTGGCCTTATGTTTGACCCCGATCTAAAGTCACAACTGTGCATTTTAACAGGAGCTGCTGAGTGCATGTTATTAATACATTTTTAAACCCCTAAAGCATGAGTATTGGCACAAGCCACAAATATTTTATGGTGGTCACCCTCTCTTCCAGCATTTTCAGATGACCTTTCGCGCTGAGGGAGATATGAGTGCCAGGATATGCATATTTCACAACCAGTCCACAGGACTGAACTCTGTCACCCAAACCCCGACACACTGATTGCCACAACGTGTCAGTTAAAATTGTGTGATTTTCATAGATTATTACATAACACAAAAACACTGAATCCCACCCAGCTTTATATAATTTATATAACTGTGCAGACACCACAGCCGTGTTTGGATCGGCTGATGTAACCCGTTGGCTCGTGAAGTGCACGACTTCCTCTCACAAACTGACCAGCGTCCTCTCAATGATACCAGAATGAACCACAAAAAAAAAAAGAAGAAAAAAAATTATATCTCAGCATATCTCACACGTATCCTTGGTTATTTCAGCCAGGGGAAATATTAGGCAGAAAATAGACGTGACCGAGGAGAGAAGTGCTGACGAGGCACACGCTGCTGCACTCGGGTAGTTCATAATCGCACGTCCAGATAGCGAGCTGCTGACACGATGGGCACATGTGTAAAAGTGAAAGCTGATGACCAATGATAAGACTGCAGTGCTTTGTGACAAGCTATAACACACACAAATAGACACTTGACATTTGGCAAACCCCATTATTATTCCTTGCTCTCTGTCTCTCTTTAACACCAGCTGTGCACCGGCTGTAATTTAGCCAAAGATTTAAATCTAAATATCCTTTGTCACTGGATTATGAATTTCTATGCATGGTTTAAATGCACCCGGCCCCCTCTCTGCCCCTCTGCCACCCCTTCACCCTTGTGAGTGATGTGACCTTCTCAAAAGCAAAGCTCCCGGTCCCAGTCCCAAGACAGCCTGCCACAGCAAGCACAGAGAGCCGAGACGCATACTAACAAGGCTGAGGGTCATTATTCAAACTACCAGGCCTCAAACGCTTTGTCGCAGGCTGTGTAAGAAAATGATGCTCATAGCTCACTCGTATCATCTATAGAGCCAAAAGCAAGAACTAAAAATGTGCAGCTCAGCACAGCTACAGAAACTAAAATAAATTATTTACTATTCAGCCCTTTTAGCAGACAATTTATATGTTACTTTAGCTTGAACAAATCGCACTAACTTAACCCAAAACCTACAAGGACAGAGGAGCGAATATATCTCCAAAGCATTAGCTGGGACCTTTTACATGTCATTTGACCTATTTCACTAGATGTCGAACCTAAAAGCGGTAGCATCGTTAAGCAGGGCAGTGGCAAGCTTTAAGCTTGGGGCTAACACTAAGCCATTGCTAAGGCAGCGTTCCAGCCCATCTGGATGGTGAGTGCTCAGAGAAAATCCCCACCATAGCTTTTTAGATGGGATGGCCAGACAGCACTTGTTGTGGTTAAACACTTACATGACTAACAAATGATCCTTTGAATACTAACACTTATCTCATTACCTTACGACAATACTGGAGGAGACAATTTGCTAGAAATTCTACATCTTCAGCCTTATTACACAAGTTTTATTTGTCAAAAAAAAAAATGAAACACTGATCTAACCCTCATTTAATGTAGACATGTTCTCTGAAACTTAAGATTTCATCTATAATCAGAGTAACTCATTTGATTCCTGATGCCAGTGCAAAGCATGTGGGGAAAGAAAATCCAACCAAAACACTGCAGCTATCAAGCTGATGTTCAGTAACACCACTACAATATGAACATTCATACAGAACACCTTCCCAATTACCGATATGACTGAATAACCCACAAATACTGTCTAAAGAACACATTGTATATCTATATAACCCTCAGATAGGCAGAACTCAGCCTAACTGTCAAAACAGGGAGTGTGTATGATTGCAGGTGTGACACTGAGATTGCAACAAACAGATCCAAATATGAAAAGCTCAAGTCAGTCTACAGCTATTCAGAGTAGTTTTAGGCTTACTCATTTGCCTGTCGCCGTAGCTGATGGCTTCTGCTAGAGGACTCCATCCCTGTGCATTTTTTATCTTTACAGGTGCATTATGGGCCAACAGGAGGAGAGCGCACTCTGAAAAGGAGGAAAAAGAGAAGAAAACAACCAAACAATGAGTGACAAATGTGATTAGTTCTACAGTTCTGTTACTGCTGCACTATCACTACATGCATTGTTATTAGAAACAATTTTAATATTTGCAAAAGGCCACTATATAGTGTTCTGCACATGCTCAAATTGCGCTCATTTACAGGACCATGATTTGAAGGGTTGGTAAAACGGGTTTACCCACAATAATGTTTCTCATGCTGTATACTGCTGCAGCACTCTGTGGACTTCCTGACTAAAGTGCTTCTCTTTAAGGATCCTCTCCCAAAAAAACCCAAAACAGTTTGCTTTAATCGGTGAGCTGGCCTGACAACATGTTTAGAGCTGTGGGTGCTGAAATCACACCACAACCATTGCCTTTAACTTATGTGAATGTAATCTCATCCATTACAATGTCAGGGTTTTAACAGCAGAGAGCAGCAGGTTCAAAAATGGCTCGAAAGCGACATGTGGTTGATATTAGTCATAACAGGCTGTGTTTGTGTCACTGTTTGACAACTGAAATAACAAAGTGTACATCAGAGCAGCTTCAATTTAGAGTAATTTCTATAAAGACACAGTGCATGGGCGCAGAGAGAGCAGGAGAGAAGCAAACAGATGGTAATGCTGGCCACATTAGAGACAGACACATGCTTACGCTAAACATTTCCTGCATGTCGGCGGAGTTGCCATAAAAACTAAAAGTAGTACACTTGGTCTTCAGTTACTCAAATGACAGGAGTGCATGAAGACTCTTGACTTTACTCATTCCTACAGTTATACTTGGCAGATTTGGCTCTAGCAAGGAAATAATGGCAGACTGTGAAACAGCTGTCTGCATCTGGATTAAGTTGAGGCAGCTGTTCTGTCTTCATTTGATGGCATGCCAAACTAGGCATCAGACAGCCACTTTGTTAAACAGTGAAGTAGGTACGGGGCAGCTGTGGCTCAGGTGGTAGAGCGAGTTGTCCACTAATTGCATGGTCGCCAGGGCAAGAAACAAATTCTTTTCTAATAGTTCAGTTTAATCTGTATCAAATTAAGGTTTCAGGACTAGAGGACTTTGCGTGGTACACAGACTACAAAGAGCTTTGAGTCAAATTTGTGTTATAATTGACACATAAATGAAATTGTGTCTCTGTGCCCATAAATTGGCTTCTTTGTATGCAATTACTGATATATGTGGATTTCTCTGAGCCTAACTAATGTGTCATACCAAGATTATGTTATCGCTGCTCTGCAGAGGTCAGATAAGACACGGTTATGCGCACAAAGGGTATGTGGGCTATTCCAACACAGGAATAGGGAACTGCTGCGTTCAAAGGGGGCTTTTAATGAGGATTCAAAATACTCTTTTAATAAAGCCATGTTAGGCCACGGAGAGCACGGCAGATTTAGTCAAATTTCCTGGGCTTAAGCAGATACTGGAAGATTACTTTTTCAGAGTGCTCTTGGTAATTTTGTTTAATCCAGTGCAAGGCAATAATAATAATAACAATTTTAAAATGAGGTTATTTCATTTTACTACTCTATGGTTCAGCATTACCTTTGTGGCCCAACATGACAGCCAAGTGAAGAGGTGTGTTTCCTGGAATTAAAAAAATAAACACATCAAGTAAATATCAGCCTCTAGCACAAACACTGTAAATGGAAATGGAAACATGACAGCAGAAAGCTTACCATGCACATCCTTCTGGGAGATGCTGTGGGTCCTGATGAGAGAGGAGAGCCTACGCACATCTCCCTTAAACACGCATTCATGCACAGGGAACTCCAAGTCGTCACTGGTCAGGATTATTGGGTTCTTGTTGTTGTCGCTGACAACTGATGAGTTACCGTTGATGTTGTTGGCATTGAGCTGCTGCTGTTGTTGTGCCGAGGTTTTGATTGACTTCTGGAAAGCCTTGTTGGACTTGAAATGCTTACCGGTGCCGTTAGAGATAGTCCCGTTGGAGGTCTCATCGTACGTGTCCATTATCTCGTCATTTTTGTTCGGTTTCTTGTGGTCCTTTCTCATGGTGCGTATCTTCTCACCTGTCATGATGTCTATCGTGCGGTAACTGGTGAACTACACACGAGGCTAACGTATGGTGAAGATGCGATATGGTAGTGGGCATTAGCAAAAACTCTACAAATATGAAAAATGCTCAGTCCTATTAGAAATTTTGAGCTAACGGCGACGCTTTTTCGCAACGCTTCTGTTATTAAAATAGCGGTACGCGGTTCCTAGGACACGTTAGCTAGCTGCAAGAAAATGAATATGGTTTGATTTATCTATGGGTGCGGCGATGAAAACAAAAAATAATGACAAACATTAAAAAAACCACACACACAAACAATGAATCGGGATAATAAGAAAGAAGAGCAAACGACTACATCGTTGTCTCTTCTACCGCGTCTCTCGGATGCAGGTTTTAAAACGGTATCGACGCTTTGCGGCTGAATTCAGGAGAATCGGGCGATACAACAATACTGAGCCTCAGCTAACATCTCTGCTAACCCCGTTAGCAGGCAACTGACAGATCTCGCGAGATTATTGTATTGCGTCATCTTTATGAGACGCGCGTACTTCTCCAGAAGTAACTCGCTGGCTAGCTAACGAGCTTGTTTTTGTTTACAAGAATGGCGACCTCTAAGAAAGGGAAGAAAGTTGTTAATCAAGAGGAACTTCGACGGCTAATGAGGGAGAAACAAAAGCAAGCCAGTGACAAGAAACGCGTCGAGTCTCCGTTTGCTAAATACAACAGTCTCGGCCACCTCAGTTGTACCCTGTGCAATGTGCAGGTGAAGTCCGAACTGCTGTGGTCGGCGCATGTTCTTGGGAAACAGCACAAAGAAAAGGTTGCTGAGCTGAAGGGAGCAAAAACTCAACCGGTGACACCGCAGAGTCAGCCACTGAAGCGGAAAGCACCCGACGACGAGGACGTTAAAGGAAAAAAGGCGAAACCCGCAGCGGCTCCTGGTCAGCCTTCGTTAGGACTGCCAGGAAATTTCTTTGAGAAACCCAGCGAGAGGGCAGCTGCTTCCTCACAGAAGACTGCAGGACTGAGCCTGCTGGCTGGAGTCTATGATGAGGACGATGATGATGATAATGAAGCTACTGGGGAGACATACAAACATAACAGTATGTTTGCACTGAAGCAATTTCCTAATGTTGTAAACCCGCTCAACATTTGGCAATAAAACCCTTTCTGATTCTGATTCTGACAGGTGAACAGGTGGCCACACATCCGCCTGCTCAGAAGGATGAAGCTGCAGGACTACCAGCTGACTTCTTTGACAGCTCCATCCCACCCACGCCTGCAATCTCCCATTCAGGCTCCATCCTCAAAGCAGACGTTCAGGAAAAGATCCCAGAGAAGAAAGACAACACAGCCGAGGCGCTCCCGGAGGGTTTCTTCGACGATCCGGTTAGAGATGCCAAAGTGCGCAACGTGGACGCTCCTAAGGATCAAATGGACAAGGAGTGGGAAGAGTTTCAAAAGGAGATCCGACAGGTGAACACAAAGTCCGAGGCCATCGTGGCAGAAGAAGACGAGGAGGGGCGACTTGAACGTCAGATTGATGAAATTGATGAACAAATTGAGTGTTACAAGAGGGTGGAAGTACTGAGGGACAGACGGGATGTGGTGAAGAGCAAGTCTCTGCCCAGAAAGCAGGAACAAGTGGACACTGGCGACAGCACTGAAGAAGAAGAGGAGGAGAATGAAGAGGAGTTGCTGGGGCTTTTGTCGCAGGACTGGAGAGCCAAAGGAGCTCTGGCCTGACTTTCTCTTGATATGTGTGACTGACCTCAGTTTTATTCAGAATATTGTTATAGCCTTCCTCAAGGTGGATGCCAATTTGTTCCAGTTTCCAAAAACTGTGAAGTTTGTGAAAATGTCTATCAAATCTTTCTCCCTTTGTATATTTCAGACTGGATTGGATATAATTCTAGTAAAAGACCTGAGTGCCACAGACACATGAGAATTGCCACTTTGTCTTATGACACATGGGAATCCAACAATCAAACCTTTAACTGTATGTTTATTCATTGGTGCTCAAACAAAGACATTCATAAAATCTCTCATTTACATACAGTAGCAGCATGGACCCAAAATCTATGCAATGGCGACCAAAGCCAGCTAACCCATGTCCCGCAAAAACAATTAGTCGCCTACGTTAAGTTATAAATAATGCGTTCATGTTACATAAAAAGGAACATGCAAAGCACAACAGAATTAAAAAATGCAACATGTTGGATTATGTCTCTAAAGCAATTTTTTTTTTTATCATCCCAACCCCATTTACAAGGTAACTAGATTAGAATACATTTTTACAGCATACAACAAAGTCTGAATATGACAAATTTATGATGTAAGTACAACATTATGAGGCCATTTAAATGGCATAAAATGAGTCAAGTCCAGAGTGACGATCAGTGCTTCTTATACTACCTGTTACATATTGTGAGCTATGTCTTCTGCCTTTCCACTGCAATTCTACACAGGTAACATCTAAATCATTTTGTTATTGCTACATATGCCTCATGAGTTACGGCTTTAAAAATCTTTTACGTGACTTTAAGTGTTCGTAGCCCTTCAAATCTGCAAAACATCAGGAAAATGCATAAAACAGAACCACAGTCACTAGATATACATGTACAGATGGATAATATACATGATCCAAACCATCTGAATAAGGTAAATGAGGAGGAACAATCAAACTTGTATCCAGCGTAGAAAATAGCATACAAAAGTATGTTTTTGGAGAAGTAAGGAAATTGTCTAAAACCAAAACAAAAGCCTGACAAAGCTGTTTATAGTAGTCATTTGTAAACATTCATAAAATTCTATCTCATGTTCTATAAATAAAGTTTACGTGAGTTGTACCAGGTGCCGGCAGGAGGAAAGTCTGCTATACACTGACAGTTACAGCCTCAGTAAAAGCTAAATACACAAAAACTTTACATCAAGATGAGACAGTTGGTCCAAGGAACGAACAAACCAACCAACAAATAAAGACAAGTACATGAACACTGCAAGTCTTAAGATTCAGGGTAAAGCAAGAGAGTCAAAATAATTCACACTTATTTTCCATGGATTAATAATATAAACCGAGCCGTTTGTTAACATAGGAGCTGGATGTTCTATATACAGATACTCATTTGGATTGCTGTTAAAATTTAAGATGCTTTGGGGCTGACACTAAGTCGAAATGGACTCGAGGATGGGGAGCGAGTACGGGGAATGTCAGTGTCACTTTTTCCACAATCGGTAAGATAAATATTCAGTTCAGGAAAGTGCAGCAATTACAGAAAAGAGGCGGAAAACCCAAACCCCACAGACCCAGCTGGGTATTCAATACTGTTCACTGCTCTCGGTGATGATGATGTGCTCACAAACCTAAAGCAGCTCTCAGCTCCTTCAGCGAATACTTCTGATCCCCGTCAGTGTCAAAGCACTTGACGATACGATGGCTGGGTGTTGATGTTCCAAATATTTCCCTCAGGTCCTCGTAGGTCAGACTCAATGAATTTTGTTCAGCATCTGTCTGCTGGAACATGCGTTCCAAGTCTGTAACAAAAAATATTTTAATTACAAACAAAATTTGTACACTTTGGAAATATTTAATTTTCTGCTAAAAGCAAAGCAACAAGTTCTGGAGCCTCCTCACTTCTGTCCTGTTAGTTTGTTTTAAAACATCACATAGCTTATTAAGATTTAAAGAAAAAAAAAATCATAAAGAACATCAGGATTCAGCATTTATGATTTTAGAGTTAGAGCCGAAATACAAGGCATATACAACCACCAACAAAAAGTTGCCCAGTCTTCAGCAGATACATGTACTGCACATATAGTGACTGGGTGGAAATGCAAACTGCAATTTCCTAATTGTAAACAAATATGGTATATAACTGCCATGGTGTGGCTCAGTTTACCACACAAAACTGAACCTGTTTAATCCAGAGGTTGTGGCATCACTGCTTAGAAAGTGACCGTTCACAGTAGTGTCCTTCTTCCGTCCTGCAATCAATACCTGCACTCATGAAATTCAATTATTTGCTCTTAATTATGTTTCATTTCATGCCAGGACATTTGACAGAAATCTAATTTCATAGGTTTAGAGCATGTCCACACATTTACAGTTTTCTAAGAAAAATGCATTTCCGCACCACTCTAGCATTAGGAACCCTACAACTGAGTCTTTTAGAAATGCCTGATATTAGGTTTGCTAGTATGTGTGGAGATGCTAAAACATTCTTCTGACAACAGATCATTTTCATATAAGTGTGGATTTAGCCTCACTGTACTACAAGGATATGAAAGGACTGCGATGGTTTTGTTCTTGCAGCGCCTCGAAAGCTCATTAACGCAATGTATCCCTTTTGCTGAATCAATGCAAAAAAAGTATCAAAATAAGATTAGGGGATTATGCGCTGGGCTATTTGTTGGCTGAAAGGTAGTCTTATCATCTTGGTAAGGTTGCCAGGCAACAAGCAGAGACTCCTTTCATTACAGCGAAGAATCAATCGTCTCATTTAACTTCACAATAAAGCCAGCGTGTGTAATTCCCAATATTTTGATTTTTTTTCTTATGAATGCTGAGATATGTATTTTATAGTGTTAGAGTGCACCTGTCAGAGAACCGATGCCAGGCAGTGACACAGTCTTTGGACATTTTGTCCAAATATGTCTCCTCGAGCGGTTTGCAGTTAAAAAGGGAGGATGCCTGCTCGTCTGTGGCTCTGTCAGCGGGGTGGTGATCTCTGTCAGAAAATACATAAATAAAGAAGAAATAAGCATTAAAATGCAACACGGGGCAAATATGACCTCTGTGATGAGCTCCCTTTTGTCTACACTTTACCCTGCACATCCCCCGGTGTTGCTTTGGTTGTTGTAGCTTCGTTCACTGCCTCAGTTGCTGGACTTTCACTGCTGACTGCTGCTTCAGGTGCTGGGTCATTGTTGTTCAACTGTACAGCAGAAGATAAAATAAAAAGTGCTTACAGTGTTCCTGTAAATCCTGGTATCAACACAACGCCACAAAATCATCAAAGGGAAGGGAAAAAAAGGCTCATCATATTACTGACGCTTTGTTTTGAGCCGTTCTCTAATGAGGCCACTCTCTGATGAAGATCTGCCACTGTAGAGAGGAGGATGTGGATCTGCTCATCAGTCCATGTGTGGTGCTGCTCCTCTGTCTTGTTAACCTCACTCATGGCTTTTCTCAGGTCTGTTATGTCCTATAATGATTAAAAAGAACATGTCAACCATCTCATAGTTAAGGGAAAATAGATTTTATACCAAGGTGTTAACAGGTTCAGGTTGACAGTGTACCTCATATGACTGCTGCAGTCATGGTATCAGGTAGATGGAAGTGTACAATTACTTTCTGTGTGTCTTTTATCTTCCTGTTGTGCTAATGAAAAATAATGTGGAGAAAACATTCTGCAGTCGTCTCGGATATTTGACCTAGTTTCACTCTGCAAACTAAAGCATCTAAGCTCCCAAAATAGATTGGCACTTGTTTCATGTATTATGGATGGAGAAACAAGGCATGAATCCAAGAAATGACAGGACCTTCTTAACCCAGCAACTCCGTCAATGTAAGCTTGACAAGAACTGCAAAAGCATGCATGCATTTGTGGTTTAACAAGTTAATCTCGCTGTGGCGAAGTTCACCTCAGCTTCTGGTTTGGATCTGTGTAACAGTTAAGCAGATCAACTAACATTTCATCGACTGAAACGCCTTGGTCATGTCTGAGTAGATATGTCTCAATTCTGAGTGAGACTGAAAGTACATTAGACAGCAGGACACCAAGTTATTTAACGCATTCATTCCAGTGCGCGCAGTACTTGTTTTATGCGCACACCTGTCTCTATACGTCCATACATAAATAATAAATAAGATCTGCAGCCTTCAGCAGCATTTGAAGGGAGCAGAGATGTAAATAAAAACAGACAAGCTGTCAAACAACATAAGTGAAATCCAACTTTGACATTGACTCATAAAATAATTTTTCAGCTTTGCTCATGTGAAATACTAAAGCTTGAAGCCCTATCCTATTTCTGAAGGAATACAGCTACTGATTATTCTGTGATGGTTGTCAGCTGCCAACACTGCATTAACCCTTCAATATTTGTGAAAAACTGCTGGGAAGGCTATACTCATGGACCCTTCTGCCTCTCATACAATTTATCAACATTGAGAAACAGTCGTAACTACTGAGACACACTGAGATATATAACCACTGGCTACTTTATTAGGCATATCTTGATAGTGCCAGCTAGGATCCCCTTTTTCCTTCAGAACAACCTCAGTTCTTAGTACATAACGAGTGGTTATTTGAGATACTGTTGCCTTCCTATCAGCTCAAAGCAGTCTGGTCATTCTTTTCTGACCTCTGGCATTTTCACCCAGAGAACTGCTGCTCACTGGATATTTTCTCTTTTTCACACCATTCCCTGTAAACCCCAGAGATGGTTATGAGGAAAACTCCCAGTAGAACGACAATATGCGAAATACTGAGACTAGCCCATCTGGCACCAACAACCATACCACATTCACTTAAATCACTTTTATCCCCCATTCTGATACTCATTTTGAACTTTCGCTCATCTTGACCATAACGACATGCCCAAATGCATGAAGCAGCTGCCACGTGTTTGGCTGATGTTCCTAAACATGCAGTTGAACAGGTGTAACTAATAGAGTGGTCACTGAGTGCATGTGGATAACACATGCACTCAGATAACACATGCACTCAATAACACAAACAAGAGGGTTGTGTACATTCTAGAAGGAAAGTAAAAAATTAAGAATAAAAATAGTTACATTTAAGTGACTAAAAATGTTTTTTGCATGTGTAACTACACAGAGCAAATTATTAAAGGGAATTTTTTCTGTTCTCTCGTTTGCTTAAATCTGCATAATTAACAATTAAAACAAAACGTAAAACCTAATTGCTTATACCTATATACACTTTCTGAATCAAGTAGCTTTAGCCATTTTCACTTCAGTTTAAAAGACATTTTTCCTTCAGAAATATTAAAGATATCTGTGCTCCCTGACATGACACTAAGACAAAAGAAGAAAAACTGAGTGTTTAAAGCAGTCTCAGATTTTTGCTTTCAGAAATTGTTTGCGCATTTAATGTAATTATTACCTGAAATCTTTCCCAGGTTTATTATCAACATACATTAATGTAACTGCATGCAAACAATGGCCAAATAAGGAAAAAGTACAATTAGTCAACTGCAAACATACACAAGCAAGAAGTACAAAAGCAATCTGAAAGTGTGAATGTGTGGAGGAAGCGCTTTCAAGATCTGATATGCTCTTTAGTCACAACATGTAGTTGTACCAACTGTCAGTTGTTCAATCCAAACTATTACAAATGTCACTGATAAATTTACCACTGTCTCCTTCAAGTCGTCATCTTTCTTCTGAGTTTCAAGAGCAGCCTGCATAGTCTTCACATCGTGTTGTACACTTGTAAGCGTGCTCCCAATTGTAGCAACACTCTGGAAAAGAAAAATATTTGTAAAGTCACTTCTAACAAAATTTTTAAAAGGGGGAAAAAAGTACAAGGCATCTTTTTTCTGTTTTTATTACCCTTTTCTTCTCACCTTTTGAAGCTCTTCTACTGTTGTTGGAAGGCTAATTAAATCAGCAGCGGATTTCAAGTTGGCCTTTAAATGGTTTACAGCAGAGTCCAGCAAACTGATCTGTACAAATAAAAGACACAAACCATCCACTTTATTAGGAACACCTAACAAAAAATGCAATCTAATAGAACATCCCTCAAATTTACCATCACTAATGTTACAATATTCTGTTTGTTTTACATATTTAAAACAAATGTATGTGGTGCTTTTGGACTGTATTACTATTACATTATTATACTAGGTATGTTATTTTGTCCATCTTGCTTTGAATTTGAATGTTTCAGTAAAAATGTAACATGTTTGTTAATAAATTACTAAAAAGCTGACGTCTTAGTCTGGTGACTTCAACAAACTGGCATCTTTATATATTCAATCATTTTATCTCAGCAAACCTAAACTTAAGACTAAAGAGACTAAATAAATGTAAAAATCTTCTTCTTTGTTCCTACCTATCATTTCAGAAAATTAAAAAAAATCCAATCCAATTTGTAGGAACATAAATTATGCATTTTCTTTTTTACAAGTTAACACCACAAATTAAAAAAATATACTTTAACTACTACTGTTGGCACCACTTCTATTTCATGCATTATATCTGCAATTTCGAAAACTTTTCTAAAGCAATTTTCAGCTACATGGTATGAAAAGTGCATCATCCTGAGTTAAATCTCACTCTAAGTTTAACTACCACTCAGTAGCTTATCATTAACAGCTCAGTTTTGTATGTATGACTGAGTAAATGTCGAGGTGGTTTCAAAACCTCCAGACAGACATTATGACTGACCTTTCGGTTCATTTCTGTCAGATTGGACCAGAGTTTGTTCAGGCCTCTGCCACCGTTCTCAATATCATCAAGCTGTCTCTCCTTGTTTTTCAGGTCCTCGCTTAATTTTGGTATTTCACTTGACGAAACCTTCTGGCTGGATTCCACTGTAACAAAAAACAACATAAGTGTTAAAATAAAGGAATATGTGACTGTTTAACTAGCATATAAAATGCTTGTGTACAAAGTACAAGACCTTTTTTTTCTTTTCTTTTCAGTGATAACAAAAAGATAACAAGGTTTGTTTAGGAGTCTTACTGCTGTGCAGCTTTTCTTTCAGGGAGTCCAAATCTTCTTTCAGAGCAATCTGCATCCATATGAGCCCAGCACAGGCCATGACACAGGCAGCTAATATGATGAACAGAAACAAGGGATAGCACACATTGCAGCACTGTGTGTAGCTTCTTCTGTAAAGAGAAGAAACACAGTAACGTGAGACAGCTTTACAGCCGTACACATTCTTCCATTTTTAATGAAGGAGATATTTTCAGAAGGCTGTGTGCTATGTTATGGGAATTATGAGGATTATTTGTAAGCAATCATGCTTCAGAAATCTGGATGGGTAGATTCTATACAGTCAATGATTTTCCTGATGCTCCGAGCACAGAAGCAGGAGAGTGAATTGATCTGACAATAAAGAGGTTTTCTTTTAATCTCTGCACTATAAAGGCAGTGTGCTCGATGGGAGCTGACTGTTGAAATGATGCTGAAAAACATATTTATTATTTTTACATTTTCCCATGTATCCCTGAAGTTTATAAAATAGTGACAAGCCAGTCCCAAAGCATGACACATTAAAACACAAGCACACGTTATTAAAAGTGAATTCAGAGGTAGAACTCACTTTCAGATTTTCTTTAGAAACTCAAAGTGAATTTAAGGCATCTTATTAATGAGGTCAATTGCGTAGGAAAAAAACATGCTATACACACGTAACAAAATCTCGTTAAACTGCTTACTTACTTCCCAAAGTTGACTCCGCCGTTCATGCCGTTGAAGTCGTCATCGTCGGAACTCGAGTCCGATTCCGAGTCCGGAGGCTCGGTTCGGAGAAGCCGGTGACCGGAGCCCTTTTTGGTCTTCTTCCTCTTGCTGTCCCCGAGACCAATCAAAGCATTTAGCTCCTTCCTCTTCTTCATCTTCTTTTGAGGGGTCAGCGAACCCGCCGAGCCCGATTTAAACCCCACTAAATCCAATGTTTTGTCCAGTTTGGTAGATGTTAAGTTTACGGAGCGGAGCTAAGCTAACTTAACGTCCTTTTGCTAGCTTAAATTTCAACCAGGCAATGGTGCAAATAGATAAAAACACATCGGTTTTTTGGATTCTTTACCATACAAATAATGCACGAACAAAGTGTTCGGTGTGACGTTACCCTCCGACAAATAAAGGAGCTTCTCTAAAATAACTTGTTAAACGCGCTACCGGTTAGCTTCCTCGGCTAGCATCTGACAGCTTGCTAACGTTTGCTAATGCTGGTCGCCGCTGTGCTCTTACAACGTCTCATTGAATTTTAAAATTTGCTGCTCTGACCTGTGTCATTTCCGAAACACAGCATTCAAGTGTTTAAATAAATCAATACAACCTGTCGGTCATATCGTAAACATATTTCCAACAACAATTTGTTCTGCTGCCTGTGTTGTTTGGGTAGGGCGTCCCAGTAATCTCACAGCTCATTGGTTCAAAACGGTGCCACTTCCTGCGCTCCGTTTTGACAGGGAGCGAGCCATGGGAGCAAAACACCAGCCGTCCCCGACAGACAGACAGCAGTCGCACGGTCGTGTCAAAAAGTGACAGATAATATTTAAACTGTTGTAAATGACTTATAATCTGTCACTGTGAGCCAGGGTTTTGCAAATCAAAGAAGACCGATAACAGTGGAACACAGAGTAGGTGCAATAACGCTGAGTCATATATAAATATATATGAAACAAAAAATTTGATGGCGCT
Organism: Copadichromis virginalis; assembly: GCF_057382275.1. Lineage (NCBI taxonomy): Eukaryota > Metazoa > Chordata > Actinopteri > Cichliformes > Cichlidae > Copadichromis > Copadichromis virginalis. Next base: position 18,073,301 of record NC_140635.1, read on the forward strand.
TTAAAGAAAACAGACGACAGTCTATGAATATTTAATCATTTGATTACAGTCTATTATATACTTTAAAAGCACCTGTTGTCTTGTAATGTTCCTACCTTTCATGCTTTGCTGAGGGAGGTTACATGCAAATGTGTCAGCCAATTGATTCAGAAAATCTGGTCATAATAGTTTTAACTGTGCCTTCTTTAACTGATAAGTGATGTTTTCCTACTTCTCAAAACACTGGAAAATTTCACGGTGTAATCACTGATGATTGTATTTTTGTGTTGTCTTTTTATTACTTTTTTGTTTTTTGGTTTCAAGTGGACTATAATGACTGAAATAAATAAAGTTCACTTAAGTTCAGGATGTAAATTACAGTACAATAATTAAGAACAGTGTTGTGCACATGGCACACATAATTTAAATATCAGATAAATATAATACAATATAATTCTCTCTCTTATTTTGTGTATTTGTGATAAAATTGGGACAAAGTTTATAATAGCATAACAATAGGGGTTTATATGTTAACTTCTTGGTTCTTTCATTTTTCCATGTTTTTAGATGAGGCACTGTTTTAAAATATAGGCTTTAATAATGTTGCTAAAATACAAATCATGATGACATTTTATAATTAACATGGAAAAAATTCTTATTGCAAATTAAAGATATGCTGTTTAACAACAGGAGGAGTTGTTGTGGTTAAAAAATAACTTAGCAAACACTTGCATCCACTTACACCTACATTAGAGATTGTACTCGTTCAGTTATGATATTCTTTTATAAGATCCTATTTATACACTTTAAAAATAGGGACTTAAAGTAGTGATCATTTTCATCCACAAGTAAAAGAGTTTATGCTTTTTTTTAAAAAAAAAATTCTTTGTACTTTTATTCCCTCAGCAGTATTTACTTATTCATGTATTTATTCTTTTTTTTTTTTTAAATGGTAACATTAATGATTCTGGGCAAAAATTAAAAATTAAAACTACTACCAGGTAAAATGAATAACACTGATTATTTTTCACTCACTGTGCACTGCTTTGCTGGGAAACATTAGGTTCTGGCTTTCATATGGATGGTATATTGACACCCACTTAAACACTAGTGAAGATCAATCACACACCCTGAAGGGAATGGACTCCCCAAGCAGGACAACATACCCTGTCAGCCAAACCACAGAAAATACTAAGGAATGGCTGAAGGGTAACAATAATAATTCACTAATATTCTAAATAAATATTTAAAGGAAAAATCTTTAATTGAGTCAGAGCATCTGGGCAACATTATTCTCACTGCAGGATTAAATTCCCTGAAAACTTGGCTTCAAATCTTACAATTCTCCAAAGAATTAAATATTTATGAACAAATAAGCAACAATCAAAGTTAAGGCAAAGAAGAAGAAAAAAACCCTCAAGTCTGCTCTGTGTTGGTGATATTTTATCAATGTCATCATATTTTGATGGAAAATGTTGCCAAGTTGTGATTTGTTAATAAAAAAAATTCCATGCTACCTTTTTCCTCACAGGTTACCTGCTGTGTCAAACAAATGAGAAGACTAAAGAAGAAATACATTAATTACAGTTTCCCTCGGTCGCTTTGGTTCAATTCTCACAGCACAAAAGTCATTCTCACTACTCTTACTGCAGTGCTCCAATCAGTGACGCATTTCCTCACTTACATTTGACATTCTCATTGTTTTTACACACACTGCTATTGTTTCTAGACAGACTTCACTTCTAAAAGTATTCGTTACTGTGTTCACACACTTCTACCTTGAATCTGACAGCTCATCAAAACAGTTTGTACTTTTGTCACAAGTCTAGATTGCTCGCTTTCCCGAATACTGTCCAGCATTGCATTAATTTTTTCAATCAAATTACTTTAAACTTTTTTCAGATATGTGTGAAAGAATAAATGCAGTAACACACTGTCAGAGGTTTTCTTGCAACAAATAGAAATGCTCCTCTGCATAGTTTGCAGGCAACGAGTTGAGTTACTGTTGCCTTCCTATCAGCTCGAAGCAGTCTGGCCATTCTTCTCTGACATCAACATTGTACTTTCACGCAGACAACTGCTCCTCACTGGATATTTTCGTATTTCAGAAACCCTGGAGATGGTTGTGCAGGAAAAACCCAGTATATCAACAATGTCTGAAATACTCACACCAACCTGTCCGACATTCCTTATTCCGATGCTCGGTTTAAGCCTCAGCAGGCTGTCTTCACCATGACTACATCTCTAAATGCTTTGAGTTATGCTGGATTACTGTAATGAGCAGTGGAACAGGCGTACCTAATAAAGTGGTTGCTGAATGCATGTTGTTGACTTTACTGGACTGTACAGTAGTTGATGCTATGTTCTCACTATGTATATTCTTTGGCTGTTTTCTGTTTCTGAGCACTATTTTGCTTTTCTTCATCAGTTTTATAAAGTTGTTTTTTTTAAATCCTTCACATTTCATTTCCAGAACTCTTTCCAAAGTAAGTAAGGTTTTGAGAAAAAACCTCAACATTTCAAATACTCAGTCTTTAAATGGTGTTGAAGCGATTGATGGACTCTTCATGCTTTACCAAATGGCAAAATGTTTGATTGTTGGAGTGTCTTTTGCACAGGTGAGCTCTGTTATGAAAAATTAACTGTTTTGAGAACTGCACGAAGAGTGGTGAGTCTGACTTCTCTCTTATGAGAATTGAGCCAAATCAGCCTTGACACAGGCTCTAAACTCCCAGTCACAGCCTGCAAACAAAGGGATTTACTGCCACTGTGTCAAAGACCACAAGACACCCGCTGTAGGCCACATGACCATGTCCCGACAGCTCCCAGTTGTTTCTGCACTGGTGCTGTGCGACACTGCCCATTTTGGTATCGATCCTCTACCAAGTAAATACCAATACTGATACTTTCATCTTATTAAGGCAGCTTACGGAAGGTGTTGTGTCAGATCTAATGAGAAGTTAGATGATTATTATATGTATTATTTCATTATTACAATTAATAAATTCTGAACACATTTTAATGACCACTAAATCTCTGTGATTCTTTCCACAACAACGAGTAAACACAACAAAACATACCATTCAGCTCCTCATATATTTCGAAGCTGTGTTTTTTGGAGACCTGGAATGTAAATGTGTCTGTCTCTAAACAACTTTGGCCCAAATTCTGCTGTTTAAATGTGCAATAGGCTATAATTAAAATAGACATGGCAGTCAACACAAAAAAGATGTCTGAGGTTTATTTTTTCATTTCTAAAAGCAATAATTTATTCAACACAATTCAGTGGGCTACAGACTGAGCCTAGAGGATAGAAACAAAGTATTGGTCCTATCATGCTAGTATTAGTCCAATACCGATACCAGCATTGGTATCGATATTACAGATATTGCCTTTATTTGCCTTATCGTGTTGTGGATCAAAATCAGAAAACATGTATATTAATTTCAGGGCCTCTGCGAGTTGCAACAGTCTGTGATTCATAAATTAAATAAGTTTGCCGTACTGTGGCGTAGAACGAAGAAAAGCTGCAAATCCTCACATCTGAGAAGTCTTGTTTGCATAATATTTTAATGAATTCAACTCAAACTATAAAACACAGTTTAAGTTTTTGTTTCAATTTGTCACTTCCAGCATGGGGTCTTCCAGAAATCCAGCTGACCTGGAGTGCTATTGGGCTGACCCAGCAAGACACGTGAGTAGACGCTGGGCCTCTGCAGACTGGCCTTTAGCTTTTTCTTTTCTTTTTTTTGCACTGAAAACAGACTCCCACTGGTCTGCTTTTGGCTTTCAAATATGTTCTTTTATGTGTCTGGCCCCCATACTAACACAGTACAATACTAATAATAATGATACTGAAAGAAAACCCCTACACTGGATGAATTTTCTCACACACAAAGGGACTGAGATGCTCCTTAGCACCCCAGTATGAGTTGATTATTGAATGCAAAAGATGAGGCCTACTGCTGATGCTTTATTATCCCCGAGAAAAGAATTTCTCAAGGCAATGCTTGTCAGTGCACAATAATAGCACGATGCCATCCACGGAACTACAAAGCTTATATTATCATAGCTTAGCCAGACTATGTGGCTGCCCTGTTATTTAAGTGCATTAAAATGGAAGGCAGTTACTGTATTGTTTTGAATGCATTTGCTGTGAGCCCAGCAGTAGGTAGCGAAGCAAAATTCAATCAGTGGCTCGTCTCCACTAAGAACACCTGGTGAGAGGACAAGCATCATGCTGCGGGCCTGTGCAGAACACTGTCAGTGTGAGGCTGCAAATCAAAGCATCAGAGGTGTTTCATCTCTCCACTGCAATCTCCAGTTTTTTATCGGAGGTTGCGACTGAAGGGATGACACTTCAACTTATGGCTCCTCACATCTACAGCCATGAGGTGGGGAGCATCATGCATTAGAAGCCCACGTCTCTGATTATTACAAAACACTTGTTTTCGCACTTTGTTCACAGCAGGGTTACTCATATTCTCACCAGGCGTGATTCCTGCAACGTTCGGGCATGGAGCTGCCTTGGGTGCTGACAGGGAATGTAAATAGTGGTGGCATGATAGAAAATACTGAATAGAATTGACTGCTAATTGAAGGCTTTCATCTGACTTGGCAGACTGTGTGAATACAGATTATCATCATTTGGAAGCACGACTGCTGTTAGAATACCAATTTTTTCCCACCGGGCGATTTTAACGTTTATTTAGAATCTTTTAGCCATTATGTTGGATGACTCAACGCGTATACATGAAATTTTAATTCATGCTTTTCTGGCTGACACATGAAATGGGATCTACATGGTATTTATAACTGTGACAAATGCTTGAACTTATGAACCGGATTTTTCTGACAGCTCCAGTATGATGCCTTATCAGGGCCCAGGCATATAATTTACAGTAAAGTACATGCATGAGCTTTTCCTTTATTTGCCCAGTTTGCACTGCTCATTTCCAAACTATTTTTATGTTGCTGAAAGGCATTTGAACCATTTTTAATTCAGCTTTTATTACTACATAAACACATTTTTGTGCCAAAATTATAAGAGTTTGGATTGGTTTCTGTTTACCAACTCTGCCTCTTGCATGAATCACTGCTCTCACCTCTGATATGTTTAGTAATTGAACCTTTTATGGTATTGCAGTCATTGGCTACCGTCTTTTCAATGCACTGATTGTGAAAGTCTTAATACACCACTACTAATGTTTAAAATCAGAATCTGACTGATACCGATACCATTTTTTTCAGATTTCCTCTTTTGTGCAAGTAAAACAAACAAACTTTATTGTGACATCGAACCTTTCAGTCAGCACAAAATTAATGTGACACAACAGCTAAAATATCGGCCACTTATTTGTCTGATATCAGTCAGCACAGCCGATATCGGTCGATGCAAATGTTTGGCCAAAGTATCTGTCAGCCAATTAGAGCTTTGCAGAATGCGCACATACTCACAGCAGCTAGCCCCAGACACGAAAATAGCACAAGAAATATGACAACAGGCAGCAGATTGTGCAGATGCAGTTATACAAGCTGTTGTCAGGGAACCAGCTGGTAAACAGTTGATATGAACACAGTTGCCAGATGAACCTATATGGAGCAGAATCTGGAAAACCTGCAGACAATAATGTCCTGTTTTCTCTAATAGGACGCATCTCAAACTGTTATTTACTCAACTTGTGTCTTTTTGCTGACATGATGTTTTCTTGATAGAGACAGTGCTTAGTTCTTAAAGTGATGTTACATAAATGTAAAAGTAGTGTGGCCTTTTTCGTGAGGTACAAACAGTTGATGTAGATAAATATATAAAAAGCAAATATTTACTGCAAGGATGTTTTTCTCTTTCGTTTGTGTATGATTGCATATGCAGGGTAATTATAGTAACTGTGTGCAAATGATGGGTATGAATATTACAAATGCCTGTATGTGTGTTATACAACTTAGAGATATGGGAGTAAAAAGAAGAAAAATATGTAAAAATGCAAAATATAGGTAACACATTATGCATAATGTTTGGTAATGAGTCCAGTGCACAATTCTTTTATAGCTTGAGCAAGTTATGTGTGTTATTGTAACACTTGATTTGTCTATAGGCCCTTGTCAGTGTCCTGGAGGTACATGGGTCTTAAAGGGACTGCAGATTGCAGTTAATCCACCTTCTCAGTCTAATGTATGACATGATGACATGTTTATTCAACCATCAAAACTAGTTAGCCAGAATATTAAACCTCTTTAGAGCTTAATTTTAGATCACAAATGACTTAAATTTAATAACATTAGATCTGTGGATGTGGGCATTCAATTCAATTCAATTTAATTTATATAGCGCCAAATCACAACAACAGTCGCCTCAATGCGCTTTATATTGTACAGTAGATCGTACAATAATAGATTCAGAGAAAACCCAACAATCATATGATATGACATTTGGTCAGTACTTGTTCTTCTGGTTCTTCTGGTTCCTGCTGCTGTGTGGAGGAAACCCCCCCACTGCTCCGGGGGAGTGCTGTTGCCACGGGGGGTCTTCTTTGTGTGCAACAATGTTTAGGTGGGCGGTCTGTGTCAAAGTAACATACACATGAATGCCAGCACCCAAAAGGTGGTGTCAAATATTTCCATGAATAAATCAGTTTTATTATGGAGCAGTTTGGGTCAGTTTTGAATTTCTAAACTCTAAATAATAATAATAAAAAACTTCAGCATGTTTTCCCCTTTTCAACTTTGAATGCTGTGTATTTAGTCATGAATATTTAATGCTGTAGAACTAAGTCAGATTCGAAGCCAAGTTTTTCAGCACCCTTAACGCTGCAGCGAGAATAAAGCGTTGCCCAGATGCACTGACTCAATTAGTGTTTTTCCCGTGTTATAAATATTTATTTGGAAAATTACTGAAACATTTACAGTCCTGAGACTTTACCTCGTTTTTGGTTTGTAACGTCCATAAAAATATCGGCATCATACTGAGAACTTGACGTGCCTGCTCCAGCAGAGGAAGCTCAGAAGAAGATGACACCAGCTTTGTGACAAGAGAGCAGAGAAAGGAGTGAAAAAAAGGCATCAGAGATAAGATGGATCGCTTTGCAGCATTTGTGTGACCCCCCCCCCCCCCCCCCCCCCTCCCAATCCCACATGTCTTCTGTCACTCAGCTCCTTGCTTGTAAGGGTTTTTAGATAGTGTACAAAACGGAATCAGCAGGGGGCAATGTTCTCACATCAAAAAATACCAGACACGTAGCATAAAGGCAACACTTGAGTCAAGGACAGATGAGCCTGGAATCACAGGCTTGGCTCTGATGGTAACAATGCTAATATTTTTTTCATATCCAGCAGAGTGGTATTCAGTGATCATGTTTATGCTGTGGTATTGATTGCAATATCTTGTACAGAGGTAATACAATCACAAAGAGCTTGTAAACCTTAATATTACACACACATTAGGCTCATAGGCACAGAGTCAGCTTTGTTTAGGAAGCAAAACACATTTGAGACGGTGCGATTAATGCATATGTAGCATTTGCCTTTGTGGTCTGCTTAGAAACTGTTACAGGATGAAAGCAAAGACAGCACCCTTGATGGCTATTTGCCTCTTTCATCGTAACTCCCATGTGTGCAGAAGAGTCAGCTAAAATGCCTCACATGTTAAAGGAAACATAACAGACAGGACTACTGTGTTTTAGTGATTCATTCTCTGTCCTCGGCTTCATATCGCACAGTGGCGATACATAACTGTATATGCTGCCACTGCAGTGATACAGCAACTGCCTGATATCATCTGATATGGATTAAAGGGAATAGATTAATATATTAAGCAAATGAAAGGGGTGAGAGAGGAGGGGAAAAGCACACAGTGAGATCGCTCTTTGATTGAATTTTGTGGAAAGTTGAAGGCTAACGCACAGTAAACTCCAGAGCTGCGCCACTTTTATTGTTCGGTGCTTCTCGTATATCACACACGACTCGTAAACATGTTTATAAATCAACATGGGAGCCTGTGTGACACAACATATGCTATTAATAAAGTAATAATAGAGAGTGTAGAAATATCAGACATTTTAAATTCAATGAGATTTAGGGATTGGTTTCACAGAAAGACAGCCAAAGTTCTCTTTTTCAGTGTATTAGACCAGGATTAGTTTAATCCACGTCTGTGAAATAGGCCCTTCATTTTCCTGGTAATGTCTTCAGCACACTAGGTGTCTTCTATGGTTTTTCTATCATCCACCGAGGTGAAGAAAAAAAATGTGGACAATTCAAATCCATATGATCACTTTTTTCCCCTCCGATCTTTTTCTTAAAGTGGAAGTTTTGCTGGTTTGCAGCCCAGACGAGCAAAAGGACGGAGCGAGAATAAAAGAGAACAGACGGAGAATAAAAGAGACAAACACGAGGAAGAACAAAGAGAAGCAGCTGACATGCAAAGAAATCAGAGAACAGAAAATAGGTGTGAAAGAGGCCACGTGGAGTCTTTGAAGGGGGAAAAAAAATCATTGAAGTTTTGCAGATTTGATTAAAACTGTTTACGTGAGTGGTTTAAGCATGACAGAGGGAGGATTGATTTTATTGATGGCAGCTTTTCTGGTGCTAGGAGAAGAGGAGAACAATGCTAATTTTCCACAATTGTTTTCATAAGGTGAAACATGGTTCTGCACCTGTTTTTCCCCCTCTGAGAACACGCTGGGGGTAAATAGTGGTAAATAGAAACACTTCTGTGGCCTAGATTCCCCTCACACCCTGGCTATTTTATTAAGTACATCCAGCTTGCAGCAGACCAGACTCCCTTTGCTGCAGCTGATGGGCTTTGTGCTCTGAAATGCACCCAGCTGTTGTTATCAGGAATGGAAATGTGAGATTTTTAGAAACTGAGGTTTGTGTTTGCTGTAGTTTTTATTAATATATCAAGGCATGTTAGAGCTCTCTTTTTTATTTTGTTAGGTTCTCCACAAAATCTATTGTTAATGGCTTAAAAACCTCTTAAGAATGCCTTTTAGATAAATACAGAGAGCATGTTTTTCCGCCTCAAAGACAGGGAGTGAAATGTGACATCCTGGCCCACACGTAATTTGTAAGTTACATTGGCACTTTTAAAAATGCTACTTTTGAGTCTTTGGGGGTATTTTGTTGAGAGGCTTTAACATTTGCAGAAAATGGGACAGTTTTAGTGGAGGCACGAGGAAGTAACAACATAGCAATTTTGGAAATGCTCTGACTAAAGGTGGTGCATTCAGATTTTTTTAATTAAGTAAAATATGCTGCCCAGATCACTCTCAGCATCAAAACAGCCAAAGTGCAGAAGATGTACTGCATCAAGTAACTTTTCTTTCTTTTTCTTTTTCTTTTTTTTTTAATGTGTGTACCTCCTGCTTGCTTTAAGTGCTCTAGGTGATCATTTTCACCGCTAAAATCTAATTTTCCCACTCTCATAATTCTGCTAACTCTAACAGGAAAAGTGTGAGAATTTAATGATTGATTATAATCATTAATGATTGTGCTCCTAATTCTTGCCACATGCATCGTGGCTTGTTGTTGCCCGTTTTCATTCACAAAGACCTTTTACACATGTGGGGTTTGAACTAACAGAAACATCTGCCCAGTGTTAATGCAGCCTGCACCTGATTGGAGAAACTGGGAGTGTAACGGCTGCGCACGACTAATGGTCTAATCACATCCATACACATGGGCATGAAACAATTTAAGTCTTGTTACAGTATTTACTTATAATTTACTGTAAAATGAAGCCTGGAAATCTGCCTGGAAAAGTATAAAAAAAAAAAGGAGCATGTAAACAGTTGGTGTAAATGCAGTCATTTGGTACATTTTATGTTGTTTATGAAATATTTAAGATAGCTTAATAACATTGGGATGGAATGTGAGAAACCGAGCTTCCCAGTCCGTATTAGTTCCAGCATAAATAATCATGAAATTGTCAAAATTGTGCATGTCTCAAAGACAAAACTGTAGATGGGTTTAGGTAAGAGAAAAGAATAAACAAAAGAAAGGGGGGGAAAAACACATGCAGGCATTTTAAGCATGTATCTAACATCGTGCCGTTCCTCTATCTGAATGGCACACTGTGCTGTTATTTGCTTGCTGGTACTCCACCAGTTCACTTGATTCCTGCTAGCTCCTCTATCCTGAGCATTAATGAGCTGGGTTTTGTTTTTCTCTGTCTCTCTTTTTTCCTCTTTTTTTTTTTTGCCAGGCTGGAGGTTTGTGGGTTATCCAATACTTGAAAAAGAGCAAAAGTGGTTTCTTTTATGAGATACTGGAAAGATCATGCTCAGCAAGGACAATCACAGCAGCACCCTCAGCGACGCTTAAGTCTGAAAAGCTTAGTCTGTCTGCTTTGTCCTGCGAAAACCACAGCCATGTGCTTCTGATCCACCGTCTGCAGATGCACTCTAATGGATTGCGTAATTTGTGTCTAATATTCTCACCCGTTTTCTAACTAGTGCGGTTGATGAGGATGTGCCCCAGTTATGAAAGTATTTTTATTTCTTAAGTTTAGCTCTTATATACCAGCATCATTTCTTCTCTGCACATTTCTTTCTAAATGAAATGTGCCTCATGCTTATGTTGAGGTGCAGGCAATGCTATTTAGGCTCTTTGTGCTTGGCTGCATTCATCTACTGTCAAGCTGAAGTTGATCTGTAATTCTCTTTGTACCAGATCCTCTCCCAGCATCTACGATCCAGACGCACAAGGGAGGACCCTGACGAGGCGCATGAGAGGAAAAGCAGCACATTTGGGTATGACTAAAACCTTCAAAGCTCTCTCTCCGACAGCCAGATCTTTTTTTGTGATTCATCCTATATAGTACAGACGTGCAGCACATGGAAAAAGATATTTTATATTTTTTGCAGCATGTGTTATTTGTGTTTCTGTGGACCTTGAGGTTCACGGAGCCCCCGCAAAAATGAAGTGTGAGCTTGCAGCAGCTGCCTGACGACTTGTAGTGTGGAAATACTACCTCCTCTGATGAGGTCGAGAGGAAAGGCAAATTTTTTAAAGAAGAAAGGAAATAAGAGGATTATGGCTGGTAATGTATGTGAAACCTCCCACCAGGACAAGTGTGCATTGTGCAGAATACCTGTGGCTCATGTAAGGACTGTTTACAATAGATCTATAGACATTCACGAGACAAAGGAGGAGCCGTTGGATTGGTTGGTGCGTGGTGTGCGAGGCAGCTCTGATTTGATCTAAAATCCACTCGAGGTCTAATGTATCCTTAGACGTTTCACTCAAGCACATACTTTTAGTGACAAAATACAACCCAGTGTCACAGAGGCTGAATAAAAAGAAACAAAAAACTGAAGGCACTGCAACTCCGGAAAGCCTTTTGCTGTTACCACATAATTTGTTGTTATTCAGTCCAAATATTTCAACAAAGCGTGGGCAGAAACACGTTGGCTGCAGATGCAGAAAGATGCCAACATCCTCCTGAAAATATTTAAAAGAGAAATTAACAATTTTAATAAAGTGTGAAAAATGATCGAACAAGTGCCATTATCAAAATGAGACTTTGTGAAAGTCACTGCACTCTGTCGCTCACCATGTGCAAAGGATTTACTGGTAACCCTGTGTTTTTCTTTCCAGCTAAAAAAAAAAAAGAAAAATATTATACTCAAGGTTATCCGTGTCCAAATTTTGCAATCGAACTAATTAGCCAACTCAGTGGAACACGTGTTTATTTACTTAAAGAGAGCAGCAGGAGCAGGCGGTTGCAATGGAAAAATGCCAGAAAACAAAACTAGTCCCACATTTGACCTATTATCAAATCTAGGTAATAAAAGGTTTGATTGATGAGAAAGTTGGCGGGGTGGTGAAAATGGCTCTCTTGCCATATTTATGTTTGGTAAATCACCTCCGGCAGAGTGAGCGATTTGGCATTTTGTGCCATCTTCAAACATTAATATGACATAAATAAATAAAATGAGAAAGACAGAGAGAGAGGTGATGTAATATATACATATATATATATATATATATATACATATATATATATATATATTAGGGGTGCAACGATACACAAAATTCACGGTTCGGGTCGGTTCGATACTTTGGTGTCACGGTTCGATATTTTTTCGATACAAAAAAAAATGTTCATGCCTTTTTAATTTGTCATTTATTAAAATTATAAATATATATTTTAACACAAAAGTACAGTTTTTAAATTTAACCCTAACCCTTGTGCGTGTTGTTTTTTAGCTCGTCATATTGCAGCCACAGAAATTCTTTTGTCCATGAAACCATAAAGCTGCACTTTCTTTTTGCCTTATAGTCTGATTTGTCATAACTTCTCCGTTTTGTGGTAAGCTTTTCTTTGGCTGTCACTTCTTCACCCTGACCTGTCTTATTTGGCTCAGCAGAACTAAAATATATATTTGTCTGTGAAGGTTCTCAGTCATCCAGGTCATCGTAGTGAAATATATATCCTGCCGCACTCACATAAGCTCAGCGATTCTCTGCGCGATCAACCTCTCACATGTTTAAGCTGCGGGAGATTTCACTTGTCATGTTTGCATAGTAAGCTAACAATTAATAAGACGATGTCAGAGGAATTGGTGCACAAATTATCATCACTCACAGATCAGTGCTGTCGCTCTCTATACACAGTTCGCACGATTGCAAAGTGAAAGCAAAAAAACAAGCGCAAATTCAAACACGATTTCAATATGTCACATATTGACAGTGGCTCACCCAATGACATAATTACCCAGCTACATTTCTGAAAGAATGCAAAAGCATTGACATATATTTTTCCTTCCTACAATAGCCCGACAGGCAGGGCAGAGATAGCCCCGGGACATCGGGCTAGCGATATTGCGAGCCCTGTATCTGATTGAGGAATCACTCATCTTTGGAAAAGAGAGTTTATTACAGAGAAATGTCTCTTTCCAAAATAAAAGCTATACTATCCGCTTCTTCTGGGCTATATTCTCAGCAGCATATTAAACATATCAGGTCTCCATAAGGAGAATCCTGTGCTAACAGCTGTCTAAATGACTCGGCTAAAGTTTGTAGCATGCATGCTTGTTGTTTTTGTCTTTGCACTAGGATGATGTCGGTGTAAATGTGCAGTCATATTCGTTGTGTTCCCACTAGTGCTTTCAGGTTAATCTCGTTGAAATAACCTTAACGCCATAACACGGCAAATCTCCGTTAACGAGCTACCCTATACAGAGGGGCTAGACGGCCAACACGTTAACGAGCTAACTGCGCTAACACACTAGCTCCCACCCATGTAATTGAGCATTGCATGGCACATCCAACATACTGTTTTACTTTAGTCCATGACTCGCTTACCTTCAGGGTCATACGTCACATGAAAACCAAAATAATTCCAAACGCCAGATCTGAATGAGGGTGGGGAGGTCCACTTCTGTCTCGCTAGCTTGCCCTGCGCTCTTCCTTCTGACCATGCTGTCTGTGTTGAGCGCTCAGTGAATCTGCGTTCGACTACTCCGCCTAGGCTGCACTCTCGAGCCTAGGCGGAGTAGTCAAATGCAGATTCACTGAGCGCTCAACACAGACAGCATCGTGTTAGGGTTTCTGGGTCTTTGACCCAGTATTCTTAGTTCATGTTCACTGTTTATCTACTGCCTGTTCCACTTCCTGTTTTATTGTGTTAGCCTTGGTCTGTGTGCATTATAATCCCATTAAGTCCTCTTCCCATTATCATTAGTTCATTATGTTCAGCTGTGTACTCACCGGTCTCTCATTATCATCATTATCACCAGTCTGTGTATTTAAGCCCTCTGTTCTACCCATTCAATGTCGGGTCATTAATGATGTATGTCTGATGTCAATGTCGTCTGTATGTCCAGTCAGTCAGTCAGTCAGTCAGTCAGTCAGTCCTTTGTTCATTCGGTCAGCCAGCCATTTCCTCCCTCTGTACTGTTTGCTCACTCCTTCGGCAATAAACATCCACCTTCACCTACCTGCCTGTGAGTCCAGCGTTTGGGTCCTCCTTCTCTCATCCACGACACTACCCTTGACAGAATGACCCGACCCCGCGTTGTGGACCCAGCGGACCCTGAACTTTTCGAGCGGCAGGAGGCAGCGCTCCTTCGCTGGACGGAGGGGCTTCGGGGAAAACAGCGGCTCTTCGCGGAGAGAGAGCACGTCTTCGAGGGGACTCGCCTGGCTCTGGGCGGGCCTCGGAGACGCCACGTTCCCCCACCTGCTGCCTCAGCTGCACCGGAGCATTCGCCGCGGAGAGTGGGCGTCACAGCCCAAGCTTCGGCCGCTCGCTCTCCCGCCGCTTCGCTCCTCGCTCGCCCGCCAGCCTTTTCACTCTCCAGCCTTTCCGCCTCGCCACGGCACAGCGGCTACACCTCCCATCTCGGCTCAGCGGAGGCTACCGCGCCAGAGGCTCAGCCGTTTACCCGGCCCGCTTCCTCTTCCCGGGGAAAGCGGCGCACACGCCGCCATAAAACGGACTCTGTTCAGCAACTCCCGGTGGTGAGTTCCAGTGACTGTTTTCCACACCCCTCATCTGATTATCCACTTAAAACACACAACAGACTCTTTTCTGATTCATGGGGAGTTTCCCTCCTTGAGGATGATGTGGACTGGGAAGATATTTTCTGCTCTGGCTCCCCAAAGACTGTTCAGTCAAAAACTGTAAATAGTGGTGGCAGAAAGACCAGAATACAACCCGATAGACCTGTCAGTGTCACTCACCCAGTCGTTATTTCCACTCCTATCAGTCAGCCTACACCCACTCCAGTGCCAGCTCCCAGGAGGAGGGCAGCTGCGACCCAGTCTACCTCCACACCCGCTCCTGTTTCTCGGGTGGGGGTGACTGGTGTCCAGCCACCTTCTGTGCCTGTCCCAGCGCCCAGGCTGAGGGCAGCCAGAACCCAGCCTGACCTCCCTGGAGGCTTGGAAGAGCTAACCGGTCCACCTACTACTTCACCCTTTCATCCACCTCCTGATCCAGCTTTTCACGCCCTCGCAGTATCACTGGTTAGACTAGCTGAGGTGTCCCCTGCTCATGCACCAGCTTTATTAGCCCAGGCCGTAGCTTTATCTCCCTGTCTAGCCCAGTCTGTAGCTCAGCCGTCAGCCACACCAACCTCAGCTCCGTTGTCAGCCACGCCTGCCTCTGTTCCTCCCTTAGCAGCTCCCTCACCTGCTGTTCAGCTTTCCCTCCAGTCAGCTCCCTCACCTGCTGTTCAGCCTTCCCTCCAGTCAGCTCCCTCACCTGCTGTTCAGCCTTCCCTCCAGTCAGCTCCCTCACCTGCTGTTCAGCTTTCCCTCCAGTCAGTTCCCTCACCTGCTGTTCAGCTTTCCCTCCAGTCAGTTCCCTCACCTGCTGTTCAGCTTTCCCTCCAGTCAGTTCCCTCACCTGCTGTCCAGTCCCCTCCTGTCCTCCAGTCACCTCCTGTAGCTCAGTCCCCTGTCCAGTCTGCTCCTGTTTCCCAGTCCCCTGTCCAGTCAGTCCAGTCGCCTCCTGTTTCCCAGTCGCCCGTACACCATCCTGTTCGGTTCCCGGACCTGCAGCCACAGCACCCAGAGCCAGCTGTGAGCTCTCCTGCTCCTCAGCCAGGGGTTTCCGCACCCGCTGGCCCGGCCGCTCCTCAGCCAGGGGTTTCCGCACCCGCTGGCCCGGCCTGTCTCCAGCCAGAGGCTTCAACTTCGACTGGTCAGGCCTCAGCCTCGGCTTCAGCTACGCCCGGCCCGGCCTCTGCCTCAGCTGCACCCATGCCCGGCCCGGCCTCTGCCTCAGCTGCACCCACGCCCGGCCCGGCCTCAGCTGCACCCACGCCCGGCCCGGCCTCAGCTGCACCCACGCCCGGCCCGGCCTCAGAGCCTTCGTCTGCTGCGGCCTCAGAGCCTTCGTCTGCTGCGGCCCCAGAGCCTTCGTCTGCTGCAGCCTCAGAGCCTTCGTCTGCTGCAGCCTCAGAGCCTTCGTCTGCTGCAGCCTCAGAGCCTTCCTCTGCTGCAGCCTCAGAGCCTTCGTCTGCTGCAGCCTCAGCCTGTGCTTCGCCTGGTCCCGCCTTGACTGGTCCCGCCTCGACTGGTCCTGTGCCCACCGGGCCTCGGCCAGTACGCCTGACACTGGAGAGCTGCCGCCGCTGCCTTCCGCGCGGCCGGCCCCCTGAACTGCACCGTCATCGCCTGAGTGGCCGCCGTCGCCTTCCGCACGGCCGGCCCCCGGACCCCCTTCTCCTGGGTGGCCGCCGTCGCCTTCCGCACGGCCGGCCCCCCGAACTGCGTCCACGTCGCCGCCGTCGCCTTCCGCACGGTCGGCCCCCGGACCAACGCTGTCATCGCCGCCGTCGCCTTCCGCACGGTCGGCCCCCGGACCAGCGCTGTCGTCGTCGCCGTTGCCGTCCGCACGGTCGGCCCCCTGAACTGTCTCTGTGTGGACTCCGTCCCTCCGTCCTGGGCCCCCTCCGCCCGCCCTGTTCTGGTTTTTCGTTCTTTTGGCCGTCAGGTGCCGGCCTTAGCGGGGGGGGGTACTGTCAGGGTTTCTGGGTCTTTGACCCAGTATTCTTAGTTCATGTTCACTGTTTATCTACTGCCTGTTCCACTTCCTGTTTTATTGTGTTAGCCTTGGTCTGTGTGCATTATAATCCCATTAAGTCCTCTTCCCATTATCATTAGTTCATTATGTTCAGCTGTGTACTCACCGGTCTCTCATTATCATCATTATCACCAGTCTGTGTATTTAAGCCCTCTGTTCTACCCATTCAATGTCGGGTCATTAATGATGTATGTCTGATGTCAATGTCGTCTGTATGTCCAGTCAGTCAGTCAGTCAGTCAGTCAGTCCTTTGTTCATTCGGTCAGCCAGCCATTTCCTCCCTCTGTACTGTTTGCTCACTCCTTCGGCAATAAACATCCACCTTCACCTACCTGCCTGTGAGTCCAGCGTTTGGGTCCTCCTTCTCTCATCCACGACACTACCCTTGACACATCGTCAGAAGGAAAGTTGATAAAATAAATTACAAATTTTGTATTGTTCTTTTTTTTTTTTTCTCCCCTTTGGTTTTCTTTCTTTCTCTCCCCCTCTTTCTTTCATTCTTTCCCCCTGTCCTATCCCACAGTCATGTCTGTCCCGTTTGCAACTGAAAATAAAATAAATTCATAATTATAATAAAGGTCAATCAAATGGACCAAT
Source organism: Copadichromis virginalis (assembly GCF_057382275.1). Taxonomy (NCBI): domain Eukaryota; kingdom Metazoa; phylum Chordata; class Actinopteri; order Cichliformes; family Cichlidae; genus Copadichromis; species Copadichromis virginalis. Next base: position 18,090,411 of record NC_140635.1, read on the forward strand.
ATGATGATCCACTTAAAATAAATCCTCTTGGCATCTTTCTTGGCCTCAAGACAACAATTCTGATGGCTATAGATCCAAACGGGACACAAAAAAAAAAAAAAAAAAATTGAAAAGAATTGTATTGTTCGATGCATATGCGTACCGAACCGAAAGCACTGTATCGAACGGTTCAATATCGATACGAATATCGTTGCACCCCTAATATATATATATATATATATATATTTAACATATACATATATATATATATATATATATATATACATATATATATGTATATATACTAAAGAGTCTGAAGGGACTCTTTAGTTCTGGCACAAGGGTTTTAGCATTTTGTACCGGCTCCCTCTCCAAGCCTCTATCAGCTCCCTAAGTCATATCAGATGTTTGGGCTTTATTGGGACTTGAAATAGTTATTAGTCTGAGCACCCACCCTGCTGAATTTATCTCCTGCTAAATACAGAGCCACACAATAATGAGCTCTGCTTAGTGTGATATCGATTCCTGCTATTCACTACTTTTCTCCCTTTAATCCAAAACTATGCCTTTTTGAAATATGACAGCAAGTGACATGGTAGTTAATATAAGATGTAACATATCTCTTGAAAAGATGAATATCCTTGAAATCTCACTTGAGATGAAAAAAAAAAAACATTTACAAAGCTAGCCTTAAAGAAACTGCTTCTGCTTCTTCTGCATGAAAAGAAAACCTCAGTTAAACTATGATCAGTTTTCTATTCAGATTTCCATTCAGAAACACGTGCGATTCTGAACTGGAACCTTATTGCTGTCTGCAGACAGTTTGCTCACTCTGCACTAGAAACCTCCAGCAGGAGGGTTTTACAGGGAATGCGGAGCGTTTATGCCGTCCACGGCATGTTTCCTAAATTACACTATGCGGGTCATTTCCATAGGGGGAGAAACTAGGCCTGCAGCATATCTAATTTGTCTGGAATACCAGCAGAAATGGAGAACCTCCTGCCAAGCGGCATCCCATCGCCTGCTTTTGTCTGACATCCGGTTGCAGGGATTGGAAACTTTGACAATGCAGCCCATGAAATGTAAAAATGTAAAAGCCAAACAAACAAAAACAACAAAACAAAAGCTTCAGCTTTAAATTAATTAACTGATGATTTAATTACCTTTCTATTACAGATCCTGTTCCAACTTTTATGCTTCTTCTTTTTTCAATTTAATAAGGATGTTTTTGCACACACAGCCACAGACTTTGGACTTTACCAGAGCAACTAAACTGTGAAATATTAAACAGCTTTTTTTATTATTATTATTTTTTTGTATAAGTGAATTCATTTCTCTAATGCTTCACCCCCTGTTTCCCTGCACTTGGCACAATGCCTATGAATCAAACGCAATAGTCCTTGGACTCCATGGAAATCCTATTCATGGTGAGCAACAGTACAGAGAAAGCGAGCACAAAGAGAAAGCTTTTCTTCTCGATGAGGAGAAATAATAAAAAAAGAAACCGAACCAGTCATTCCTCTGCATGTATGAAACGTACAGTCATGGTGATTTAATTTAACACTGCTTCAGGAGTCAAAAAGCTAAATAAGTAGCAGGAACGGTGTTAACCGTTAATTTGTGCGTTTTCAGAGCGTCGCTGTGTTTGTTTGCCATATCTGCAAGGCGGGAAGAAAAAAAGCTTCTCAGTTTGCTCTGTTAGCAAGCTAGCTAAGCGGCGCTAACAGTTCAGGTGTTGGTCAGAAGGTTTGGCTATGCTTGACTATTTCAACATGATTACAGGGTGAAGGATGGCCTCTAGTCCTAAATTTAGGAAAGCTTTCGCGTCTGATATGATTGATTTTAGGCTTTTCTTTTTTTCGTGTAGGCTACAGTCAGACTGCTTCCTGTCGCTCAGGGTCACAAGCTGCTCCTGTGCTTTTGTGGAGTTAGGCGCAGAGCGTAGATCACACCTAATGCAGAACGACAGGGAAGCCAAAGGAATGTCAGACTTTTCTTCTCAATGTCGAACTGGTGCGTTTTGTAATTTTCTGCCTATGTTATGAATTTAATTGTCTCTTCTTTAATAATCAGCAGAGAAAAAAAAAAGATAAGAAGATAGTATTTTTTCCCCTTTTGTGCCTGCTTCCTTTGTGCCCTAGTTAACATTTATATTATAAATAAAAAACCAAAAATAGAGAAAATAACCTTTTGTTCTCACACAGTTTGAGACTTGAAGCCCTCTGACAGACTTTTTTTTTTCTACTTTAGCTTTTACTGTTTCCATACAGCTATATTTGTAGTTTCAGTAGGAGTCTATTAGTAAAGTAGTAGAGAATGAATTTTGCCATTTGCAGGTCTGTTAATTAGAGCAGTGGTGCTACATATATGTACACTCAATATTATACGTCTAACATTATATGTTAGAAAATTCTCATAATAAAACTGTGTACATCTTATATACACAGTTTTTTTTTTGGTAATCATGTTGTGCCCTACAACATTGTACATTACCAGGCACATAATTGTACACTACCATAACAGAAAACGAAATAAAAAAAAATAAAAAAAATCAATATTATATATTAATTAAAACCATTAATATGGATAAATGTACACAGCACTAAATGGACCAGTCTTAAATTGAACAAGGCCAGCGTCTGTGAAGGCTTGGAATAAATTCAGCGGCTTTGGACTAATTATCCACAGCAAAAATTTTAACCCTCTGAAGTCTGGCAAAGGATCTTTAGATGTAAATAAACATCCTCATCACCATGTGGTCCTGGGAAAAATGATTAAATCTAACACAGAAAAGAATGAACAGTTTGTAAAACTCAATTTCCTCATTTGATTCATCTAATAGTAAATAATATCTCGCTCTACCTCAGACAATAAAAAATAGGGCGGGATCATTTTAAATCACCTGTGAGAGGTCACAGGACCATGACCGGTGGCAATAACATCCAATCACAACCACATCTTTCACAGACAAATAGCTGATAAATAATCTAAGAGTAGTACATATCGCCTCGGCAGAGGTCAGAATAATCAGAGCTAGAAAGACAAACGGGAAACAAGAACAAGTAAATGAAGAATGATTTCTCTAAAATGTTTCATGGAGTTAGTTAGATAAATATAACCCCTCTTACCTGATTAACCACAACGTGTCACATACAGTCTCTGCTATAAAAAAAAATTAAATCAGTTTCAGTGTCTTTCTCTGGCTCTTCAATGCTATTTTCAATTAAATGTTACCTTTATTTCATAAAGTAAATATTAGCTGTGTCAACGTCAAAAGTGCTCATAGAAATATTTACGTATTTTCTCGTTATTTAATTTTAATTTGTACAATCTTTAATTTGGGCTTTCGGTTTGCTAACACAGTAGGAAATCTTTTATTTTCTTACAAGTTCATGAAAAAAAAGGCTAGGTAGGTAATCTTTTACAAGCTGGGTAGTTAAAATAACAATTTGGAGTTTTTAACGGTGATAAGAACAACACAATAATTGTGACCGAAATATCTTTTGACACTCACACTTAAGGTGATCCTGAGTCCGTGCCATAATCCCTGCTCTGCTTATGTTCTTAAACGTCTTACTGCTGTAGAGTTCGCACCGCACCACTGCTGTGTGACATGCCATGTTGATAACACCGCAACGCATTTGCCAGTACACCCTGTTTAGTTTGTTCTTCCCATCATTCTGTGTTTGGATAAACATTTGGGCACTGTCAGCACGGTAAACTGAGTTGGGATACTCAATGGGAACTCTACTTAACATCGTTCAGCAAGACAAGGAGCGAAATGCAGCCACTAGGAGCCTGAACACGACCAGGATAACAGCAAAACAGCAATTGGCTGTTATTAGTGTCATTTCTCTTGTTAAGACGACGAGTGCCTGTCTTTATGTAAAAATCCACATCGCTCGATGTTGTCATGACATGTCCTTTTCACACTAACATAATTCCTATAATAGGTGTCCAGCGACTCCGGGTGTGTACTGTATAATCAATGCAAACAGCCCTAGGTGCTAAGCTTATTGTATACAATGAATATCATATGGACGGGTCAATCTCTAAAAGCAAAAGTGGGCTCTTATAAAACTGCAGAGCTGTGCTCTTGCTGTTCTTCCTCACTTTCTGCAGATAACTTAGTGAAGATCTCTACAGCTGAAGAGCAGATTCTGTCGCACTGTATGGTGCTTAAAAGCAAGAGGTTAGGATAACATAACCTGCTTGTCTGGGGCGATGTAGTGTGATCTGCCTCGACTCATTCTGAGGGCAAGAACATCCAAACAAGTAGAAAATATCAGCAGGAAAAGCCTCAGCCAGCGAGAGAAAATAACACATGTTGGTGGGTCTAATTCTGCAGAGCCGAGGAAGACAGCATAATCAGATAATTGAGTCTCGAAAACGACAAAAACCGAATTAGTAAAATGTTTGCATCACAGCCGGTGATAACCATGCAATTTTTGATTTTGACAGCATAATATTTTTATGAAGGTGTGCGAAGCTCTGCCAAATGGAGAGAAGTTAGCCCCTCCCCCAGAGTGTGCCAGTAACATAGTAGATACCCAAGGGGGAAGATTTTCAGTACAAGTGGCCACTCTCAATATTACTGTTTGTAAGTTTGGATTAAACGCGGTTCTATGGAGCTCAAAAAATTTTTTAAAAAAGAAAAACGAATGAATGAATAAATAATGTCAATTAGTTTTAAATGACATTAAATTAGGGGCGTTTTTTTTTATTACTATCAATAAACAAATCAAAGACATTTTTCATACTCTATTTAGTTCCTTACATTCCCAACACAGCACTTGTCCTTTCCTCCCAAGTTTTCATAAATATGCATGCAAATATAAGATGCATTTTCGCCTAGACTGTTAGCTGGTAGCTACACATTGCTCATAATTTTCACTATGTCATAAAGCATGCTTTTTTTAATGACAATGCTATAATGCCAATGTGCTAATCCTTGTCACATTCACCTCTGCAGTATGTCTAACCTTGTTTTGCTTAAAATTCACATCAGAAAACAGAAAAGAAAAAGAAAAGCAAAAGGTTGCCCTCTTGTTGATAGAAATGTATGCCGCGGTTTAGTAATTACCTATGCTCTGTGGAAATGATTTTGGAACGAAACTCTCTGCTTGATACGGATTCATCCAATTATTTTTGTATAGTTTGCTGTTTATTAAAGGCTTAAATCATATTCAGTCTTAAATGAACCAAATGGAAAAGCCGGCTACTGCCAGAGGTTTGCTTGCAAACTGTGAAGTTGCATCCATCCCGGTAGAAACCTCTGGGCATTACCATGGGAGAGATTAACCCTGTCCTGCGCCGTTTGATGTGGTCAACTGACGCAAAGCGGCACATTCAAGAGGAACCAGTCTTCATGCTAATGCTCGGAGCTGTGTGTGCTGCATGTGGAGATGGTATAAGGAGCATGTTCTGCACTAACCCTCTTCCTAACAGCTTCCAGCCAGGGATGATGTCACTTTTTTTGCCCTGCAGAGGAGTAATCAGTCTCCTGCATGCCTGAAGGGCCCCTTAGGAGTGATCAGTCTTTGATAGTTGTCTCTATTGCAGCTGATTCAATCTGTAACACCACTTCAGGCCCTCCGCGAGCATATAACAAACATACTTAATCATTTCTGTCGTTAGAAGTGGAGAAAATCCTCACCCAGCCTCAGTTATGTTCTAGTTGCGCAGTATTAATATCAGAGCAGACAAAGTGCTACGCCTTGCAAGACGTATGATTACATATATGACAGAGAGAGTCAGAGAGCGACGGGGAGCGCGCGCAGATACGCACGCACACACCCGCAGGCTAATACAAGAGCACAGAGACTCACACACACAGAGCTCAGTGTGCCACTTCCTCATCTCCTGCTGCTCTGTCCTTAAACCTCTTCACCCTCCATGCAGGGAGCAGACACTGTGCTCTTTTCTCTTTGTCATGGTAATAACACTAAGCCTAACTGTCCCCCATTTTGCCTGTCAAGTTGCATTTATTTTGTTTTCCTTTTTCTTTTCTTTCTTCGGCATGTACTGTCAGGTTTCTTAGGATATGTTCAAGTCCCTCCCAGCATCATTCACCACTCCTGGAACCAATTATATTATCCAGCCAGCCTATTCAACTCCTACAGAGGGAAGGACAGAACAATTTGGATCTATTCTCTACGCCAGCCGCATCACACCTTTTCCTATCCTATTCATGAGATCCCACTCGAGAGGTTTTCATTCTTCGATCTTTTCGGTCTTCCCTTCTCAAACTTTTCGCTCTGTACTTTTTCATTCTTGCCATGACGTGTCCCCTGACAGCGTGAATAAGGGTCTTGTTGTTGGCGACACCAACATACTGCTGCGTGACACATTATCTGGTGTAGTCTGCCATTGCAGCAGGATGCTTGCCTCAGAGCCTAACGGTATTGTCTGAGCTTTTCACCTCACCGCTGGCTATCTGCTGTGCTCTGGCTTAAGGCTTATCCCCAAGCCTCTGCAGAGCTGCTGGGCCAGTGAACACTAACAACTTTCCCTTTGTATGCTAGGAGAACCTCTGCACACCAGTGCTAGCACATTTACCTCTTCCATCTCCCTCCTGATGTTATTCTGTCTGTTAGTGGTGTAACTATATGCTTCATTGTATCTGATTGTTGAGTATCAGGTTCTCAGTTCAACATGTGCTGTTATAAACAACTGGCCATACACAAAGCAGACCCCATGTTTTGACATCATATCTAGATCCAGATGCATAAGCGTTTGCATATTTTCAGGAGTGAAGACTGCGTATGTGCAAAGGGAGAAATGTGCATATCCATTCTATGGCACTGGAATCTTTCAAGGATATTCTGCACACGTGCGCAAACATAATTTCCTCTCCAAGCATGTATGGATGTAGATGCTCCCCTAATTAGTCATTTGAATTAAAAAATGCTTTTTGCGCCACAAGTTGTTAGTCATGGCAGTGGGAAAAAAACGGCAAAGAACAAGAAGCACTCGAAGAGCACAAACCTGCAGCAAGGCAGCTCAGTCTCTGGGCAACTTTAAAGGGAATGTGTTTATTTTGTTTTTTCTTTGTTCTTTTTAAACCTGCTTTGAGAAGTTTGTAGTGCAGTTAAAAATAATGCATTCTGGAGTCGACTTGAAAGAAAGGCAAATCTCAAAGGCAAAAGTGAGATTAGAGGTCAAATTTCAGATCATATTTAGATGCAAACTACAGTATAATGTGATATTTAGAATATCCATTTATGAGTCCCTCCACACCTACATGCTCTCATAAAAACAATAGTTTTAAATAGCTCTATAGAGCATAATTATCACTTTGACCTTCATAAACATTTATTGACTTTGAAGGAGAGGTCAGAGGTCACATTTTAAATCCGTATACAGTACTTTCTATACATTAGAAACATAAAACACTTTGGTGTTTTTTGTCAATTTTAAACCAATGAATCATCGAGGTGACCTTGAAGACCTCAGTCAATGTAAAGCAAATGTAAATGGATTGTTAACCTACCAAAAACATAACCACCTTGCTGGAGGTAATTAATGCTCGGTGTAAAGTCTTCTCAAACATGACATAAAACTAATAAACTGATCGAATATGAAATAAAGTGGCAGAAACTATCTGCTCAATAATTTCTGGCTGAGGTTTTAAAAAATGGTCAGATTACAAATACATACAAATACCAGGGTCCTTCAACAATGCCAGAGCAGCATCTATTAGCTGCACATACGTATGGAAATATATGAGCGTATCCCAGAAAAGGTAGCACAGTTGTTTTGAGAGAGAAACAGTGGCTCAAGAAACAGTAGTGTCTTAGGTGGATACCCAAGAAAAGGCACATGTTTTTCAAAGCGTGTCCTCAGGAGTGAAAATGTTTAAAAAAAAGAAAGAAAGAGTGAGAGAATGAATCACAGGGACTTGGGCTGCAATAACTGAGGCAGTAAATGTTGTGTCCTCTGACAAAGAAAATACATTTGACATTAAAGTTACTGCAAGAACAACAAAAAAAAGAATAACAGACCAGAAGAAAAAGGAAGAATGAAGGTGAAGGACAGAGAGCACATGATCTGTCAGTCCAGGATGACAGACTCGCCGCAGGTATTGGAAAACATCCACTGGTGGTGGGCTAGCCTGTTGCCAGGAAGCGAGGGTGAAAGTCACAACATTCAACAAGGATGAAAGGGGCAAGAATTTCATGGTTAATTCATCATATTTTTTATTTTGAATGCATTAATAAATTTACAGTTTCAAACACACTTTTCTACTAAATCCTTTTTGCGCTTTTACTAATGAACATTTAGTTGAAAGACGTGCGTACGTCCACATCTGCCCACCTCCCGCAATCAACGCTAGAAGTCACGACTGATGTTTTGCAGCCCGCAAGAAATGTTGCCACCCGAATGGTGTCACATCGATGTCCAATTGGCTCCCGGGTGCCTTTGTCACATTTTGTGACACCACTTAAAGGTGAAAGCAGTCAACACCCCCACCCCCCACCCCTCCACCCCCCATGGCACATGTGGAGGTTTTTCAAAGGCGTAGAGGGAGACATCACATGGTTAACTATTCTTTCATCTGCTGCGATTGCAATCAGACAAGGCTTCGCCCGTGTAATCATTGTCTTTGATATGGAAGCAGTTCTGTTGAGATTTATCATCAACTCTTTTTATGTTGCATTCCCAGCTGTCTGATGTTGGTTTACTCTGGCTGTAAAGTGATTTTCATTCGAAAATACTTTGTTCTCTCCTAAGTTTCTGCCTCTGACTCTTCTATGGTTTTACACGGAGGTGAGATCCAGTAAATGGGCCTGATTGAAATTCCGGTGTTGCATTCAAAGTTGTCCTCAGTTTCAGCTGAAAAGAGGTCCTATGTAATTATCCTAATCGCAGTTTTAAAAGCAGTGGAGCTGTCAAATACACCCATGCAGGATAATGCACACAGGAGCCTGTTCGGACAGACGCAACAATGTGTCAGAAATGTCACAAGCTGAACAAAATGCCCTCCATTGTTGTTCTGTGACACCTGTGGCTACCTTTTTACTGACAAGCTATAATTAAGTACTCAAAGAAAAGATGTAGATGGGAAACATTAATGCTAATTTATCTACTTTAGCATTTTTTAATTTATTATCTTTTATCATTGTTGTTGTTGTTTTTGTGTCTCCTTTTTATGCCTGTTGACCTGAACCGGCTTTTGCCATTGTTATAAACGTTTAAATGAAAACAATTAGGACCAAAATGAATACATAAATGCATTTAGCCAAGAAAAACAAGTGGAGTAAAATCTGTCTAACATGCATAAACATCCCTCAGTGAGGTAAATGAAATTCAGGTCTAACATCCACCATCATCAAACAGCCTTGCTTTAGACTTTTAGTCATCGATGCTCTCAAAAGACATCTAGCTATCACATTTAAACCCACAGTGTTTTACACTTTGCTACACATATTCAACACTTTCGAAAAGCTTGAGGGAAAACGTACATCTTCAGCTCCGGATTTAAAAGTTGTTACAGCAAAATCACGAGTTCCTTTGGAAATCAGCTTTGAACACAGGATGATCGGGAATGACTGAGAAACAGACCCTAAACACAAACTAGATAGATAGATTGGTGCAGGCCCTCGCTTCTGCCACTGTTTTATCTCCTTTTCTCCTCCCTTAAATCCAGCTTTCTTCTGATTGGCTGTCTGTTGCAAACAAAAGGTTTAAACAACAGGTGGGTGGGGCTGCTGTCCTCACAGCCAGACCTGTAAGATTATTATGGTTTCTGCTCAACCTGAAACAAGAATAGAAAAAAAATCCCCACCGTATGAATGGCTGTTTAAAGCAGTTGAAGCCTAAGCTTTTGACTCACTGGGATTACCCACACTGACCTTATTATTTGATCATGTTTAATATCAAAATTTGAAACTTTCACACTGTCTAACATGGACATCCGCTGTAATGTTATATGACAGAAAAGAAGGAAATGCTAAGTATTCTTTCAGACATCATTAGGATTCTGCATTCGAAGCCACCGTGCTGTGTTATGCACGGGGAATACTAAGAAGAGCCGGATACCTAGTAAAGCTTCCATGGACTGCTTGTAGGAAAACATCCTATCGGCTGTACATACAGTATACTCACATGGCGGCCTCTTTCATGTTTGCATGAAATATGGTAATGTTTATTCCGGCTCCCTCACAGACAAAAGTCGAATCCGCAAACAAACTTACTGAATGTGCAGGTCAACAAAACATGCAGCTAAGATTTGGGAAGTATGCACAGCAACTCTTCTGCGAACCTCTGTGGCCTTCTGTTTACCACAGCATTCTTTTCTGCTTAGGTTCACGGAGATGTTAACAAGTGTCTTTGGAGAAGCGTAAATCCAGCTCTACAAGAAAATAGTCTGCATAACCTTCCAAGGAAAGAACCCTCGGGATTGTTCAGGATGCTTATTAAATGGCAAAACTGACTTAAAACACACACACACACATATATATATGTATATATATGTATATATATATATATATATATATATATATACACACACACATATATATATATATATAATTTTACATGGTAATTAATCCATCAATTGCAGCCACCAGTTACGATTAATATATTTGATGTGGGATTAAAACATACAGCGAGCATGCAGCAGGTGCCGTCTGAAGTTTGGCTCTTCGTGCAGGGTGGCGCTCATATCTGCACAGCAGCCAGGTGTATTGATCACAGGGTGAAACGCCTGTGATGTTGTCATGACAATTCCAGAAACAGCTGTTTCGGCAGCATGGTGCAAAGCAGGCTCCCGGTGAGCTGTACAAACCCTTCATGTACACACACAAACACACACCGGGCAGATTCAGCCGGAGCTGCTCACTGCTCAGGTCACTGACAGTTCACATTTCTGGTCGTGCCATGTGGAGAGTCGGCCGCTGCTGCGAGGAGGTGCACACAGAGGCTCCGTAGCTCTGCAGGCACAATTCTTATTTATATTCAGTGTATAGATTTACCCTGACTCATCATGCTGCTGCTGTATATCACTGGAAGAGTAAAAAATGATTTACCTTGTCACTGATATCGCCACACATAAAAGCCAATCGGTCACTTAGATATGACAGGTGGCCATCAAAGAGAAACCCCTGACTTAACACATTGCTTACAGTTGTATTAATTCCCAGTTTTCAGTGCCTGCACAAAAATGGCGAGTGGATTGCTCAGGATATTTCACAGCTAACTTAATAACGGCAAGTAAATGCGAGATTACCGGCTTCCATCAAAGCCACCTCAGTGCTGTCTGATTATTCGAACGAGTCGGCATATGTGCGGCCTGTCCGCCGCCTTGTTCTGCGTGAGATGAAACAACGCAGTCATACGGTGCTGCAGAAGGAGGTTTCATCATATCAGAATAACAACTGTTATTCTGCCACAAGCCACAGTATAGAAAATTCGCAGCTGCCTGTGTTTAAGGGTCTATTAATTCCAGCCATGACTGCTGAAAGATGAAACAGCTGGCCATAAACTATCTTGACAAACTTGTGAGTTGTGTGGAGAAAAAAAGAAAAGGATAGCCGTATCGTTAGGCAGCCTTTGTGTCAGTGAGTTTTTTGTTCCCTCTATCATCGCTTGTTCTACATTTCCCCAACTCTACTAGAAACAAAAAGAGAAATGACAGAAAGAATATTTGATTTCCTAACAGTTCACTTAGGACTGTTTCCTAGGAGTCCTTAAGGACTTTACAGGTGGCCCTTTTTCAGGGGTTTAGTGCTTGCTCTGTGCTTCCACTGACATGAAAAATTAAACGAAAGGATTCTGCATTAAACATTTGGGACTTAACAGTATGGCGAGTCTCCTATCGAGATCCTCTCTTGTCCAAAAGCAGTAAATCAAACTTTTAAACGGCTTCTGTATGGATTTAATACATCTAAAATCTACACTCTGCAGCCAATGTGGAGTTTAACATTTAAGCTATTAGTAATGTATTTGAAGATCGGCCTTGAAGATGCTTCCTCTTCCTGCCTGTGAAACCAGCACCTCTGTGGGGCAGTAGAGGCATCAACACTTCCTTTCATCTCATCCTAGCTGCATGAAAGGGGCAAGGTCAGAGGGGATTTGAGCTTGACTCACCACCACATGTTTCTGTGCTTGCCCAGTCTTGCTTTAGGCTCAGATTATCACCATACACTGGCGACTCTTAGAGTCTACATTTGTGTGGCGGCGCAATGCCAGATCCTGATTGATGTATCAAGAGACTCTTTGCTTCCATATTTATGCCACTAAAGCCCCCTTTCCTTACTCCACTGATAAAAAAATATACACAAACATCAAGAAATTTAAAGAGCTCCTTAAAGGATTTACAGCCAGCTGAGCCAGAAGCCTTTTAAGAGCTTTAACTTGAAATGCTTCACCTGTAAAGCCTGCATTGCTACTGTAAGCCCTCCCTTACTTCTTATTTATGTGCTACATCAGCATTATAATAAAAAGAAATTGTACTTTTTTGTATTTCTTTGCTGCTTTATACAATTTGGCCTTTCGGGAACCATTTTCTCACCTTTTATTAGATTATTTCCACCAAAACCTCCCAAAAGATTATTTGTGTGTGGTTGGGTCGACTTGCGGTCACTTCAGAGCCACAACTCACACACAGTTTACGTTTTTTTTTAATGGAGACTGAATAAAAAGATATTTAATATGACTCTGTGACTCAAAATGTCCCTTTTCCTGCTGTTCCAGCTGACTCACATGACCTGTTAAGGAAAATAGTTAGGGATAATCTCTATTTCCAGTACAGGTGATACGGCTCCATTTACTTTCCCCCATTTGAAAAACTCCTGAACTCTGCTGACAAATATTTGTAATACCTTTCACCTGTAATCGATACAGAACAAAAATGCATTGTTTTATGTATTTCTTGAAGTCTCGGAAGGCCTCGGGAGGACTTTGCTCAGAGTCCCAGTATGGCTAGGTTAAAGTCATCCAGCAGTGGCCTCCGTCTGGCATTTTACCCAGAGCACATCCTGTGGGAGCGGGAGCTTTGGAGCCGGCTGCGCGACCACATCAAACAATGGCTTTTTGTTGTAAACAAAGCCAGGGCAGCTTGCCGGGGGCCCTCTCACTCTCTCTCGCCCTCTCTGTCTTGCTCTCTTTCTTGCCACTCACGGCCCATATCCAGTCTGCCTACCATCATCCTGGACTGTCAGACAAATGTGCGCCAGTGCACCACAAGCCCCCTCTATTCCATTTTTTATTTGTACACAAAGACCATCAACCTGGCAGCGCAACAGACAAATATTCAAATTCATCACAAACAGTAAAAGCAAGATGAAAAGCAAAACCGAAGGGTTGCCCCGAGAGAACAGTTAAAACGAAATCACCTGAACAGTTGTTTGACTGCACGGCATGAAGTGTAATGTCCTTATGTTTGTTTATTGGTAAATGCAATCTCTGCTCGGAGCCGCGTTTGACCAGAGGACAGAGAGCCAGTTGTGCAAAAAACATTTTATGTGACTATCTTTCCAAACATACATTTGCATATGTTTATTGTTAAGACTCATAGGGTCGTACATTTTATCCGGTTGCACATATTTTCCCGAGTTTGAACTTTTCTTGTCCCTTCTAAACAACGGGTCAATAAATGGCAAATAAACCATCGATGATGGTATGGCTCAGTGTTCAGGCTGGCTGGGAGGAGTTTAAATCACAATGAAAGCTTATAAAAATATACATTTTAACTAGTTATTTTTATTTATCGTCTAATTGGACCTACTTAGTAAGCTAAAATGTTTTCTTTCAAAAAATAAACTTTATTTTGATTAATTACACACTCCAGTTTATGGATTAAATGTTTTTCTTCATAAAAGTTTATCCAGCGAATATTAATATGTGCGTCTGATGATAAACTGATTTACAGTTGAACAGTTTAAACTATGATTCAGTGGTAATTAAATCCTACCAAGTCAGCTCCCAGCCCTTTCTGAAATTTACACAAATAAAAAAAGAGAAGCCACAAGATTCTTTATAACTTCTCTCATTGCGCTAACCCTCATTCTAAAAATTACTGAACCAGAACAGACCGATTGTGCTGCAGCACTCATAATACGAGGCCTTTAAGTCCCTTTGTGCCCTTTATTTCTAAATTACTAATGTGTGTTGGACTGTATATAATATGCCACTGTGCACACACGCTGGTTTTTGTACACAGAGCAACCCCACTGTTCTGCTTGTGTTAATATTTTAATTATTCATTGTTACTCCTCTTGTTTTATTTTCAGAGGTAGTTACTGTTTGGGGTACGAGGTCCTTGTTTTTTATTTTTTGTGACAGGAATGTTAAATGTGGATTAAAAAGCTTAATTTCACAACCGTTGTTTGACATTTTGCAATTACAGTGGAGAAAAAACAATGAGAAAAATTTATTTTAGCTCCTGCTGAGGCTATCCATGGCCATCTCGCCTGCTAACTTTCACTTGACTTTAATTTTATCTCTGTTTTAGCTACTGCAAAAGCCATTTTCCAATAACTGAACACATATATAGCAATACTGAAATATAGATGTTGAAAAGTCAGTGTTTGGTCTTAAGCTAATTTTAATCACGTACAACGCGGCCTGTTTTCGAAGCCTGGAGATGACGGCGTCCCTATCTCGGTATTTTAAAACCGGATGTGATGAGCGAGGGGCGTATCCAACTGTGAAACCGCAGGCTCACTTGACTAATCAATAGAATGACCACAATTTACTTAATGTTTTATTCAGTATGACCCTAACTGAGCGACTGAAACCATAAACTCAGCAGGGAAGTGTTTACAGAGGTCAGAACGGAAGTGTTTTTCAACCAGTGTCCTTTAAAAATCCCGGATTGAGGCACTTTGGCGTTGGCTTCACTTTTCCAACCCAGATGCAATGTCCATCTTTTATAATGCCTGTATTTATAACTAACAAACTGCACTGCCTATGAAATTAGACTTAATAGGTACCCAAAGGTGCAGCACCACAATGTCAAGTTACATCAAAAACCTATTTCAAGATCAGGAACGATTCAAAACACTAGCAAATGCTGCAACACCCTGCAACCCCTGCTGTTTCATGTTAGCGCGATTACCTCTCCTACGTCTGGCCTGAACTTGATCAAAGGTGACAATGCATAGTGTTTTCACAGTAAGGCATAAGCTCATCGTATTGATTAGCGCTACGTTATCCGCGGGAGTGCTGATATAGGCCAGTGAACACACTTTAGCTATGATAATGAAAGATTTTAAACACTCTGCTAATTGAAATGGTGGCACAAGGCAGCAGCTGGGATGCATGCTTAGCCATTATCACTACTAATAGTTTGATCGGAATGGGAAACAGGATTGGAGAGGGGGAGGGGCATCTCTGTGTCCCAGGGGCACCAAAGACCCTCCAAGGCTATTACAATGGCTGTTGTTCCACCATGGCACCCGTGTATACTCTACCCAAACTGATATTCAGTCAGCAACTCATGCAGAGTGGAATTTGGAGAGCTGGTTAATTGCAGGGTTTGCCGATAACTGTTTCATTAATTCTAGCAGGCTCCCATTGTTCCTGGCCAGGCACATGGGTCCAAGCCTATGCAGAGCTTGGCAGTAGTTTTTAAACGAAGGGGAAATGGAACAACCTGCTTCACTGCCCCCACTGATCCCTTGGGTTTCAGCTAGTTTTTCCTTTTTTCCCCCCTCCCTCATACCTAGTGAGTCAAGGGCATTCCCCATTTCCAGGCTTCTGGAAACATGCAGAGGTCAATCATTCTCAAAGCTGGCTGAGGCAAACAGCAGGGGACCAGATTTATGTACTCTCTGTACATTCTCTTTGACAGAACGGCCAGGACGTTTGTTCCTGATAAATACCACGGCTTTAACAGTCCCGTAAACAGCCCCCCCCCCCCCCTCCCTCCTTTAAAGAAAATATACACTGTAATGTTCAGGCATCATTTGTTTTGTTTTTGACAAAAGGCGGATTAGCATCCTGTTAACATTTATATCCCGATTCTGTTACATATGAAGTAGAAATTATAATGGGTTGAATTCTAACCAAGTATGTGCATGCTAATCACACCGCCATGCTATTTGAGATCCACATGCTGACTGCTGAAGGGGAAAGAGGCTCCTATTGACTATTTGAATCCATTGGTGAGCACATGTTCCAATCTCAACACAGCAACTGGGGTTATAAAGTGTGGCGATGGGAAGTATACCAGAGGGCAGAGGCCAGTGGCTTTATTGCTATTTGGAGCACTGCTGTGTGTCTTTGAGGTTTGAAAAGTTTGAATTAGATTTGCTTCAGCACATCTCCAGCTGGGAACTATGTAAATTGACAGTAAGGGACCTTATCTGTGCAAGATAAGTTAAAGCCTCTGCCATCAGCTCTGCAGCGACAGACACTAGAATTTTATATATTCTCTGATAAATGGGTAGCCTATAAATGGTCACGTAACAATGACTGAATGGGCTCTCCTTCTTATCTTGGCAGCCATCAATAGCAAGAATGCAACCATATGAGCATATCCTGCTGATAAAATCTATGTCTGGTCCTTGTTCTTTAGGACTGAACTTTTTTTCATTTCAGGGAATTAACCCAGCATGAAAATATTTTTCAGTATCTTTTTGTTCTTAAAGAAAAACAGGATGCCTGGGCTTTTCAATTCCTGCGCAGCTACTCAAAATAAAGGAAGACTTCAGTCCCTTCGGTGTGAGGCTTAGACGAAAACATTTCAGCTTTGGATCGCACAGTAAATTCTCTGTGCTGCCGCTGGGTTCATGGCAGTCAGTGGGATGGTGTAGCCCGTAGACCCTGGGCAGGGCTTTACAGTGAGAGACAACAATTCTTCATCGTGGCTGGTGGCCGTTTCTTTCCTCAGACCGCAAAAACATGTGAGGAACCGAAGCGCCTCTGTGTAGCAGAGGGCAGAAAAAAAAGAAGAAGGCAATCATTTATTATTCAAATGAAATGAGGTCCGGCAGATGGTAGAAGAGGGGCCATGGGCTTGCGGCAGAAAACCTCCTGCTCTGTACCTCTGTGATTTCACTCAGCCCGTGACGAAATAAAAAGTTCAAAGAGAATCAGCGATCGTGACGAATCTCATTAGCATATTTCCAATGAGCAACATTAGAAGAAGAGACGGGGGAGCTGAGAGTGTAGCCCATGCAGGAACTAATCAATGTATGTCGTCTATACATGACTGCAAGCTTTACTTGCATGTACATTTGCTACTGATTGTAATAGGATGTACTGCTTTATCCTGTTTCAGACTGGATCAAGGTATGGTAATGCAGAATAAATGTAAACACTCAACAACAAGAAGACCAGAACGTCAGTAACATAGCCGGTTGACTCATGATTCATCAGAATTCACAAGGTGTATGTTTTCTTGCTTTCTTTCTTGGATATCAGTACATAAAAATATAAGATGTAAACATGCCAGAGTACACCAAAATTGCTAATTTACATCTGTAGTCCCTGGGCAGGTCAAAGCTTTACTGCAATAAACAAAAACCTACAGATATACAACAGAAACAAACATAACAAATACATTAGATAAAAATGATGCCCAGTTGTGTGAGGATTAAAATCCATCGAGAAGTCAAGGATGCTTGAAAACAGCCGCATCCAGGGCAAATTAAATTCCTTCATCACCAAATAAAGTGTTTGAGGTCCCTAATATTGTGGTTACATGGTCAATAGTAACCAGGCACATAAAAGGCATAAAAATATGTGCTGATGACCGTGACCCTGACTGACCTTGAGCATAATTTGGCTAACGGCTACTTAGGTGATCATTTGATGATCACTTAAATAGGCGTTTTAATTCTAACATGACTGGTAAATTCTAACATATCATCTAGTTCAGTAATCGTGTATCAGCCCTGTTTCTGTCCATGTATCTACAGACTTCAGTGAAGCTCTCTGCTATCTTTTTAAGGTGTTGTAATGCCTTGTCTTGTTTTATTGAATAAAAACAAGTTTTCCCAAAATAACAGCTGGTCATTCTGAGGCTCTCCAGCTTTATGTCTGGACTATTCATGTGCAACACATTAAGTGTTAAAAAACTTCCAAAGTAACTACAGCCTGTGGCCTCACAATGTCCCAGACACAAAATATTTGAATGCTTCAGAAATGACTCACTCTCAGGCTGACTTCGGTGTGACATTAAGATTTCAGTGTGGACATTAAACTTAGGAGGATTAGGATTTTCTCATTGCGAGTAATCTAAACATGCAACAGCATATTAATGACTTACCTCATGTTGTGCATGGAGATGCTTTTGGCATCTTCTTCCTGCCATATAATGCCATTTACCCTCATTCTCTATTTTTCCAGGACTAATGTGTTTATATTAGCTTAACCACAGCTCTGTAGCTGGCCACAAAGTAGCACATCAATATGTGTCAAGTAGCTCAACATCCCTGTCTGAACTTTACTCCTAAACTTTAGCATGCAGACTAAAAATAAGACGTAATAATAACAAATATTATTACCCTGCTAAAGCTAAAGCTATTTCTTTCTGTCAAGCTGAAATACCAAAATTATTGGCAACGTTATGTTTGCAAGCACCTTAATTAATCAATCAGAATCAGAGTACTTTATTAATCCCTAAGGAAATTATGTCACTAACTAACTACAGCAGCTTGCTAACACATAGCTAACATTAGCTTTCTAAGAGCTAGCTAGCTAGATATAGAGTGCCAAAACAAAATTGGTCTACTTGTCAATTATAAAGTAGGTCAACCCTACACACTACTTTATCACTCTTTGGAGACTAATGGCTGAGTAAAGCTGGTGACATTGCTGGTGATATGGCTGTTATCAATTATAGAATTGATAACAGCCATATCACCAGCAATGTCACCAGCTTTACTCAGTTTCTGTGCAGAGGTAGTCAGGCTGTATACACCAGTGCATTGTTGAAAGCAAGTATGTCCTCAGCTGTATGCAAGGTACAGAGACTTCTAATCTCTGTGTAAACATAGTTTTTAGGAAATGTGTCAAAAACATCTGATAATTCGATATGCTGTGTAAAAAAAAACTTTCCAGCTTTATGATACTGCAGCCTCTTTGGTGGTTTGAAAAAATTTATATTAAGTGGTAACACACAGGAAGAGACAGGTACCGATGTGACACAGTGACACCATGAAGACTTGTGCTGGAATAACTTAGTGACGCAAAGTGGGCACAATAAATCAATCTCAGCATTGAGGTAAGTGACTGAAAACACTGCATATGCTGCCTGATGTGTTATTGGTTGGAAAGAATATCAGAGGGTTACTTACACAACCAACTCAAGAAATGTCCACTACTGGCCATTGAGTAAACGGCTTTAGTTAATTGGGCTTAGTTTGTTTCTGCCCCTTAGCAGGATACATTGAACCATTCTGATTTGACATACCTAAGCTCACATGGCATCATGCATACATTACTCCAGAGTTGTGTCATAATGGATCTTATTCAATTCAGTTCAGTTCAGTTTCATTTATATAGTGCCAAAATCACAACAGTCGCCTCAAGGCGCTTGATGTGATGCAACCACTGTGTATTCCCCAACTGGTTGGCAGTGGCACCTGGAGATTGCTGGCATTTACTGGGTAAAATCCAATGCAACGAAGGTGCTGCATCCAAAACCTTCAAGTGATTGCTTTGATTGCTAGCAGATTGCCAAGGCTACCTATATATGGAATACTTCCTAACTACTAGCTGAGCAGTTGTAAAATTTGAACAAACCAGAAATGGAGAAGGTTTGTCTTCAACACTGGAGCCAACATTTCACAGTTTCACTACAGCTCGGAGAGTGGCTGGCCATTGTTTGTAGAAAAGCCCACCACTTCTATTCAAACTACTACAGGAACATGCTAGAAACCAAAGCGATCATTAGGAAGTTTTTGCTAACTGGTTGGAGAACCTGACCCATTTGTTGTGCCGCATGACTGGGATTTTAGAAAATTCTTTGCAGCAACTGCCATTGTCCTCCAGCAGCCACTTGCAGTCAGGTAATATTCATTTTTCCTTCACAGCCAATTGTTACCAGATGGTTGCATTGATCCTGCATTGTTACCACAATATTCACATATTCACAAGGCCAGATAAGTTAACTTCACATAGTTAGTAGGTAGGTCAGGTATCTTTTGGTATGTTTTCAGGCATCTCATTTTGTTATGGTATTTTGCTTTGGCCTAGAGAAGAAAAAAAAAAGCTTTGCTGAAATGGACTCATGGGGTGGGTTAAAATAAATTCTTTGTTAAAGTTAGGAGACATAATGCATACTGAACAACTCATGCTGTAGACAGTTATGTCTTACCAGAAATGCAGAATATTTTTTTTTCATTCTGTGCACCTTTAGCGCCATTGTGCTATGCCATTTGCCTGAGCACCATAAAAGCCATCCATGTGTTGGGTGAATAAACCAAGGTTGGGCTTGTAAAAGGCAGAAAACTCTTAAGCTGCCATTCAGACACGTAAGACTTCAGCACCTGTCAAGGGGTTACTTAAGTGTCAGCCTGTAACCACGCAGCTAGCCTATCCTACATGGTGCTTCGTGTTATTTAGTACTTTATCCTGCGTGAGGCCATTGTGCCTTCTATTCAGAACAGAGTAGCACTCCATCTCTCATTTGAAATATTGGGCTGGGAGATGCTCTTGCCCCCCAGGCACGACTGTATTTCAAAAACTGAAATTTGAGTGAGTTTTTCTGAAGTTCCCTGTGGTGCTGTTCTTTTGGACCGCAACAGGCCACAAATCTGGCAGGAGCAGCTTTTGCTCAGTGAAAATACAGAGGAGCATCTACCCATTAAAGCACAAGAGGAATTTGGTTAGAGAAGGAATGCAATAAAGTATAAAAGAAAGCCAAATTTGACTTTACACAAAGGATCTAAGAATGTCACAGAACCAGAAGAGGGATATAAAGGAACAAATAGATCACAATCTTCTTATTTATGGGTTATAAAGAAAGGAGTGGTCACATCCTGCAATAGGGTGTTGGTTATCGCATAACATAGGAATTTTCTTTCTGCAGACTTCAAAGAAATGCACTGCACATAAGATCTTGCAATTTGTTAATGCTAATTTCCAACTGATTTAGAAAACACATTTGTTTTGGCAGTTTTATTACTTGTTATTTGCATGTGAATTAATATGTTATAACATACCACCCTCCCTTTTGAAAATCTGCAACACTGACAACTGAGAGAATTATAATGGAAGGCTTAAAACATCTGGACATTTGGGATTACTTAGCTCCTTTGTTTAGTCTAGTTGAAAAATGGCTTAAATACTGGGTAATGTAACAAAAATCCCATTGCTGGGAAACACTAAAATCTTGTTTATTGGCAACAATCATATGTATCCAATTACTGTTTTTAAGAATAATAACATTTTAAAGGAAAGATAAAACAAAAGGCTGTCAAAATGTGAGTCTTGATTAAGAAGGCTTAGGGATCAGTGGTTGAGACTGTGACTCTCTTACAACCAGTTTACCAGATCCGTCACTCCAGGTTTTTGCATTTCACACATGACATTCTTTCAATACTAGTTTTTAAATCCCATTCCTCAAACAGAAGCACTTTGCAGTCTCGACTTGTAAATTCCTCTGCTCTGGCTTTAAATGCATCTCAGTGCTTTGAAAATGAATAGACCACCATGTGCTTGGAACATACCTTCGCTTGCAACAGGTTCTCCTTTTTTTCTGAGTCCTACCCAAACACTCACCCACTTACTCCTCTCCACTCTGTGACCAGAATAGCAGCAGCAAAGTGACATTGACGAGCCCTCTGGGCCTGCAGGCTGACGCTAGCCCACCCTGAGATGGGGCTGGTGGAGGACCACCCCGGCACTCAGCTAAGCCCAGGGTGCCTGGGCCAATTTATGACACCTACAAGGCGAGATTGCAATGTAGACACTTCAGAAAGCAAGTGGCTGAGTCATTTTTTGATTGTTTTAAAAGGCAAAACATTGCTTTATTCCTGTTCCAGCAATCACACTTGTGTCGTCTTGTAATGTATTATTACTCTTCCAGGCCACTTTTGGTGACTTATAGCTCAAAGTTGTGCTACAAATATTTGTCAAGCAGTTTTACACATTTTTAAACAATCCATTATTTTCATATAATGTTCCCTGGCCAGTTTGCTTACTACAACTTGCTAGTACCAGGTTGGGACCCTTTTACCTCCTGAACTGCTTTAATTCTTTATGGCACTGATTCAACAAGGTGCTGGAAACATTCCTCAGAGATTCTGGTTCCTGTTGACGTGATAGCATCACACAGTTGCAGATTTCTTAGTTGTACATCCATAATGGGAATCTCCCAATTACACCACATCCCAAAAATCTCTTGACTGTGGAAGTCAGGTAAGTACAATACAACTCAATGCCATGGTCAAGAAACCAGTTTGAGATTATGTGACATTATGCTGTAAGAAGCCAACAGAAGATGGGTATATGGAGATAGTCAGCAACAATATTGTTTAAACAATGCTCAGTTGATACTGAGTATTGTTTAAACAATGCTCAGTTGATACTGAGGGGCCCCAAGTGTGCCAAAAATGTCACCCACATCGTTACATCACCATGAGCCTAAACTGTTGATACAAGACAGCACAAATCCACACTTTCATGCTGTTTGTGCCAAATTCTGACTGTGCTATCTGGCTTCTTTCTTCATCCTGGCGTTGTTCCCGCTGGTGCAGGATCCGCTCTTTGGCAAAGGTTTCTCCATTTGGTTCTGTCCAAGGCATCCTCAGGTGATGTGTTGACAGTCTTAATGTCCTCCTTAATTTTCTCCATCCTATCTTCGGTCTGCCTCGAGGCCAGCATCCTTCTGGGTCGATCGTCATAGCCGTTTTTGCTAGAGTTCTCATCGCTTTGAATCACGTGTCCATACCACCTCAGGCGACTCAGAGACTCAAGCATCTTTTCCTTAATTGGGGCTACGCCTAGTCGCTTCCGTATGTCTTTGTTCGTAACACGGTCCCGTCTTGTAATTCCCAGGCTCCATCGGAGCATGCGCATCTCCATGGTGTTTAGGGCCTGTTCATGTGTGGTCAATGCGGGCCAACATGCGGAGCCGTACAGGGCTATAAGGCGGACCACTGTTTTGTAGATTTTTCCCTTGAGTCGATCTGGCATTCTTCTGTTGCAAAGGACACCGGTGACCTGTCACCATTTTAACCAGGCTGCATTTATTCGTGCTCGGTCATCGGAGGTGATATTTCCATCGTAGCTGATGACTGAGCCCAAGTAGCGGAACTCTTCTGTCTTCTTCAACTTTTCGTTGTCAATTATGATGGTGCCATCAGTTTGGGGGCCTCCTTCCAGGTATTTGGTTTTTTTTTCGTGTTGAGCCGCATACCATATTCATCGAACCAGTGTTGAGTCGGCGTTTGGGTCTCTTCTCTGTCTTTGCTGGCGAGGAATATGTCATCGGCAAAGAGGAGAGACCATGGATGAGGTAACTGGAGGTTGGCCGTGATGGTATCCATACATAGAATGAAGAGGAGGGGTGACAGAGCTGATCCTTGGTGGACACCAACACTAACTGGGAAGGGAGGTGATAGTCCAGCGGTGCATCGGACTGAACTGGTGACGTTGTCATAGAGGAGCTGTGCTATCTGACTTGCACTGGAAATCAAGACTCAGTTTTTAACTTCATAATGTGTATTTATTAGCATGCTATTATACTTATGTATTGTTTATGTCTAGCATATTTGGGGATACTGTTGGAATTTCTGAAATTCTCTCTGGGGATGAATAAAGTATGAATCTATCTATCTGAACACCAAACTATGCCTGTTTCCTATTGTTAGCTGACAGGTATGGCACCCAGTGTGGTCTTCTGCTGCTGTAGCCTATCTGCCTTAAGGTTCAATGTACTGTGCATTTAGAGATACTCTTTTGCGTACTTGGTTGTTATCTGAGTTACTGTTGGCTTCCTATCAGCTTTATGCAGTCCGACCATTTTCCTCTTACCTCTGACATCAACAAGGCATTTTCCCCCTAAGGACTGCCACTCAGTCGATATTTTCTCTTTTCTGGATCCTTTTCTGTAAACCCTAGAGATGGTTATCCCAGCAGATAAGCCTGTCTGTCACCAACAGCCACACCACATTCAAAGTCATTTGTATCATGTTTCTTCCCCATTCTCATGCTCAGATTGAACTTCAGCAGATGGAAAATGAAGTTGCGAACATGTGATTGGCTGATTAGATATTTGCATAATGAGCAGTTGAACAAGTGTAACTAATGAACTGGCCAGTGGCTGTGTATGTTAGCTATTGTCCATTGATATTTTATATTTATTGTACATGGATCAAATATATACACAAACAGACAAGCACAGGTGGTTTATGCGTTATTAGTTTTACAGTCCAGTTCATTACTGGCTATGGTGGGCCATTCAGATCAATTTTATATATAAGAGCACAGTATGTGTTGAATTGAAATCGAAAGTTCCACAAAAAAAGGGTGTTGGTCTAGCTTGCTGGGTTGAGCAGGCGATTCATATTGATTGATTGAATCTTTATTTTGAACATGTTGAAAAAGTATAAAAAAAAAAAAATAGAATTAAAAGAGACAAATGAACAAAGCAAACAAAAGGAAAACGAGCAACCACAACTCCAAATAACGTCCATGTTCAAAAAGGAGCAGGAAGAAGCATAAGCATATGCTGCAAGGATATTGCAGAGGCCTGGGTTTGAATCCACCCTGAAGCCATTTGCTTTGTGTCTTCCCCCTGCTGTCTCCAAGGTTTCCTGTCATCGCCAAAAATGAACATGTTAAGAATTAGTAAATTAACTGTATTTCACTTTGCTGCTGCCAGGTACATAATACATTACATGTCAGTGGCGCTTATTTGACTGTCTGCCACTCCAATTACCAGCAACTCAACTCAAAACTGAAAATGCTAGTCACGTATTAGTAAGCAATACACATTTACCAGTTCGTGCAATGATACAGGCCATTAACCTTAGTTGAATTTATGACCTCTAGATATATGAAGTTCAGCTTAATTACAAACACACACAAAAAAATATGACTCAATCGATTCTGATGACATGTGCAGTTTAATGTAACATGTATGAGGATAGGTTTGCATTTAAGCCTAATGCAATGGTATCTTAGTCTCCACTGATTCTGATTATTCCTGTAAGTCAATTAAATGTAGCCCAATGAGATATTTCAAACTGTCATTAAATAATCTAAAAATAATCCTATACTAATGCTTTACTGTTATTATTAGTAAATCCTGAAATGTATTAATTGCAGTGACTCTTCAAAGGTATAGGCAGTAATCAGAAGCACCCCTCCAGTCTGACTGAACAAAAGCAGTGAAATTAAGACCAGACCAGGCTGTGGACAAGGCTTAATCCACAGCAGACTCTCCCCTCAGCTCGAATAAAGCTTTGCAGCACAGCTCTCCACTACGTCTGCTTGCTCTGGTAACAAGCCTCTTCTGTGACTGGGGAAGAAAAAAAAAACACAAGTAAGGGAAAGGTAGGGATAACCTTGCTCCCTTCCTCTTCAAATAGAGGCATGCTGAGCTTCATTGGAAACGGTGGTGGTAGAGGTACACTGGGGAGCATTTGAGTCCCTCTCCCCTTCAATCCTTAGTTTTTAACCAGCATGTTCTACGAGTCAGTGTGCACGACAAGCCAAAAAAGGTCATGAGGAATGTCAGCCTAGAAACAGAAAATCACCTCTACCAAGACCAAACTGTTCCAGAGGACTGGCTTGCATTCCACAGCAACTCTGAGTGATTTATTGCATCTCACCCCTCCCCAAAAAAAGTCTCCCAAAAAGACATCTAGCTACACAGCTGGTTAATGCCAACTGGTTGTGACTTGTGATGAGTAATGACATCCCTTTGAGTCAGTAGCTTTGTTCTGCCGTGTCTGGATGATGGATCATTCTTTTAAACTTGTTCTCAAGATGTGCAGATTATCCGTTTCATAACATTCATTTTTTCTAAAGAGAGGCGAGAACTATAAGAAGTAATTTCTCCCTCCGTTAGGTCCGTGGTGTTATCACGTTTCTGCGAAGCACGAGTCGAAGCCGTAGTTGTCCACTTTTCACTGTGCTCATCAACAGTAGATCCAGGGTCCATACAAACCCAATTAAGAATCAATTTGAGCCAGTGTCAGACAGTCTGGCGCCTGGAGAGGGGTAAATGCTTTTAATATGAACATTTTATCGTTGTCTCACAGTTCTTCCATCGTCTAACAGTCTGGCATGTGTAAAGTATCTGTCATGAAGCCTTGTGCTTGAATCCTACCACAGTAGTACGTCCACAGAACTCAACACATGGCATGCACATGAAAGGAAAGGTAGAAAAACTGATATGTGAAACAATCCTGTTTGAAAGGCATAAATCATAGAATTTGCCAGAAGCCGTGATTGGCGTATTTATTCTGCCTGCTGTTCAGACTCAATTTACTTTCAGGACGAATGCCATGGCGTGAAATGCATTCTTGAATTATGTCAAACATGTTTGACTTGGGTCCAGATTGATACGGTCGCCATGACATCCTAGCTGCTCTTATCTGGAAAAAACCAGATAAAAAAGTAAATCCCTCCTCTGCTTCCTCCCACCTCACATCTATCACAGCTCAAACATCAGTGAGAATAATAGAGTTGATTATTTATAGAAAATGCATATTTTAGCTCTTTGCCGTTAATGTAATTATGATGATAGTAGAATCAGGACAGGCTGCAGAAATATACAGCAAGGTGCTGCCGAACAACCGTATTCGGTACTCAGTGTGTTAAAGCCAATTGGTGCCGTTTATAGAGGAGCTATAAAATTAGTTTATGCCAGGTGGCACACCGTACATGTAGCTTCAATCTTTTTGTAGAACTTCAGATAACAACAAGAGCAGGCAATGAGAACAAGATGCCTGAAACCTGTACCACAACAGTCTCTTTAGGGCATCTCACTCAGTACTGACCTGTGGCTATGAAATGCTGTGATTATCACTTTAGTCAATGCTGCACAGAAAGGAGCTGTGCAGAGATGATGGCCTCTAAGAGATGAGTGGTAGTCAAAGAAGCATGTTGTTTTCTTGATTTCACTTGAGCACGAAGGTAATTTTCACACAAAGCTTCCTACAGGCAGGGATGGTTTTCATGCAGTTATTGATTGACCAATTAGGATCGCTTATTGACTAGATGCATACAATTTGGCAAAAGAAAAAGCTAATGAGATATTTTACCCACTGTTATACATTTCTATTTCTAATATGGTGTTAACTGACATATTTTTGATTAATCTGTCTTGAAAAGTATCTACTGAAAACATGCTTTTGATACCCAGTGGTCAAGTTAACTAGTTCTCCCGTTGATGGTAGACTTTAACTAAAACACTAAACATTGTGGTTTTTGGGTCCATATCCAAAACTAAGTAGAAAGAATTACTGCAGTGAAAAGAACCATTTATAGAAATGTAAAAGCATGAAAGCAAAAATGTAAGCCACCTCACTAAATACACACTTGGGAGAGCCCTTCGATCATCAAGTAAAGTCTCTACACTAGACCGAAAATAAATTGTAAATCAAATTATTGTGCATTCAGTTGTTATTGTCCCACTCTCAGAAATTCTTTTCCAAATGATGTAAGCTTTTCTACAACATCATTTTCTTTTAAAAGTAGAGAAAAAACATTCAACAACTTTAAATTTATATCTTTTCCACAGCAGGCTTTTTGTTGCATTCATGCTGTATCATTTAAATGGTTATTATGTGCAGCTGAGTGGGTAGAACCGCTCGTATAATCTTGTTTTTAGTTATCCGGATGGTCAGACATATTGTAAATTTATGACACAGATGATATCTCCCAGATGGTGAGGAGATATGTACACATGCCAACCAACTGGATGGGTGCAAAAGTTCTAATAGTTTTGAGTCTTCCTATAAAACTTAATTTATTACACAATTTAAGTTTATGAAGTCTGTTTAAAAAAAAAGCCTAGATTAATCAACATTCATTTATTAACAATAAATTAGATTTGTTTTATATATTTCTGATATATCTGTCCTGGTGCAGATGTAGTCCTTTTAAAAGTAGAAAATAATCCTTGGACGTATTAAAATATTATATTTCTTTCTTGGTACTATTTGACATGAACTCTGGTTTTAGTTAAAGTTAATCGCTAAATTCTTTTAAATAGAACAAAGGATTATGCTGGTTTGCATTTTTTTTCCTTTGGCAGTTAATAGTCACCCCTCCCCCCTTAAAAAAATAATGATAATTTATGGTGTTCCCCAAGGAACAGTTGTGGGGCCTTTACTTTTTTTATTTTATGCATTTTATCCCCAGATAGTGCTATCAGGGGGTTTCTTTTCACAGCTGTACGGGTCCAGCCGATGCTTCTTTTAGATGTAGTTTAGATATCTGTGCTTGTACCCCCATAAAACCTTTTACAAGTCTACCAGGATTTCTCTGAGTGACACAGAGAGACTAACGTATGCTTTTATTTCTCAAAGGCGAGCATTTTGTAAAGCTATCCTATCTGGTCTACCCCCAAAATGCTATAAATCAGTTGCAATAGATTTAGAACTGTGCCGCACAGGTGCTGACAGGGATCACAAGGAGAGAACATACTGCACTAAGTCTTTACATTAGTTGCCTGTCAGTTTCCGTATTGATTTTAAAGTTGTGTTACTTTAAAGAACTTTCAGGTTTCACATCAGCCTACATGTCTGACATACCATGGACCAGGATGGTCTCTCAGGACTTCTAGCAGCAGTGTTTTAGTTGTTCCAAAGCTCAGGACAGAAACTTTTGTTTTAGTTTTTATGCTCTGAGCTGTTGGGACAGACACACTAATATATTATGAAGATTTTTAAAAATATTGTTTTATATCAAATTAATTCATTTTTATTCATATTTTAGCACCTCTCACTGATATTATTGTGTTTATTTTGTAAGTTTTATTACTTTATTACCTGCAAAGCACTCTGAAATGTACTAACCAGCATAACAAATACTTTACTAATAAAGCCACTGATTTAAATCCAATAATGCAATCTACTGAGTTAATTATAAAACTAGGTCTACACTCTTTGTTTGTGTCTGTTTTCATTTGGCAATGAACTGCTCCAAATATATAACACAACAGCACTTGCTAATTTAGGCTATTTATCTGGTGTCAGTTCAAGGTTAGCACTAGAGCTAATCACAGATATAATGACAAAATACAGTGAGGTATCCTTTAGCATCGTGTATGCTACACTACAAAACACCTCCCATTTAATTCAGCTGAAGTCTAGTGGTGAACACGAATAAACTATTCATATATTATCAGAGATGGGACGTAATTTAGCACAAATGCACTGTTGCTGTACTTAAGTAGAATTTTCAGGTATCTACTTGGAGTATTTATTTTTCTTAAAATGATTTACTTTTCCTGCCTACTCTTGACATTTTCAAAACGTGTTCGTTACTTTATGTTGAAGACAAGCCTTCAAATATCAAAGCTATTTGGTCCTAAATGGAGGGAACAATAACATAAGAGACAATCCTGTTGGTGTATCCATCACCTAAGATTAAAGAGGCAAAACATATAGTTTATGTATCATCTTTACTCAGGGGTTAGGTTGGGTCAGAACGATCTAGAGTTCCATTTATTTTTGGTGCAGAAATTTGTGGTTGCAGAACTTCAACATCTAGCTAGTGCCACAGAAGAAGAGCTAAAGGGAGTAAAATGTGTTTTTTAAGTGTCAGGTAATTTTAAATGCATCATTTCTATCAGCTCAACAAATATCAGCAAGCCTACAAAATGTTTGTGTGCAGTTTGATGCACAGTGTGTCTGCTAGCTTAAGGCACAGCCTCTGTATTTCCCAGGGCGAGAAAAGAGTGAGCGATAACTTCACTCAGAGATGGAGAAAGATGTAAGAAAGACAGGACAGGAGAGGAAGAAGAGAGGTTAGATTTAAAGGTAAGGACCGCTCGGTGACATTTGATAAACTGGAATTTTAAAGCTTGTAATGGCTTCATTTTTTTGAATCTTGCACCAGATCTTTATATGATGTGAAGTTATGTTTTTTCATGTTGTGAAACATCCTGCAAACCAAACTAATGTTTCTGCTATCATCCTGTTATTGCAGTACTGGTTGTGGTGTTCATGGCCAGTTAGGTCACATCAAGTGTAGCAGAGATCAATTTCAATTTCAGCTAATGATGGTTAAATTCATTCACTGAAATCAATCTTATATACTGTGTAGTATAAAGACAGAATAAGCAGTATACTGTCAGTGTAAAGGGTGGAAATCAGCCAAGATGACATCTGCTTAAATCTTCCCCTGACTATACTTTATGTTTAGGTGTGGAGGCAAAAAAAAAAAGTTTTATTCCCATGTCTTAATATAATTTTATTATGATACTGATAAAAGGTTCAGTCATCTTTGCAGAAAAATAGCTGGTGGAAATGTCAATGTGGAAAACAAACTGAGATATACTGACTGTGTTATTCAAAGGCTGCATGAAAATGCTCAGCAGTTTAGTGCAGGATAAACAGTTTAGATTGCTGTATTGTGTTGAATTTACTGTAAAGCACTGCAATGGACTGGTGCACAGCAGTTGTGGTGTTTATCATCAGAACTACTTTTCACTCTTGTATTTTGGGTGCATTTCAGAGTCTGTACTTTTTCAGTTTACTGACTTACTTGAGTAAAGAAGTCAAATCAGTGCTTTTTTAACACAGGTGTCAGTGCTTCTACTTAAGCAAAGCACGTCTGTACCTTTGCCACCTCTGTGTATTATTGCTCTTCTTGTGCAGAATTAGCCAACAATCCAATATTTGTAGCCAGGTGCATTCATTTTGTTGGACAAAAGGCTAATTTGAAATTGTGTTTATACAAAGGAAAATTCAGAAGTTGTTATTTTTGCCGTCTTTGGACCTGCAAGAAAGCCTAGCAGGAGAGTCAGAGTTAGTACATGGTCGTATGAGGATCAGCCAAGTTTAATCAGCCAAGTGAAAACACCTGTGTAGGGCTTATTAAAATGACACAGTGTTCAGATATATTCCATGCTGCAGCTTTTCAGAAAGGCTTATAAAAGCTTCACATTTTTGAGAAATAAATTGCGGATGCTAATTGAACCGAAGCTAGCATGGAAAGA
Organism: Copadichromis virginalis; assembly: GCF_057382275.1. Taxonomy (NCBI): domain Eukaryota; kingdom Metazoa; phylum Chordata; class Actinopteri; order Cichliformes; family Cichlidae; genus Copadichromis; species Copadichromis virginalis. The sequence continues at coordinate 18,121,465 of NC_140635.1, forward strand.
GGTGGATGTTGCCTCAAAGTCCCACCTCACTTCAAGGCTAGCTGTGTTCCTCCTGCTTCTATTCCACTTTGCATTTTTGCATAATGGGTTTATTGCAACCAATTTTCCCTGTGAGCTGCTTTGCAAATTATTGACTTCCAACAAGCCGTGAGTGGATAATATCTTCCTGTTTGGTGGATTTATTATTTATTGCGTCTCTGTTTGTGTCAGTGTAACCGTATGGCATGTGTCTGTGCTTCAGGTACCAAAAATAGAGGCAGTCCCAGAACAGCAGCTTGAGTGACAGGATTCCTTTCAGTGGCACGCAAAGATGTCCCATTTCCCTATTCCCTAAAAAGTCAGCAAAGATATCTCAAAAATGTGTTACTGTATTGCTATTTAAATGATACAACAGCAGAATAAACTGCCTCTATTTGGAGCTAGTTATTTGAAATATATTTTTAGTGCTACGTAGTTTTCTCAGCAGCTCAAATGTGTGAAAAAAGTAACTCATCTTGAATCTGCTACTGTTGTATGGAATCATTAGATTCTATAAATCTTTTCTTTTTCTCTTCCTGTCCTTTCCCCCCCCCCTCCTGTCTGCCTTTTCACGCTGGGACAATGAGCATCTGTTTCCATTTTTCAGCGTTTTAGTCTCTATGTGAAAAAACTTGCTGCACAACAGAGGAACAACACATACAGCTACACATAAGATAAACATTCACCATTGGAAACTAAATTAAAACAAAATGTTCCCGAGTACTTTACCAAGTGCTTAAAAATGCTTGACTATAGATTGAGATGCCTTTTTCAGATAACCTTGTTTTCTGGGCTGGGACACAGTGATATTTTTGGAGCAAATTCACCCAGTTGGAAGGCAGTGGCTCTGGTGCATTACGTTTATTTGTTCGGGGTTTTTCCCCATATAAGAGCATTTTTACAGGCTTCCTAAGGACAGAGGAAAGGCAAAGTGTTACGAGCCAAAAAGATCTAGAGTGGAGACAAGTCTGGATCCATGTTGCTTGTCAGATTTTATCTATTGTAGAGAGCTGAATCTGCTTTCTATGCTTGATCTAACTTCTGTCAGTGGAGTTTGCAGCTGACACAAGTCTCACGGGAAACAACTGAGGACTATATAGTTTCACTGTGGTTCTACCAAGAATACAACATAGTTCTGAAACTCAGAGCTTCCTCTAAAGGACCTTTGAAGTATATATCTAAATGAAGGCATCGGTGAGTGAGTGTCACTCTATGTTATGATTCACAATATGCAGCTGCCTGTGTGCTTTTTACTAATTGTTTAGTTGACATTTTTATGTGAGCTGAGTTGCTTGCACATTTCCTTTGTCAAGTTCAAGCTTAGTTGTTACTAAAAAAAAGTAGAAGCATACTTGCTGTTGTAAACCCCTGCAGGTACATTCAGCCAGTAAAGGGCAGGTCTACAAGTAGGTCATTAAACTATTAATTTACTTCCTAATTTATGTTTAGTTAAAGTTTTTGCTAAACATAAATTAGGAAGGCTTCCTCCCCCAAACCAAGAACATTCATGATAGCCTATGTAACCTGTCTAAATTCTGGCTTTTACCCAAAGTACAGTACATGAAGTATATGTATATTTTTATTTTAGTCAGAAGAACTATGCTCATAAGGGAAAGTCACCAGAAAGTCATGAGGTCTGCAGATTTGGTTGAATATGATGGAAACTACCACAAAGAAAATGAAGCAGCAGTATATTCTGAGAAATTGCTGCAGTAATTTTTCATTCTCACACAGGGAGAGAAATATGGTGTGAAGTGACACAGTATATGTAGGTCATGAAACCTTCTAAAATTGTCAGATGTTGCCAATCTATGGTTACATCCAAACTGAAACCCCCAAATTGCTGAAATAACAGTGAAATAAAAGTGAATAGGGGGATATACGCATATATATGACACCTAAAGAACAGAGTTCACCTTCCTTTTATCTGTAACGTATTTACTTAGAAATAAAGTTTGGCCTGTGCAACAATCCTAAACATGCACAGTTGATTATAATATTATTTTTAAGTTTGATTTAAAAGTTTCACACTACTTAGTACATTTAGTTTGACATGTTTTTCACCACCCAGTTAGAAAGTAAAATCACTCTCAATTACAGATGCACCTTTAGAATATAAACTCTCCCACAACATGTCTTTGTCCTGTCTTCCTCCCCTCACCCTGAGACTGTTTCTTTCAGAGGTTTCTTCCTGTTAAAAGGGAGTTTTTCCTTCCCACTGTCACCAAAGAGCTTTTGGGTGTTTCTCTCTATTATTGTAGAGTCTTTACCTTACAATGTAAAGTGTCTTGAGGCAACTGTTGTCATGATTCAATAACATAGAATCAAACTGAAATGAACTGGTATCACCCTTACTCTGCCATCTCATTCAAATATCCAAAACTTTGAGCCGAAAAACAGCAGTATGTCCATTTTTTTTCTACTTACTCTAAATTGAATCATTACCCCATACCAAGTTGAAAACACGTGCTGTATTTCTCCATGGAGGTAAAGGTTTATCACCTTACTTGTCCTTAATTTTGGAAATTACATATTTGCTTTCGTTTGGATGCTCTTAAAAAATGTTTCCTTTGAATCGGGTGGCATAGTTTTCAGATATTTGAAACTAGCTGCTTGGAATCATAGGAAACTGGATGCACAATCTAAATAATGGGTTTAGGAATACACTGTGCAGACTGCAGTCCTAGTCCTCAGTGTGAATTAAGACATTGTCTTGTCATGAATGTAGTAGAGTTCAGTTGTGGTTGAGCTCCTTCCATCACGGAAACTGCCATTATGAGGATCGTGATAATTCCCATCGTCTTTCATGCTGCCCTGTGATTACAGAACTATAGAAAGCTGGTTTGTCCAATAAGCTCGGAAATTAATGCTGAAAAGAATTTCTCCTTGATGCGGAAGAACAGAGAGTGTTTATGTCTGCGTGGAACAAGAGCTTTTAACAAATCCTGAAGAAAATCCTCAAAAAGTCAGTTAAGATCCTTTGATTTTTCCTCTTTTTCTCAATAAATAGCTTTTCCCTTTTCAAGGTTTGAGATCGCCTTTGAATTTGTGGCTTTTGATCTTAATGAGTAAAACCATCTAATAATGACATATTTACCACAGCATTCGCCACAGCATTCCCAGCTACTCTCTTATTTACCGCATGAATGTTTGCTGAAACACCCCACATTATTGCATGAGGTTTTTCACCATAATGTGAATGGCACTTTTGGAGAGGGAACACACAGAATGCATGAGAGGACAAAATCAAAGAAAAGATGTCGAGGTGGAAGGACTTGAATTCTTAAAATGTGCCTCTCTGTGAGGTCGCTGTGGTTGAAAAGCCACAGAAAAGTCTACCACTGGAAGGGAAAAACAATGTAATTATCACTCCTATAATCTAAAATAACATCTAAAAATTTAATTCGCAGGAAATGGATTTGAGGTTGTTTTATAATGCCGTTGTTTCCTTTAATTTTAAAGTAGAGAAATCAGCAACGCAGGTACGGTTTTATAGCGTCGGATTAGTTGCAGCTAAACAAATGAAATGCATACACACAACATAACCACAAAGCTGAAGTACGGTATGTGTACTGATCAAAGTAAACCATGCCTGTGCTTGTTTGTTGATTAAGCTGCATTGAAGAGGGAAGCAGTAACCTAGCAATCATGAGCGATCCTGTAATGTGTACAGAGTATGCCTGGATGGTAGTAATTCTCTCCTTTGCTAATTAACAGCAAATGAGCAAGCAAGAGCTATAGTGAAAAGTAGCTAAGCTATGGCAAAACGTCAGCAGCCTATACAGGAAAGAAAAAAAAGAGCACATTGTTTTTGCTTTAATTTTAGCCTGGCTTAAACTGAACATTCATAAAGACCTGTAATTTACAGCATGGACACTGCTCCGATCTCTCACTGTGAAATGTATTTACACCCTTTAGATGAGTCAGCAGCAACACTGAGACTTGCTTCTTTCTTCTTCTTTTTTTTACTGCTTTTGTTTTATAACTCAGGGCTTTGATTGCACATTGAATACGGGCAAGAACGACAGGCTCCAGCGAAAAAGCAAAGCCAAGCGTTTTCTGACAACTTCATCAGTCCTCGAAAAGAAAAAGAAAAAACGTGGGGAGGAAAAAAAACAGAGACGAGGGCCTGCTGTGTGTATTTACATATATACTGCGTTGACCACAATGAATAAAACACCAGCGAGCCAAGCTCTCCTGGGTCAGTTCAGATGAAATAGAGAGTTTACACTTGCTGTTGTAGGCCATACATAAACATTGTTTCTCTAAATAAAAATATGGGCCAGTAGATCAGCATCATTACATCTGCTTTCTTTTACTCTGCTTTTCTTTATTATGTAAAACTATGCCTCGGAAAACATGCGATCTCGGCACTAATCCTCTCGCTTTACACCTGGTGAATTTGACCCAAATTCACATTTCCCCTGTGCGACCAGGGGACTGTTTCTTTCTTTTTTTTTATTGAAGCCACGTGTAACAGAGACCACTGACCTAGCTATGTACTTTGGCTCAAGAGAAGACGAGATGAGAAGAGATATTTCGGATATTAATGCATCCAAACTTGGCAATCAAGCGTTTTGTTATATATTCTCATGCAAAAAAAAGTCCCTCGGTTGATTCTGCAGCACCGAGGTAGCTCTTTTATTACAATTCTGCAAAGTAAGGCTCTAAAAATAGGAGGAGTGGTGGGGAAGAATGAAAGCTCCTACCTATAACATCATGTTCAAAAGAAAGCCGCATGTGGCTGAACTTTAGAAACCTGAGGAAAATGTTACTATAAACCTGCCTCCAGCTGGGCAGATCATTTTCTTCCAGTGCATCGATTGTTGAGAAATGACAACAACACAAGCTTCGCATGATATTTAGAGGGAAAAATGACAGAGCTCAGACAGCATGTCAAAAAAATTGCATGTTGTCTAAGCAGAAGGATTGCTGTTCAGAGGCACCTCTGCTCGTATCGAGGACACAGCTGGTAGTACAGCACAGGTAGATATTACACGTCTCGTGAACCATTAGTGCACCATGTTGCTTTGGCTTATCATGGGTGTAATGCTTCGTAATGATAGCCTTAGTGCAATGACTGAATAAATCAGAACATTATGAAATCCATTTATATCTCCTTTTTTTTGTAGTTCCTGACAAAAATATGTAGCCTGCAGCAGGCATATCCAGAGCAGTCAACAAATCATGACTTCATAATTGGGGATCTGCTGTGCACAAACTCGCTGTTGTCCAGTTTGTCATTAAGATTATATCATATTTGTCAGCAAATGGCAATTTAATGCTAATGTTTTGCAGCTTACAGTAAAATCCTAATGGGCTTTCAGCTTTGAAGTGTAATTTCATCGACAAAGCCGAATCATTTCCAGTCAACTCAGTTATAGTTTCATGTTTTTTGGAGGTTGCCAAGTCAGTTACAATTCGAGTCCCCGCTCGCGACCGTAAAATCAGGATTCAATTTGCCCCCCTCTCCATTGTGACCAAGAGAGCAAGTATAGTGTGCTTTAAAAATGAAGGCAGAATCAATGCAGTAGAAAATGTCTGCGTCGTACATCATTCTTAGTCAAGTCTCAGTGGAACAGTGACAATACATTACACATTATATATTCATCTTCCTCGAGACAGTGCCTATTAACTCCATGCCTTCTTTCTTGAGGATTTGAGTGAGGGCTTTCACTGCACCTGCATGACAAGATCTTAGCACCCTGATGTTTTTCTCTCCTGTTGCAATAGAGTATTACAACAGGGATAGCATGTAGTTATGTGTTTTAGAAGCCTCATGTGAAAACTGGAATTTAGAGCACGTGCTTTTTGAGCAAACAAACGATTTAAATCTTTTCTTTTTTTTTTTATGATTGCATCATTAGTGCAATTACTCTCAGTCTACAAGGCTTCATTCAAGCCAACCAGTTTGTAAGCCGTACTATTGTATTCTCGAAATCTGAGTCTATTCATTTGATTCGCTCTTGGCAGCATTGTTTTCCATTCAATTGTGTATACAGCATAAAAAATAAGTAAACAAACTCTCGACTTTTTCTTGGGTTTTTGTAATGTCTTACACCGAAAACCAAATATGTGATTGTTGCTGTTACTGTCAAGGGCCAGTCGTTATTTGATTATGTGCTGTACAGAGATGAATGGAAATCAAACAAACATCCACGTTCTTTATCAATTTAGGGTTGTGGGCGGCAGGAGCCTAACCCCACTGCCATAGGCTGATAGGTGAGGTTCACCCTGGACAGGTTGCCAAGCTGTCACAGTACAAGATAATATGCAGTTAACACTGTTTTCAAAAATGTGAAATACACATGATAAAGTCAAAGTGGAGAAAAGTTTTCAGAGGAATTTCTGCAGCCCTTTGAAAAACTAAGGAGCGTCCATGATTTGGTAGCTTGTAGAACCACATTTGACAGCAATAACTTGAACTAATCGCTGGAATATTTTGCCATGCAGAGGAGTTCATGGTTGACTCGGTGACTGGCAGGTGCCCAGGTACTATGGCTGCAAAACAAGTTGAAATCATCACGCCTCCTCCACCGTGCTTCACAGCTGGTATGAGGTGTTCGTGCTGTGCATTATGATCTTTGATCTCATCTCATCTGTCCAAAGTACATTGTTCCAGAGGTCTTGCGGTTTGTTCAGATACAACTTTTCAAACTAAGCCATGCCACAATGTTCTTTTTAGAGACAAAAGGCTTTCTGCTGGTAACCCTTTCAAACAAGTCATGCTTTTTCAGTCGTTTTCCGACTGTACTGTCATGAACTTTAACATTTAACATGCTGAGTTGTAGCTCTTGTTTTTCTTTTTGCAGTTTCTCTGATCGCACATTCTGACCCAGAGGTGAATTTGCTGGGACATCCACTCCTGGGAAGACTGTGGCATTGTGTTAACACACTAGTCCTGCAAATTCCCAAAACTTCTGTTTTTATAGATGTGCGCACACTTACTGATGATCTGTTCATCAACTGAATTTGATTAGCACACCCTCACTTAATTTCAAGTCAAGCAGTAAGGGCAAACTTAGGACTTCATAGAGTCCTTTCTTTTTCTCATGACTGTTCTCACTGCCACAACATTAAAGCGGGGAGGAGATTCAATTAAAACCGTAATGTAATAACTCTGATCATTTCATTACAAAGCAATGTTCTGCTAGGTTCTTGCATTTATGTGCCTGTTACTTTTACGTGCACTTAACATTCATGCAGCCAGTGGCACTCCCAGTAGGCTGCAGCCTCATCTAAACTGTGATTTAGACTCGCAGGAAATCTACATCGTAACTTATGACGTAACTGGAAACCTCTTTTAACCCCTTGCCTAACCTTCCACTCCATTCAGTCGTTGTGGACTGTGTCAACCTGACGTGTCGTTACAGTTCTCTGGAGGTGCACGTCAGGTTATGTGGAAGGTTACGGCGTAGGTTTAAAAGGGGTTTCTGGTTACGTTGTAAGTTACGACGTAGATTTCCAAATCAGGCCTGAGACTAAATTGTGCCCATCCACACCATAAAAACCTGCTTAGGACCTGCTTTAAGAACATGACAAAGAGCTTTACCCAGATCTCAACTGGATTTTGCATCTGTGAGATGCAACAGAACACACCCAATCCTTAGTGACCCCACCCTACAAACTGCAGCATGCAAGGACCCAGGTGCCCCACGCCACAGGACACCAGAGATCAATGCTCTAAAGATTATTGACGTAAGACCTCTGGTGTTTTGGCCCAGCAGAGGGCCTGCTGAGCATATGCCTAAATGCTCCATATGATACGTATTAAAGATACGCATATATGGTTGCTGGAGTACTTTTCTATGCTGTGGTGTGCTGGGGGAGCAGCACAGCAAAGAAGGACTCATCCAGGCTGGAGAAACTGATCAGGAGGGCTAGCTCTGTGGTCGGCATGAAGCTGGACACTCTGGTGACAGTGGCAGAGAAAAGGACATTAAAGAAACTGCTGGACATTATGAACAATGCTGGGCATCCTCTGCACACGGCCATTAACAACCAGAAGAGTCTGTTCAGTGACAGGTTGCTTCTCCCAAAGACAAGAACTAACAGACTTAAAAACTCCTTTGTCCCACACGCCATCGGACTGTTTAACTCCTCCCTGGAGGGGAGAGGGAGGGGAAACAGGAGGACAAAGGAGGGGGGAACAACTAAGCTGCAGTGCCTCTTCACCTCACTGTGCAATACTTTTGTAAATAGTCAACGGTGCAATAGACTCAATACTTGAAATGTGCAATTCACTTGTATTTTTATTTTTATTCCTATTTATTCTATTTATCCCCTTCGTATATTTTATTTATATTGTCTCTGTATTTATATATATGTGTGTGTGTGTGTATATATATATATATATATATATAATATTCTGTAACTCTGTAACTTCTGTCGGTGCTGTGCTTTTTTGGAAATCGAATTTCCCAGAGGAACCCACCCGAGGGATTAATAAAGTTCTATCTAATCTAATCTATATTACATTTGAAGTGTGAAACTTGGGAATCCTTTGTCACATAAAACAAACTGCATGAGTTCAGAGCAGAATTTACCATGTGACATTTCGTAATGGACTCTAAATGAAATTAAATGTATTTGAATACGTCCCTGAAGATGTTATCATTAGCGGCATTACTCTATTATCCGAGGTTTCAAATGAGCATCTTCTTTCTGTGTCGACAAGATTAAAGGGAGGAACTGTACGCTGCAGTTTCTTTCCACGAGCATATGGATGGATATTGAATGTTTGCACAACATCTGCTCTGAGGTAGTGACTGAATATCACTGTATACGCTGGTAGTTTTGGTAGTTTTTGCTGGATTTTTTTCTTCTTCCATGATGCAAACTGGTCATATTTGAGCACACTTTGCTTATTCAGTAGATGCACTCTGTCCCTGTTTAATTAGATATCATGATTAAATGAGTTAGCTCCAGGAACTGGTTTGTAGTAGTTTACTAGTCTACACTTGAGTATGATAGCTAAAAGAGGAGAGAAGAAGTACAGAAACTGATTTTTACCCTTCAACTGTGAAAGCATGAACTCGAGAACAAGGGGACATACGATTCTCAAATTGATACCACAGATGTAGCTACTAAAAGTCTTGGCCAAGTTCAGATATCAGTGAACTTGAGCTGAAGGTAGACTAAGTTTTCTGAAAATCTTGGGAATGCGGTGACTTGAGAACAAGGCGACCTAGGATTTTGAAATCAGTACCATAGGTGTGCCTGCTAGGAGACTGAGGGGTAACATTGGTGGTCAGTGGTCAGTATTTTTCTCTTTTTGACTGCTTCTATTTAAAGGTTTCTTATTCTGCTTTTTTTTCCAGTCTTTGGCCTGATTCAGTTAGAACAATTCTTGCTCCGGCCTCATTATCCTGTGTTGTTGTGCTGTTTTTATTAATACTAATGATCCAGGTGAAAACTACTGCCCACAATACTGAAATTCTAATAGGGTTAAAAATAGTATCGTATTTATATGCCTGGAATAAGGTGGATTTTGGTAATGAATGGTCTTGCACTTTTCTTTTGCTTTTTTGCTTCCTTTCTCCTGATTACACCGGGGAATGCTGATTAAAATATTGCGCTTCGTGGATTGTTAAAAAGTCCATCTTCACAAGCCGGAGCAAAAACAGCAGAACACGCTCGCGCTTTAACGCATGCATAAAATCTGAACACCCGGGAGATAAATGTTTAATATTAGCCTTAATGCGCGCGGTCATAATTGGCATTAGGATCCTAATCCGCGCGCTCCCTGGCGATCCGCTCCAGGTTTTGCGCGCTTTCCTCAACAGCCAGCTGCTGCAGAGCAGGGGACCGGTGAGCCGTTTCTCCTCGCCTTGTTTGCCTCCAGTCCGGCTGTAGCTCCGACTGTCTGCACGGCGTGTGGATAAGGCGCAGAGGGAACAACCGAGGGAACGCACTGAAAACCAGCCTGAAGAAGTCCTATTAGCCCCCTCCGTGCTTTATCTGCGAACCCGACCGCTGGAGACTTTAAGAAAGACTTAGCAGTGCGGGAGCAGAGCTCGGAGTTTGATTTTTTTAAACGAGACTGGGGCGCATCTCCGTCTCCTTGAAGTGATCCCTTTTTTTATGCAGTCTATCCGTAGCGCTCCCGTCGGAAGGAGCCTGGGTGCATGCACAAGAGGAGGAGGAGGAGGCGGGGGAGTAACGATCATTACTTTTGAACAGACCCTTCGCCATGGAGCTATTCGTCCGGTCCCGGGCGAGTTGGCTGGAAGAAGAATAGATACCTGGCACGGGAAACCCCACCTTTCTCTTCCACTGTGAGGAAAGTGGAGCATGCAGCCGAACCCCAGCCGTCTTTGTGCGACCCGCTGTTTAGTTTCTGGGGGCCTCTTCTGAAAAAGAAAAGAAGGGAGAGACTGAGAAGAAGAAGAAGAAGAAGAAGAAGAAGAAGAAGAAGAAGAAGGGGGCTCCTGGTGTTGATCTGAGATTCACATTCCGCGCCGGGATCCGTATTTTGGCACGGCGTATACCCTCTGTAAGTAGCCTTTAAAAGCGGATGTTTTGAGTCTTTCAGGGGAGATGCTGGGTTATGTCTCGCTGAATGAATACCATTTATTTACACTCCCAGGATAGGATAAGGCAAATGTCAGAAAACGGGCCCACGGGCTCCTCCGGTAGTTTAAAACTGTGGTGATGGGATCAATATAAAGCCCAGAGTATAGGCGACGTTATTTTTAGGTGGCTTTCGCATCCAGACTTTAAATTAATGTGAAGTTGCTTAGTTACTGAGATGTATATATAATCCCATGTAATTTACCTTAAATGCCCACTGAGAGGTGCTTTTTTTAAAAAACGATTATTCTATGACAGTTCTTGGGTTTTCACGTTACAAATGGGATTTTCTTTTAATCAAGATTCACACATGACAAGAAAATCCCTTAGCATGAAGCTGAAGCCTGTTTTTCTTCATAAGGAAAAAACAAAGAGAAGTTGATTTATATTTATAGGATATTCAAGAGTGATATTTAAAAAAAAAGAGAGCGCTCACACAAACATCTCCACCCAGTCCAGGACACCAGGAGCTAAGTAGTTGGATGTCAGTTACTGTCTCCATTTACTTCTCCATTTTGCGGCTATAAAATAAGATCATTTCACAGGGCATGTATAATTCACAGACCAGAGTCAGCCATGTGTGATGATGGGACACACTCACAAACACACTCACACTCTCTGTCTCTCACGTACACACACACACACACACACACACACACACACACACACACACACACACAGTTTTTACAGGCACCATCTCCCAATCTCACATGAAGCTTTTAGAGATAGGGAGGCACAGACTAAAGCAAGAAGCCAGAGGAGAGCATGACTGTGCTGGGCAGACGTGGGAAGGTTAAATAACGTTTGCACATAATCCATACTGTCTATACCAGATCAGGATGGTGGTGCAACATTATATAAGCTAAGTTGGGGAAACTGAGAGCTTCCCTTTCATATGCTTATATAACAGCTTCATGCAGAAAAGTATGGATGTGCTGGCCTTAAAAGAAACCTGACAAAATTCACAATTCAGTCACGAACTACAAAGGGGGGGAAAAAGCGAAAGGAAAAACTGCAGCATTATATAAGCTATATGCACAGTGTGACTAATTGTCTCGCCACCAGACAAATCCAGGCATATTTTGGGGCCGTGGCGGATAAGTTTTTTTGTGTCGTGTCGGTCAAAGACAAAAAAAAAAGTCTCCCTCGGCTGGGATGATGCTCAGAGCGTCTGGTTAATACTGACGTACCCATCAGTGATTGCTGAAGATGAAAAGGTCACTTCCTCCCCTGCCGATAGGAGGCTTTACTGTTGAATATAGATGTTGCGCTTAAAAAAAAAATGCCTCAGTTCGGGGGGTGGGGGGGTCTGTGTCTTGAAACAAGTGCTTGGACAGTGAATGGTAGGAATTCAAGGAGAAGGAGGGGAAGGGAGGAGGAGGAGGGGGACAAATGGTCTGTTGCCTCCCTCTACCCTGTCTCTACCTCCACTCCATCTCTCGCCCACCCCAGACATGCTGGTTTAGTCCATTTGTCTTGTGTTTTCTTGGGAGGAAGTGCCATCTCATCTCACATTGCGCAAATGGTTTCAGTGCATGCTAGTGTGAATTCTAGCGGGTTTTTGTAACTGCCAATTTCCATATCAAAGTGTCTGCATTTCAATAGGGAGAACTTGAGCTACCAGCCCCCTTCCTCTAAGCAGTTTTGTTCTGATAGAGAATTGCTGCTGCTGCTGTTGCTGGTGGAAGCTACTGACAGGATTGCTGGACACTGCAGTTGGTCATGGTTTATGTGTGTGTGCGAGAGGCAAGTGTTTGTCTTGGAAACAGATTTAGTGTGGATTGGGAGAACTTGCTGGCCGTAAGCTTAACACCAAAAGCCGCGTATTTAGCGGAAATTTTGGACGCCGTTCAGAGACGTGGTCATGTTAAAAAAGATTTTGCCTGTTAAAACATTTTCGCTCAGTATTTCTCGGGGCGAGCGTAGACCAGGAACAAAGATCTGTGTTTCAACCTCTTTAGGAGAATGGGACACCATCAGAGCAATCATGGCGATTGGGGAAAAAAAGAAAAGAACAGAAGTTGCTGAAAATATGTTTGCTTGTTTTTCACTGCCGTTTTGGTCACCGCGGCCTGCATCTAAAAAGGCTCCAAAATCAATTTGCTTTCAGTCGCTTTCTGACAAATTAAATGGTTTAATTCCAAAACCGAGCGAGCGTAGATGTAATGACACGGAGCGTTCAAGCTTTGTGTACGACTCTCGAGAACCTAGCGGTGTTGTTTTTCTTGTCGCAGAGATAATATTTATTTCCAATTCTGTGCAGCTGTTGTTTGTCAGAGAAGGAATGCGGCAAGACGCTGTTTATTTTGATGGATTCGTCTTTTCCCCCCCCCCTTTCCCTTCTCCTCCCTTTGTGTGAGGATACGTGGCCTAATGTTCACAGCAATTTTAGGCAGGTTAAGTAGATGAAAATAAACACTCGCACGTTTGCACTGCAAAGAAGGAGAGACACGGGGGAAAAAAAGCCATTTCTATGCTTTGTGCGTGCCCTTACTTTGAAAATAGGATCAGCATAGGTTAATAGTGAAAGAAAGTGCAGTGTGTGAGATGTTATTACACAGAGACAGGGAATGGAAATGCCATTGGAAGCGCGGTAGGGGTCGGTGGCCCCTTCGTGGTCATCCTGCTCCTGGGTAATAACATGAGCCAACCACTTCCCAACCTTCAAGAGGAGAGACCTCGCTGCTTCCTCTCCTTCCTATGTTTGGACAAAATATGATCACAAAACTTGTGAAAGAGGCGAGAGTAGGAGGCCACTTTTCCGTGTTGAGCCAAAGAGTAGGATAGAGAAGGCTGAGGAGGTGGGGGGGCGGAGGTGGATAAAGCAGGACTTCACCTGCCATCTTCACTCACGGCAGGCGGGTTTGACAGCTGACTTGTTCTGTTCCTCTGACTGGCTCGCTGCGAAAAAGTTGGACAAACAAATGGACAGGAAGAAGGTCTGAGAGGGGCGCAGGTGGGATTATATTCATTTTAGTGGAGAAGCACACTTTAGATGCTTTTCTCATGAATGGTTGAATTCTCCTTCCCTGTTAGGACTGACTTACTCCTGTGTTGTCTACAATGGCTTCTGACAAAGCTCAGAGAGCAGGGCTGCCTTCATTGTGTATGTGTAGGAGGACAGGGCAGCAGCAACTGTGGTGAGTTTGGTGAGTCAGGAAAGAAACAAGAGTGGGAAGAAACCATGCTGCGGTGTGCTGAGCCGAGCCCGGTTCTTCAAATTATTAAAAAGCTGCTGAAGAGGAGAAGTACATGCATTCTGCTCTGTTGAGGTTGCTATCAGTGGAGGGATTTGACATCAGTGCTCCTTCTAAGATGGATTTTGTCCTGGCTGAGTGTTGCTGCAAAATGGTCTCAGGTCTGGAGAGTAGTGTCTGAATCTTAGGGGCTGACACCAAACCTGATATTTACCGGTGATGCTCACATTGAAGCGGTACTCTTGCCTGTTAGCCAGAAGGAGGGAGGAAAATGCACAACAGAGGAGTGTGGGCTTAAAAAGAAGAAAGCAAAGGGCATTTTGTTTATTTAACAAAGTGCTTCGGGGTGAGTTTCTCACTCGCTGCAGAATCCTATCATAGCCATTTTGTGGCTCGCCTCAAAAATAAAGAGACAGATGACTGGAACGAATGATTATGTGTTAGGGTAGTTAACCCGATGGATAGATATATGGTCTCGCTCCTTTTCGCTGAGATCTGAGGGAGAAAAATTCTCTCCCATACTACCACCTCCTGCGTTTAAAATGACAGTTAACTTTCCCCCACTGGTTTAAAAATGGATGTTTAATGATCAACAGAGGCTTGGCGCTTAGGTCTAGTAGTCACGCTGGCTGTAGATGCGCTCACCGCGGAGAAAGCTACCTCCTCTGTGTTGTTAGGGGACTCTGCTCAAACAGAGACCGGTTCTTGAGTGATGGATCGTCAGAGGTCTCTTTGGGGTGTGTGTTAACCCTTTGGAGTGTGCAGATCTCGCCCAGTAGGGGAGCCGTCAGCGGCATGTGATGGATGTGTCCCAGGTCTTTAAGCTCCATATATCAGAAGATTAGCACTGACCTGTGCTGTCTGGGCAGCCCTCAGAGCTTCTTCTCCAACACTGGCTGGCATTAGCATATTAGGACACTGCTCTGTCTCAGGGGGATACGAAGATAGGGTTCTTTATTTGGTTCTGCCACAGTATAGGTCACAGGAAGTGTGCAGATTAAAGGCTGAAGGCTTTGTGTTGGTATTAGGTGTATCTGACAGGTCATCTGTCTTGAGCCGAGGAAGCGCTTCTCTCTTCTTCAAATTCCTAAATAGTATCATATAATTATCCCAGAAATTGAAGCTCAGGCCATGCTTCACTGCAGAAAGATCTCCTTGTTCATCCTTCATGGTATTCATGAATCACATAAAAATGGAAATGAGTCAGCTGATGTGGGGTAACATCGTTATTCCTCAAAGAGATCGGACCAGGTATACACCCACACCCATGTTTTATTTTCCAAATGAGTAATCGTCATGGCCTCCGCGCGTGATGGACAGCACGAATTCTGCTATTAAGTGCTTTCGCACAAACATCACAGGAGCATTTGCTTCCCGAGAAGCTACTTAGTGTATTACAAAGCTAAATTGAACATAATATTGGGGTTCTTTCACTTCCTTCAATTTTGCTGCAGATTCCTTCAAATGATCATAAAAACGCTTCCACCGTTAGTGCTCTCATGCAGTGCATTTTCTGTCCAACTCTTAAATGTCACCTCCCACGGTATTGCTGGCATTTGTTCTTGTTGTGTCTTTATGTACAGAAAGAATACTTTGAATGCCAATTTTTCAAGGAGCTGTTTTGCTACATTGGGTGAAAAAAAGAAAAGAAAAATAAGAGGAGAGAGGCACGGGATCACCTGTAGTGCGCCGGCTCTTTGTCTCCCATGTCTAATGGCTATTTGATGCCTACTTGGTGTCACTCGGTGCCTTGTGATGAAGCCAATGTATTTTCAAGGTGAGGAGATATTGTCAAAGCCCTTGAATGTTCCTCGGGCTTTGATTGGCAGGCGTTGTCACAGAAGATGAGGAGTGGTGGGAGTCGCACAGCAAAGAGAATCTATTACCTAGGATTGCGAGGCGTGCTTTCACAATGTGTCAGTGCAGTCAGCCATCTTGCGCTCTCCGTGTCAGGAACAGTCCCCTCATCGGCGCAATGAGGGAGCAGCTTTCAAGTTTAATTTTACTGGTTACCATAAGTGATGTTATTGATGTTTTTCTTCTTACTCGGGTTTCGTAGCATGATGAATTAGCTTGTGAAACCAAAAACATTTAGGCGTTCATCACCGTCAGTGTGTAATCTATTTTGTGATTGCTGGCAGTCAATATTAAAAAAGAGACAGAAAGAAAGAAGGAAAAAGAAATGCAAATGGCATTCTGGCAAAAAAAGAGAGAAGAAGAGCAATATAAAACTCAAAATTCAGCTGAGCCCTTTCTTGCTGATTTCCGACATTTCAAAAGCCTCCTTAATACACACTGAGAGGGGCTGCAGGCTCTCAGGGTTGCAGTGAGAGAAGGAAGCCTGTTGTTGATCAGCCAAGCAAATCAGATCTTGATATTTGAAGAGTGGAGTTGTGATTGCTAATCACTCCACTGCTGAGTTTTAATTAGGAGACTCATAAGCATTCTGTCATTTCTCAGCAGAGCATAGTCAAACATCAGATGTACTTAAGAGAACAAATAATTAGTTGTCTTAGTAGTTGGGGCTACCAAACAAGCACGTGCACGGGTTTTGTTTTAGCTTTTTATTTCATGGATTAATTAGTATTTTATACTATGTACTTGCAATGATTAAAAATATTACTGCTAACTGTGCTTAATGCGAGCCCGTGTGCTTTTCACATCTTAAATCATATCTTGATCTCATTAAAGGATAAACTGGGGTTGTTTTGAGCCGAGCAGCAGCCGTGCGTGGACACTTTGTGCATGTGCTTATCACCAAAGGAAGCTTTAAACTATTTTCTTGGGGTTATTGCTATAGATTGGACCGAGCTTATTTTGAATGGGTAGGTTTCTGTCCTGTGCTCCTAAGACCTTTGTTAGGACATTTTAATTACAGCAGAGCTGGATGTAATTGATCTAGGCTTAGAGGGATTTCACTGTCAATGAGAATGAGCCTGGGCGTTAATACAGCCGAGCAAACGCTTCCACCTCTGTGCCACACTAACACACTCACACACACACACGGTGGAGACAAGAGGAGATATGCGGTGGCTGTCCTTTATTTCAGAGGGACCTCTGTGTTTTCCGTGTAACGGTTAAATCAACCTTGCGGGACTGGCTTACATGATAGTGCAGACGAGTGTACCTCTGCCTTTAGTTGAACATATCTGTTGCCCACATTGTTGGCACCTGGAGTGCTCTCTTACGGAGCACTTTCTTCACTGGTTCCATGTTGTCACCCACAACCTTGAAATTTTTATAAGGCTGTTAGATAATGCTTCCCGATGAGGGTGAATTATTGATGGTCTTGTTCGTATGAGTGGGACAGGGCAGGCTTTTAACTCTCTGAGCTGCTGGGTCTCTTATCCGGTAACTAAGGGACACCGCACAAACACCCAGAGGAATGATGTACTGGAGGGAGGAAAAGAAAAACGGAGGCAGGGGGCTGAAAATAAAATAAAAGAAGCATGCATCCTTTACGCTACTGTTGGGCTAAGCCACAGCACAAGGGAAATTTGGCAGCAGAGAAAAGCGTTGCATCGACTGAAGCCTTTTCTTTGTTTTTTTTTTGTTTTTTTGAAGCATTGAAAAGTGATGTGGTGGCCGCGTATTTTTTGTTTGCAAGGATACACACAGAAGTCTGCCTTTTGCGATTTCTTTCCTTTTTTGCAGAAACACATGCTTCAAGTTTAGTACATGTGTCAACACAGGATGTGATGTCAGGAGAGAAAAGCGGACAAATAAAGTTTGTAACCCGGGTAAGGCTGCAGAAACGAGTTGATTAATTGATTAGGCGGTCAAATAAAAAGTGATAACTGATTGATTATCCCAGAGAAGTAAAAACACAAAGCATTCTTTGGTTTCTGGCTGGATGTTTTTGGCTTTTCTCTCGCTTGTAATCAGAGATAATTCGATGTGTTTTGGGCTTTGGACTTTTGATTGGACAAATCAGGCAATAAGAAGATGTCACACAGATGGATAAATGAATAACATAGACGGGATAATATACAAAACGAAGATAATGATCAGTTCTTTAACGGATGGTTTTAGCAGGCTCTTACCAAATGTGAAGTCCTTGTGTCCTCTCACAGTTTCAAATTTGATAAATGTGGCTATAAACACTCAAGGTTTTGGTACATATCTGCTCCAAGGCAGTGTAAACAGTATTTATGAATGCTCTTGGAGGCAGAAACCACACAGCCTTGAGTCTTAATTAGTTTTTTGGTGAAAGTGAGGTCTGAGCTGTTTATTTGACCCTGAATGGCAAACTGTGTAACCTGCTGCACACACAGAGCTCTTCTCTGTGTCTGTCTCTACTGAAAACGTAGCTGCATTCTAGTAAAATCAGTCCTCAGCCATTAATTGTACACCCGCACAACCTGACAGCTGTCCTGATTCTTATAGCTCGCACTTTCATCATTGTCCCAATTCATTCTCTCTCCTCTCAACTGGGCCTCGTGTTTGCATTACAATGGAGCGAGCAGGACGAACTGGTGGAAATACCGGTAAAGCGTATAATTTAGCAAGCAGAAATCTGCAGCATTGTGCTTGAAGCTACATTTTGGATTTTATTCTAGCGTCTGCTTTTTTTCAGCCACAAAAAAATCTTAAGTTTGGCCTTAAAAAGCAGCCTGTCTTTTGTCAAATCGTCGCAGGTTTGGTGCATTTAAAGCAAGAAATCCTATTCTGAGTTTAGAGACGCATCCAGCTGTTTAGAGGCTCTGCGTTAGTCTTTTTCGATGTGTTGGAGGTCATGTTGCATTCATTCGTCAACCTGCGGTGGTCCGTCTTCACAATGAAAATTTAAAGTAGTTTACAGCTCAATCAGCGATAGTCACTCTTGAATAATAACCCCGAGACTGTCTCAGCGAAGACAGGAACAGCACAAGAAAGCAATTATGTACAAAGAAAACAAGAAAAACAAGTCCAACCAGCTTCCATTTCCCACTGGAAATGCTGTAGATTGATGCCTGTGAGTTGGTTTCCAAAGGAACAGACAGAGGGGATGGACAAATTAATAGAAACCAATACTGAGAAAAAAAAAAAAAAAAAAGGATTTGTGAAGAAAACAAGCACAAAAACTGTCCAGGCCTCCACGTATGTGCATATTAAGTCCATGGCTCATTTCCAGCTCAATACAGCCAAGTTGTGAATGTGGGCAATATGGCTAAAAGATATTAGCTTGAGCATGGGTGAAATACTGAATCTCTGCAGAAGGATTTCTCTAATCGGTGCTTTAATTCAGAGGAATCAGTCTTCAATAAATGATGGTAGATTTGAACAGACAAAGTCGAGATTACTAGGAGTTTGAAATGATCATTATTATTATTTCTTTTAAACAACATTGATTAAAATTCAGATCTTGAGTCAGAAGAATATTCGGCTCCAAAACTGTCCCTTTGGGACATGCCGGGTGTCTGTGAACTTAATCATATTTTCTGGCTTCTCTCAAACACCGCCACAACTAACATGCCATCAATCATACCCAATTTTCTCTTTTGCTCTTTTTTCAATTAAAGTCTAACTAAATTTCAGTTGCTTCTCTGATGAATGGCGCTTAGCTGAATATACAGTAATGAGTCAGCTTCAAAAGAGACTAAGCACCACATTTGAACATGAAAGTAGCAGGTCTGAGCAGTCATTACTTGAATTAGCAGGTACTGGGCACAGAAAAGAAAATTAATGTTCAACACTGTGCCAGGTATTGTTCATAACTGTTATGGTTGTGTAGCGATAATGCATTGTTTTCAAGGTCTTTCCTGATTTTTGAAAAAAGACAACTAAAAACTATTAAAAGAAATAAGAAGCCAAACTGTGGTGAAGTAATTTAAACGCAAGAAACATGGGTCAAAACAATCCAATAATCAAAAATTTCATATCACAGCGGCTCAAACGACTGCATGAAAAACAAAAGTGGGCTCTTGTGCTCAGAAATCCCTTCAATTTGCTGAGCGTTGAGCATCTTTTAGATTATAGTGTTGGTTTCACAGCCTGCAACTTCACTGTTTTGGTCCACTCTCCGTGCTCTCATAGTGTCATTTACTGCAGCAGCAGACAGTTGTTTTTCACCAAAGAGGAAAAAAAAAAAAACCCTACGCACACTACCTGCCCATCAACAAACCACAGACAGACAAATTTAGCAACTAGCCAATAATGGAGCATTTAGCAGCTTAAGAGCCAGATATTTCCCTCGGGAGTTTTGGAGACCACGGCAGAGCTAAAAGAGAGGGGTGTATTGGCCAGAAATGCGACTCCAAATGAATGATAATGCCGGGCTCTAACTGCTGGATGTGTAATTAGGCAGTTGTTTGCTAACAGATTGAATAAAAACACTTGGTCATCATATGTCAGTGTTTTGTTTACAGCTCCATCTGCGGGCCCTAATCCTCAAGTCGGACTAAAAAAAAAGAGATAGCAAACTTTTAATAAAAAGTGCCGTGGACGGAAAAAAAAAATGTGGTAGTGAGGTTAAACAGGCTCCTATCAGATGTGAACAAAAGCACAAAAACTGAGATATTTACTAGTAAACAGCTTAAAAGTCTAAACCGTAAGTTCGCATGTTGCACACCATGATTCGAACAGGCACAAATCGCTTTCATCCAGTGCTCAGCCATAAACTTGCACTTAGCTACCTGGCATCGAAACGCAGACAAAATAAAACGGTGCTAAATGTTTTTCTCGAAATCGAATGAGTTTACCTGCAGAGAAAACCCGTATGTGTCTGCTGTCGACTGTTAAACATGGCGGTGGGTCCGTAATAGCATTGGCAGCCGTCTCGTGGGACTCATTAGGTCTGACGATTACTCCGCACAGTGGTGTAATGGCCAAGGTGTATGAGGCAATTTTACAGGACTACTGTTGCTGCTCCCCGTGTTGCGGCGGTTTTATGAATTAAATCAAATTCCTGGTATGGTTTCCCCTGTCACCGGATATAAACTTCCTTTAACATTGTGGAAAACCCTGTAGAGAAGAGTGTGGAGTCAGTTTCCACCTCCCTCCATTCTCACCCAGTCAGAGGCTTTAGTCCTATAATTATACACGTTCACGCTATAGTCTTAATATTTTCTCATATCAGCACATTTTTTATGTCTCCAGTCACTGAGCTTCAGTTATATAAGAGGAGTCCTTAAGGGTTATTTACTATTCCATGTGGTGCTTGATTTGCATTATGTGAGTGCGCACTGGAAAGTAGGTCAGTATATCAGTAATATTAAATATCAGCGCAATTGTTTGACAGTTTTGGCTTGTTCGCATTCATTATTGCAAGCTGTTTTTCTTTTTTTAATCAATCAGATTATTTTAGGGTTAAATTAGTACATTAGTGCTGCGCCTAACAATTATTCTCAGCATCCTTTAATTTAATATAATTTTCTTACTACATTATTGTTTCTTTAAATGTTTCATGTGTGTTGTTTTGCTGAATCTCGTGTATAAAAAAGCACAATTAAGTGATTATAAAACACCTGCTGTTAATGCTCTGCCAGGTGACTCATTGCTTTAGATTATTATTTTTTTTTATTTATTTCTTGTCATATTGTGATTTACACCGTGTTGCTATTTTTTGTATTTTTACCTAAAACGGATGTAGCTAAAAGCACGTTTCTGTTATAACCCCCCTCCACCCACTTCATAAAGGCTGTAATGCAGAAAAGGGGTTTAGTGAGTGTGTAATAGTATCAGAAAAAATATATATGTACGTTTATTGGACTTTGTTTCCAGAAATTTCAGAAAACAGCAATTGTGTAGGTGTTTGTTGGAATAGGAGTAGGAAGACTTCACAATATCTGCAAATGAAATGGCAATTTTATTCACACAGTACACTTCAATATGTTACGCTTAACATAAAAGATAAGAAAATAAAAACCTGAATGGCTCTACTGTGCCTTAAGGTAATAAAAAACAGCAAAAAAGACTTTATAAAGAAATAAAGAATAAATAAAGAAATACAAGTTACCATACATACTACACACACACACACACACACACACACACACACACACACACACACACACAATAGTTATTAAGTGCAAGCCTTTGAGAATAAAAAAGGTTTTGAGTGAGTTTTTAATGTAGACACAGTTGAGTTCAAAGGTCACTTTTAAAACTGTAAACAGTAACCAAAAGGAGCAAAAATACTTCTTGTTTAACTTGGTTCACATAAATGCAGACTTTTACTTTGGTGTTTTACATAATAACTAAGAAATATATATATATATATATATATATATATATATATATATATATATATATATATATATATATATATATATATATCCCAGCTCAGTTATTACATTGAATAAGGCGCTTTAGAGAATTTGCTTCTGGAGTGAATCACAGAAAGTTGATATTTTTTCTGTCCTGGCAATGACACCGATAATTATTTCATTTTTTATTTTGCATTTTTAACACGAGCATTAAAGAAAAGAAAAAGAACCAGTTTTCAAACACGAGTAGTGAAAACACCACCAGCTTTTTGTGACTGTGACATATGGATTTCCTGATTTTCAACTGATTTGTGATTAAAAATCTGCCTATCATGAGCACACAAACAAACAAAAACTCCAAGATGATCTCAAAAAATCAATGTGTATCCGTGAATGTCACTGACTTCTACGACCCTGATCTAATAGAGACCTCACAGACGTCCCACAGCGGGGAAACACACCATGTGCTGAACAAACACACATTATGCAAAACAGACTGAATTTTTGACCAAAAAAAGCCCTTTAAATGCACTTTAAATTGGACAAACATGGATCGCGATGAGGCCGCAAGGATAGATACATCACAGTATGTGTAGTGAGCCATGAAGATCTCGTTGTGGCAAAGCAGGAACTGCATTAAATTGTTCCCAGTTGAGAGAATCCATGTAACTTTAAATAGCTTCTAAAATCTGTATGAAAATGCAGCGAGCATGAAGTGTAAACCAAGATGTCAGGAGAGACATAACAGCCTGTTTGAGTGATGTACAGTGTCATGTCCTTGTGTTAAAAATAAGATCCGGCTCTGTGAGGAACATTAATGTAGCAGCTCTGTGGGTGAAACACAGCGAGGGAGGGACTGCACCACTGGCAGATTAGAGGAAACTTTAATCAATGTTAAATGAGGTTTGATCCAAAGTTAACTTTTTATTCAGTAATAATTAAACTAAATAATGAACTAATGCGACTGTGCCAGATGACAAAGTAGACATATAATCAATAATCATGATTCCTTTCATTTAAAAAAAAGTCAAAACACTTTCCCTTTTATAGTCTTTCCTTTGATTTAAATGCAAAAATGATTCCTTTCTTTTTGACAGTCCAGCTGAGAAAACCCGAGTGAGATGAAGAGAATACCTTTGCCCTGACTTTTACTTGTCAGGCTACACCCCTGCTCTCTGATCGGTAGTCTAGCGAGACAGGATGTGCTAGTAGAGGCTAGGAAAAAAAAAATTGAGAACTCTGCTCTTTTATTTTACTCTAAATATTCTCTCTCTTAAAAAGGTGCCAAAACGGATCGGCATCAAAGACCAGACAGAAGCATACGTTTGATCAATAGCAACATACTATTATTAACATTTTTTAATAATATATATATAAAAATTGATATAGAAATGCTTATATCTGAATCTATATTATCTTTGCTTGGCCAAACAAGTAGTGATGCAGTAATTTGCAGTAAAGGAACATGTTAGATGTATTTAAATATCTAAATGTGCCTACATGTGCCATCTCACTTAATAAAAAAACATATCAGTGCCAGAGAATTTTTTTAAAGCTTCTTTTACTGTAACATCTACTACTGGGGTGTCAACTATAAGGTTCAGGGGCCAGAATCAGCCTGGGAAAGATTCAAATCTGGCCCACTGGAAAGCTTTGGAAAATGTGAGGACTGCATAGGTTTTGAGGTTTTACAGTTTTTCCTGTTGATAAAGACTCCACAGTATTCCCATTCATACTATGCCAAAGTAGTAATAAACAATGAAATGACAGAAAAAAGCCAGTTTTTCTAGTTTTACTTTAGTGGATCCACAGTTAAAATATTACATATAAATGCTGGGCACTAAGCTGCCCTCCATTTATAATAGCAAGGCTACCAGAACTTTTTCTGTCTCTTTACACATTTATCATGTAAAAACACCGAGACATACTGTTAAAATTGCAGCTTCTTTTTCTTATATTAAAATATCTCACGGATTAAATGTTCACTTAAATGCCGTTTAAAACGGAGCATGTCTGTATATTTCAGCCCCATCTGAGTCTTGCCGTGTCAGTAACTTGTGTGGCTTTTAGTGGTTTGACCTACCAGTGGCGAGTAGAAATAAACTCTTGATAACACCTTAAGCCGGGCCTATATCCGAAATGACAACCCTCAGATAGTTTGCAAAATAGCGTGCCTCTCCCCTCGGTCTGTTCTGGCCCAGACCCCAAAGCTGAGATCACTTCGGGCCACATGTAGGATTTCTTCTCCTTTCTCGTTGTTTAAACAAGTTGTTGTCAGATGTGGAAATTAATGCTGGATTATTTCGATTTGATGGCAACACATGAATGAAGTTTTGCAAAGCTGGAGGCTGATTGCGCCGTCACTCCTCGCCTGCATGTTGTTCATTAATGTCACAGATGTTGTGTGTTAGCGGTTAACATCCTACTAAAACCTAATGCAGTCTGAATGGAGCTACAGTGTGTAAAAATTTAACATCGAGTCAGTGCGCAACCTCCCCCCCCCCCCTGCGAAAAGGTGTGAACATCAACATATCACCCAGTGGAAACGTGCTGAAAGTGAATGAATCTGTTGTGAATGCGCTGCTCGTGTGTAGTAAGGTTAGGTTGAGGGGTGGGGGGTGATATTGCCAGGCCAATCGCGTTTTCCCTCGTAAAAGAAATGCAGCTTTAATGCTGTACGAGGTGTGTGGGTGTGTTTGTGTGTGGATAAAGAGCGAACGGGTTGGGGGGCGGAGTGCTAGCATTATGCGTGGAGGAGGTGAGAAGTGAGGCCTTCAGTAAATTTATGAAGAGACTGATTGAAAGGAGAAACCGCTCTTTTTCGTGTCAGTGTCAAGCTGCTCTCTGCTCCTCTCCAGTGACCCTACTGCTCAACCAACTGCTCTGAGGTCAGCCTATTCATTTTGGTGCCAAGCAGGAACAGCTACGGCGCTCAGTAGTAGCCTGTAGCCAGATATCAGTGAATAAAACTGACACCTCGGTCATTGTCTCCCTCTGTTTTTCTTTGATCTCTTCAAATACGTGTGGTATGATGTAGCTTTGACAGATCCGGGGTCAACTGGGGGAATCGGGGAGCGTCACAGCAGTGATGATAAAGCCAGTGCTGAAGCGATGGCTCATTAAAGCCGTTTTCTTGGCAGAAAATGAATCTCCCAACAATTTTGATAATGTATTAGTTGTTTAAATCGGTTATCAAGCAGAATGCTGAACATGCACTGCCGTAGCTTCTCAAACATGAAGATTAATTAAGAAGAAAGAAGCAAGAGAAGCGCTCGCTGTCTCAAATGAATCTTTCAAAGCCACATTTTTCTAAAGAATTACAGTGTGGAAACACACAGTCCCCCGAAGACCCAAACAAACAATGCAATATACATGCAGACTGGAGCAAAACATCATTTTCTGTTACTCCTGTTACTCGCAGCCTTTTTTTCTTTTGATACTCCAAACAAATTCATCAAAACCCAGTGAAATTGTTCGATTGAGATATTGTTTGTTCGCTTTAGAAGCACAGAACTAATCTTAAATCTACTCAGGACACTTGGAAGTCCTCACTCTTCTTTGTGTGTACAGCTTCACATCACTCACTTTTTTTTTTTTTTGCTTGTTTCAATATCGTCACCGTTAGACTCAACTGGAAGCTTTTTTTTTTATCGGTGACATTTCATAAGCTGTGGTAAAAATAATTGTTAGGTGTTAATTTGATCGTTGACAGACAAAGCAGACCGGGGATGGTAATTATTTTAGGCAGCTGTCATTATTTGTTGACAGGTGATTTCAACTACCGGCGTCAACAGAAGATTCCACTTTTTACCCTTTATCCAAGTGTCTGCTCCCCCGCACGGCTCTTTTTGAAAGCTACACACCATCCTCTCTTCATTTTGCTTGACACTAACCTGGCTGTTCAGCCCGGGTCTTCTTTGTTCTCTTCACTTTGCTAAGCTTCTTTGCTCACCCCTCTCTGTTTCACCATGTCCATTTGCCCGCTGGCACTCTATCTTATCTACTGGCTCAATCTTTTGGCCAAGAGCCGCTGAACACACCAACTGTTGTGCTCTCTCAATAAAATAGTGAAGCTTTGCACCTTTCAGGTTTTCTTTTTGTGTGTTTGTGTATATGTGTGTGTTTGCACTTTTTGAGCTGCACCGACGACCATTTCTACTTAAAAGCATGCTATCCACAAAGGTCTCTTTTTAATCTGAAGCCATTTATCCCAAAAAGAAAACAAGACAGAAAGTGGAGCTGCCTTCAATTGCAGCTTTGCATATTTACATGTTACAGGAACGTTTTTGACCTCGTCATCTGCAAACCATCTTTAAAAAAAAATTACCTGTTGACATATGAATTATTTATGGGCACTGAGCCTGTTGTAATTATGAGAGAATAAGTAGCACGTGCAGCCTAATGGGAACTCATGCAAAGACATATTTTCACAAAAAATTAGCGTGTGAAAACACACTCATTTGCCAAAACATTCAAGCAAACTTCCCAACATCCGTGCGTCACGAAGCAAAGCAACCTACCGCTCTATCATTTCCTTTTCTCCGCTTTTAGAGATAAAAAAATAACTCAAAAAATTTGCTGTTACGTCTGGGCGAATCGTCAAAAATCTTATCTGTTTAGCCAAAACAAGATTTCGAAAACCCGCAAACGTCAACATTTGAGCCACATCTGGAACCAGCGCTTTAACGATTAAGAGATCATCTGAATATTTTGCTACTATTTATTGCTGCGGCTCCATGTTTACTAATATACGTAAGCATATTTAAGTACTTAAACTGCTCTTACGCTTTTCTACGTCCGACTCCCCGAACAGCATTCACCGAAAACACCTAAAAGAACAAACATTTGTAAAGCTGAAAACTGTAAGTTCTTGTTGTGCTTACAGAACGGCAGCTGAAGACAAAAAAAGGAAGATTCGGCTCTATTTGAGATATGTGTCTTTAATTGTTTCCTTGTGTGAGGCTGTAAACCCCCCTGTTTACTGCCTGTTAATCCTAACAGTGCTTTATCTTATCAGCAGTGTTGATAAAGCACGCTCTGCAGACTGCGCCCGGTGTCACCGCGTCTCTATTTCTGGCAGTTGACGGCAACTTCCCTACATCACTGGTGGAGCCAAGGAAATGACATCATGTCGCTGCAGGGGTTGAAAGCGCAGCCCTGATAGGACTGTCATGACAAAAGAGTTCCTTGGGAACATCAGGGCGCACCGAGGACAGAAAAAAAAACGAGTGTCTGGAGGCTCTGTTTTCTTAGTTCCTGTAGTTCGCATCTTCCACTTCTAGCTCATCAACAATTTTCTGATGTTTCAAATTCTCCTCTCACATGTGTGTCTTTTTCTTTTTTTTCCTTTCTCTTTTTTGTCCTGAATGTAGGGCAAAGGGGCGGGCCAGAAAGTTCTTCAAATTAGTAGTTATTCAAAGAGTGGAAGACGGATCATTGTGTTGGGAAGATCCAGCTCTACAGGGCCGCGGCTCTATTTCACTTGTAGGTTTTGAGCTTACACTTGGAGTTGCGCATTAGTTTTGTTCCGCTCGTACTTGATATGTATGTATGCGCTCTTTATCTCTCTTCTCGGCGTTGACAATTGAAAATAAATTAACATTCCTGGGCTTTATTTTTGTCTTCGCTAAGCCTGTGGAGAAAACTTGGAGGCAAACCCAGGAGGTCAGGCCATACTCACAGCCTGTCAATCCTCCTCGGTGACCCCACCGCCCCTTTCTTTCTCCCCCTTCCATTCTTCTCCTCCTCTCCTCTTCCCTCTCCCATCTATTTAGTCCCTCCCGGCTTAGAAACTCCCAAACTCCCCCTCTTCTCCCACTCTCTTTCACTGGACGCCTCTCCAGCTTGAGTGAAGCAGATACAAGCTTTGTCAAAGGAGCCTCACATTCATTCAGCTGGCTGTTACACACAGCCTAGTATTTCATGTGAAGACATGTGGGCTGTCTCCTTCCATCCATTTATTTTAATTATGTTTTAATTGCTCGCCATCCTTTTTTCAATGCTTGCTTATTATTTCTATCAGGCTGATGTGAAAAATTTGCTGTGGACTGTGATTTTCTCCATTATCCTAACTGATGATAGATTTCTCTCCCTGGGTCTCCACACTGTGTGTGTGTAAGAGACAAAAGAAAAACAGATGTCGTGAATGTTTGCATAGCATTTTTCATTTCATTGGTGAAGTTTTTTGTCTCGTTTCCAGAAAGATATACTGTTAATAGAGGACAGGGAGGGAGAGAGGGGGGAAAAAACCTCAGGGAATAGATTTCCTTGTATTTTTGTAGGAAGAGGAGCTTAAAAACGCAGATGAAAATTAATAACTTTTGTGTCATTTGTCTCCTGGTGTATATTATAGATTTGAGCTCATTAGATGTAGTGTAGGTGGTGACAGTTAGTCATAACTGTGTTCCCTTTTTTTTTAACATATCGGCCTCTGTGGAGCATGATTATCATTATGCAGAAATCACTGGCCGAGTAACAAGTAACCTCAATTCCCCGGCTTCGAGGTGGGGGGTGGGTGTACATAATTCCTCGGCACGATCTCCGAGGGGTTAACGATGCCTCACTTACCTCTTAAAATCATTTTCTGCTCGAGATCATCTTAGCCCCCCACCCTTCCCCTTAGACAAACGTCAACCCCCTCTTCCCCGCTGCATCCCCTGATGTGAAATTATGATACGTCTGTCAGCGCTTGTGTAAAGCATCTCAGTGTTAATCGCCTAATCCCTTTATCTCAAGTCCGGACCGATTCAGTGCAGAAATCCCACCAAACAAAACTGTGTTTTTAGGAAGATGAGCATGGCTGTGTCCTGCACCAGCTTAAGGGAGAAAGGAGACATGTTACTCAGCAGGGCGACGGCTGATCGGGAGAAAGAACCCCAGGGTGGTGAGGGCGAGCGGTCAGCCGCGAGGCCTGGCGGGCTCTCGCCCCCTGGTGTCTGGAGGGGCCGAGTGGCTCAGCAGGCCCAGCGGGCCATAGGGGCAGGGGGGTGCCCCTCCTTTCCACCCCCCAACAGTTTGCAATCTCCTCCTGTCAGCCACCATTATGGTTACTCCGTGGCCCCCAGGACTCATATTTGTGGATGATAAATTGCTGTGGAAGACGTCACATGCTCTGCCCGGTATTGGAGCTGGTGGAAGATCCGAGATTATGAGAAGCCTGAGTAGACGTGGTGTGAGCTCTCCCATGGAGGAGAGCGAGTCCCCTCCACTGTGGCCCTTACCTGATCTGGTTTGGCGCCATTGGCAGGTAAACAACTGGAAGACAAATAAAACCACAATCCCACGAAGCCACCCAACTTTAACTGATAAATTATAAGCTAGCCGAGTGAGTGTGTGTGCGAGTTTCCTTGGTGCACACTCTGCAGCACAACTGCTCGGCCAGGATGACCTCAAATTAAAATAAATACGATCCGGCTCCAACAGGCTAGGTGGAGGCTTTTTTTGTTAAACTGTTATCCCTCCACCAGGCTTTGGACACGTATAGAACGAATCTAATAGTGGCTTAAATTATTGCTCAGTATGCTAATGTGGAAGCTTTCCATGTTTTGTGGGTTTTTGTGTTGCCAAAAATATCCAGGCGCATTAGTGAGGCCCAGAGAGCGATCAGAGCTGACTGCTCTGCTGCTCAAATTTAGGTTCATTATAAAATAATCAGGGCGGTTGACGGGTGGCTCTGAAGGAGCGGCGTTGAGAAGCAGGAAGCATTCGCTCTCCTTTGCATAGCGACGGCTGCAAAGTTTGTGTGGATATGTGTGCATGTCGTGGGGAGATGCTTAGATGGCAACCGCCAAGAAATAAACAAGATCTTCCTGCATGCTTGTGTAGGTGTGTGGAAGTTCCTGTGTGTGCGTATCCACGTCCTTTGCTGTACATTTGTGCATGAATGAGTCCATATGAGTTTTTGTGTGTGTATGTGCGTAATTTCACATATTACACAACTCACCCATCCTCGGTGTTTGACTTTGGTAAGCAGCTTATCTGTCTGCCGTGTTAGTCTGTCTCAGGCTCTAACCTTTCGCTGCTTTTGCAGACAAAGGCCTGTTTTTGCCACCCCTCGATAAGGAAGGAGACAAAAGTAGCTCTCAAAGCAGCTGTGTCTCTAACGGCGTCCTTTGCGAGCGTGTTGCCGGAGTGACAAGGTTTCTCCCGCGGGGATCCTGGGAGTAAATGGGGAAGGTGGAACGGGGACGAGTGGGAGAATGAGGCAGTGTAAACATTTAGTCGTAACATGCCGCCGCGTGCTAAATAAGCGCAGAGCATCAGGCGCGCTACACGCTTTCATGCCGCTGCTCTCGAAATCGTTTTGAGAATAAAGTTTGAATATTTCTGTGAAACTTGAAATCAGAGAAATGCTCTGTTTGCTCAATCAAACAGCAGTCAGGATCTTCTCTTTTTTTTCCTCCTGTGGTGTTTAGATATTTGCTTGACTGCGTTTAACAAGCAACTCACACATGAACTGGTGTAGGATGCAGATTGTAGAAATTACGCCAATTAAACCAGCGAAGCGCTAATGATCTCATAGATCTCACCAACTTCCTCCATTTTTATGCAATCTTCCTCTCTTTTTTCTCCCCTTTTTTTCCAGATGGAAAAAAATGACTGGCGAGGCTTCTCCAAGAACTACTGATCGTTGACGTCGCTTCAGCCTTCAGCTCTCCCTCCGCAACTCGCCGAACCAGCACTATTAGCCATCAGGCTCCTGGATCGTTTGCATACAGCAACACAATGGCTTCTGCACTGCGGAGGTGTCCGGTGTTTCACTGCCTCCTGCTCCTTCTCTTTTGCTTTCACTGTTCACAAGGTGAGTTACCATGGAGTTGCACGGCAGAAAGTAGCGTTAATGTGCTGCTAGTCAACCTTTCAAGAAGCCACTTATTATTCAGCTTATGAATGTGTTGAATTTATTAGCACACATTGTTGTCGCCACACTCGAGAAGTGGAGAGCTGTTATGTAGCAAGGTTGCTGAGTTCTTCTTCAGTGGTTTTACCCTTGAAGTTTGAAAAAGGTGTTTCAAACACCTCGTATGGAACTCATTGAATATTCTTGGCAGCGCACGGACACTTTGACTGACACATTTCTTCACTTCCACAGTAACTCAAATGGTGTGTCCTTCCCCCAAAGCCTCATAACGACACCTTTTCTGCCGGATGAGCTGTGTAACAGATTATTTGAGTGTACTTTGAGGCACTGCAGCCGCAGAGGATTGATGCATTTTTTATTTGCACCTTAATCAGATTGTTCTGAGCAGCCTGTGTACTTGGAACCATCAAAAGCGGGGCACTTGATTCTGTGCCAGAGCGAGGAATTGGGAAGGAATGTGTCAGTGTTTTTAATTGTCTGCAGTGACATTTTTTTTGGTTACTTCCCTCACTTTTGATTAGTACATTTGGCTGTAATTACAAGTATTGTCACGAAACACTCCCATCAGTTCCATGCCCATCAAAACCACTGATGTTGGTATGTCTGCTTAATGATGATCATTATATTTTTCCCCCGTTTCAGTCCCATTGTAACGGGAGACAAAGTAAGCCAAAATCGCATGCTCGTGTGCCAAGCATTGATTACACATAGATGCTGAAGCACATTATTTTGGGGCTTCCTTTTGAATTTGGATCTTTCATTTTTCTCCCTCTCTCTCTTGCTGTTTTGTTCTGTGATAGATACACCCTACACTTTTATGTTATTCCTGGTTGTAGCGTACAGTTTTTTATTTTATATTAACAAAGGTAGCAGTGCAGTCTAGTATAGAGCAGGCTACCTCTTCAGTCTTTTTTTTTTCTTTGTAGATTAGCAATTTTAGATAATATGGAAGAGAGTCTTACTGAGGTACTTGAAGAATAGCCCTCTGATTTGGCCTGGCTTAGAAACTGAGCTGAATAGTCCTGTTGAATTTCTTAAAGAGGAATACTGCTTTGGTATGCAGAAAGTGCGGGTTTTGGGTTTCAGTTGATGTGAGGGCTCTCAGGCCTAAGAATGCATATTTGCCCATCCGTCAATAAAGGAATGTGTGTGTGTGCGTGCGTGCGTGCGTGCGTGTGTGTGTGTAGGTTCATCTGAAAACAATATCTGATTCTATCCACATGCCAGTCACCTTCAGCCAATGCAGCCCGGAGGGTTTTGCATCCCAGGGCTTATGATCTGCGTTTCCCTGAGAGTTCCTGCAAGCAAAACTCCACTTGATAATTACCTCCTGTCCCTCGCCAGGAGAGGCTATAATCAGGTTATGATTTTCACCCAAAACATTCCCCTTGCTTTGAAATGCTCGATGACATACCTGAAAAGAGGGTGATTTTTTTCACTCTACTGGTATTGACTTTCTCAGCCAGCGGGGAAGAAAAAACACCAGTTGAGCTCGGTTTCGGGCAGACTCGTGCAGAATCAAATGGAATTGACAGCATTATTTTTTTAAAGTGGCATTCACTTAGAGTTATATACAGCATATTTCTTTATTATAGTAATGTATAAAATGACAGTGTGTGTGTGTATTGGGGGGGGGGGGGGGGGGGACTAGGGAGTTGTTTCCTGAATCTGCAGCTCTGCACAGCTTTATCAAGTTTTATTGCATGTTTCAGCTTATTGTTTAGCTGCCTGTAATTTAACCCTGTAAAAAGCCTATGAACTATGAAATAATTACCAGGAAATGCTATTTTTTTTCTAAAAACGGACTGTTTATTGAACCTGCTGACATATCAGTTTGCATTTATGAGTTTTCATTTGCATCATTTTTGCTGCACCTGCCTTTTTGTGCTATTTATGGCTCGCATTTTGTTCATCTTAAACAAAAACATATGAGGGCATTAGGGTTAAAAAAACACAGATGATGGTGATCGGGGTTATAGGGTTAAATGTTAACTGCTCTAATAAAAGAGGCCAAAAAGAATGCTGCTAAAAAGCAATAGGAACCACTGATTCACCACCCAGACAGCAAACACAGAGTTACCAGAACCAAAAAACTAAAACAAGGCTAAATATTGGCTCTTACCACCCATAGACGATGAGGTGAAGAGGCAGACGTGAAGGCAGCAATGCTGGCTTTTATCCACACGTCACTTCCTGTGAATCTCTTATGTGTTTGTGTGTTTAGGTGAAGGCAGTTGTTTACTCCAACACTAATAAGAAAAACTTCTCTAAGCTGTGACCGAACTAGTGTCAATGTTTCAAACGCCACACTTTGCCTAATTCGCCCTGCATTTCTTCCACGATTATAAAACAGATCTATAAAATGACGCGTCTGCTGGAGTAAACTGGGGCATGCAGGTATCACGTTCGTTTCAGATGTTTCAAACCGCCTAGATTGCAGATATGAAAGAAGACGCCCGGATTCAAAGTGAGCAGCCACAAAGGTGGGGCGAGTGCACAGGTACACGCCTGCTGTGCCTGAATGAGAGCAGTTATCTAAGTCTTTAAAGTAAAGAGAGACAGATGTAAGGAGGGATTATGTCATGTAGTCAGTGTCAACACTTTCCGTTGGCTGTTGTGTTTGAATACCAAAGGAGAGCAGACAGCGCAGCCTTCGTATCAAAATATTGCACAAAAGAGGAATGTAAAAAGATTAAGTAGTTTATGTTTGATAGCTGTGCCGTATCTGCAGAGACGGAGGATCAGAGCAAAGAGGCAGTGTTTGTTTAGGTCCTAGAAATTGTTCCAGCATGACGAATGTGTGAACGAGAGGCATTAATATGCAGCGTGTTGAATAATCAAGTCGGCGGACTCGAGAGTCGTTTGTAAGGAAACTGCTAAATGGTGCACTGGAGTCGCCCTCCCTGCCCTAAAACAAAAAAGTTTTTTGCAACGTTATGCTTTTTGGTTTTCAGCCCCCGCTGCTCAGGATCACTCGCTGTTTGCTTCTCACTAAGAGAGTTTTTTTTTTTTTAAACTGTAAAATATTACTTAGTCGAACACACCAGCATGCCTGCGTTTCTCCCCCGAAAAGGTTGTAAAGGTTAATGTTACGTCTCAGCTCAACATTTGTCTCAAGCAGCGCCATACATTGTGCTGATGGAAGACCCTCCTTCGTGCCACACTGGTATTTGCAGTCCTGGGGTTGACTGAAAGGGGGAAGCTATTGTGCTGCAACTCCTCTCTGGCCCGGGGCCATACACATCCAGTCTGTTATCCATTGATATGCTTGGCTTGCCATTTTATAATTCATATTGAATGCTGCGGGTCCATGGTAGGGCGATCATGAATTATCAGCTAAACCATGGGAGATTCACAGATGACTGGTCAATCTGTGTGGTGAGAACAAGCACAGAGGAAGGGAAAAAAAAATCTGATATATCAGGCTTGCATGGAAATTTTTGGCCAGCTGGAAGCATTTCAAAAAATAAGGCAGGGGTTCATCATTTGAATTGAATGGACTTTGCTTCGTATTGAGAGGCACGCTGACACAAATAAATCGTCCCATTTCTCAGTCGCTCCCTCTCATTTGCTAATACAATTCTTTCTGCATTTTTGCCACAATCTCTGGTGCACGCGGCGTTTCGCTTTTCCGCGCCGCGGACATATTTCTGCACGACACAGCATTACAATATACTGTTTTAATAATAACCGAGGACCTGGAAAGTTTTAAATCATAGGAGAACGCGAAATTGAAATGAGCCAGAGTCGCATGAATCTTCGGGATCAGGATTTCGCTCAGAGGAAATGAAATACAATATCGCCCTCGATGGGGTCATCCTAGATTTATTGCAACAGCGATTTCCTGAGTGCGTTTTTTTGAGAGCGAGAGCCTCCTTTCCTCCACTGTGTGTTTAGACGTGATTGTAAAAGTCAGGCCGACGAACAAACACGTACTTTATGGGGCCGAGAGCTGCGCTTTTATGACAGTTTAATTTCAAATGTTAAGCGGGCCTTAAATTTCAATAGCATCTCAGAGTTGTTCACTTCACACCCCTTACGGTAACAAGTTGTATAAACAGCGGACCAGATGCCCACATGACGTCGTCCTTTCTTAAGTACTGTCTTCACGTGTATTCTTTCTTCTTTCCTTTATCGTTTTCTTTCCTCCGGGCAGGCTAATTCAAATAATAGATGAGCCCGACGTACAACCACAAAGTACTTTTCCTCCGATTCTAAACTTTTGGATTTGCTCAGTGTAAGTCGCTGCTTCACAGGAGGGTTCAGCTGTCATAACAAAGTAAT
Organism: Copadichromis virginalis; assembly: GCF_057382275.1. Lineage (NCBI taxonomy): Eukaryota > Metazoa > Chordata > Actinopteri > Cichliformes > Cichlidae > Copadichromis > Copadichromis virginalis. Next base: position 18,156,582 of record NC_140635.1, read on the forward strand.
GCATTTAATCTTGAAAGGAAGCAGAAGGGTTTCAGATAAAATCAATTCTACACTATAGGAAAGCAGCCGAGTCCCCCCCCCCTTTTCTTTCTTTCTTTGTATGTGAGAAGGTGTTTTGGATCTGAGACAAAATTATTTACGGAGACAACAAGAACCTGTCGGATTTTAGTGTTCCCAACACTTCTGAATAGCTGGAAGGCACGTCAGGACTAATTTATTTGAACAAAAAGCTAAACAAACATGCAAAAACAAAAGCAGCTATATAGCATTAAACACCAAAGGGAGACTGTGCAAAAGCAACAAAAGCAGGTTGCTGCTATGAATACCTGCAACTTTTTTTTTTTTTTTTTTACACTGCCACTCCAGGCGTTTTTTCCCCCCTGTTATCACAGCATACATTTTGGGCACTAATTTGTTAAGGACAGCTTGATGATGGCGACGCGCAGTGCATGTACAGAACAAGGCCATTTGAACAAAAACCTGGTTGTTGTTAGAGAGCGAGGGAGGCTACAATTATAATTACCCTGTGTGAAAATTGTTCAAAAATGATGCATTTGTCTCTACCTGTCTTTGTCGCTCCTTATCAGAACTGTCACAACAGCTCAGGTCTCACATTTTTGTTACTGCCGCTTTACACAGTAAATGGTGGTGTTAAAACTAATGTTGACAGTGGGGAAGGGATGGCAATCAATAAAAGAAATTACAAAGGATTCGGTAAAAACGAGCTTTTCGTGGCTCAGTTGTGCGTTTCGCTGCCTTTGCCGACTTTCAGAAGCGTCCTCTGAAGTCAGAGCGATATTTAAATATGACCTGGAAGTGGGTACGCTGCCACTGGTCTTATTTAATTAATTTTGCATCGCTAATGGTCATATATGATGTGAATCAATGTGTTTGATGTGTGTTGGGGTTTCTGTCTCTCGGCGCCTGCAGTCTTACTCTCACTACAGGCCATGAATGCTTCTCTGTTGCATTCACTGTATTAGTAATCTCCTCAGGCTGAGGGTCTGTGTCACCTGCAAACAAAAGGCCACCAGCCGATTTGCAGGTATAAACAGTCTAAGATAAGGAAGCCCTCTCCTGCCGTGCAGGAAATTGAATAAGTACACTGCAAAAAAAAGTCAGAGAAACAGCTAAGCACAAAGAACATTTTTGTTTGCCTTGCTCTATCAGTATTGACCTCCTCCTTGTAGTGTATATCCCTATTGAATGTGCAAGGCACAATGCCCTCATCGAAGATGAGGTGCAGGAAACTGTCTGTCATCAAGCCTCCCGCCACCCCCACCGCCCCACAGCAATCTGTGCATCTCTTATCAGTGCTCCTGTTTTCCACTCGCATTCAGCGGTATGCCGGTGGAAGGGAACGGGCAAGGTCATCACGCTCAAGTCAATCAAAGTGGTCAGTGTTGCAGTGATAGCAGGGGGCTATTGCTAAGGAATGTGTTCTTTTTTTTCATTGACTTTCCCGGTAAATCTGAAAGGCTTCAAAGGCCACAAAAGCTTTCTCTGTTGCCCAGTACAGTACGTATATATAGATCCACGACGCCCAGAAATCTTTTATCAAGGAGTAATGGCTGCCAATAAAGAGGTTACTGCTCAAAGGCACTGAAGAAAATACTCAGAAAACATTTCTTTTTTGTGTCAAAGTAACAATTTTTCGATAGAACTCAATAAAGCAAAAAGACCTCAAGCCAGAGCATTATACAACCAAATACCCTAATAGATGCAGAGCCAGCACTTCACATGCCAGCAGATAAGCTAGTTTAAAAATTGCTAGCTTTGCCGCTTTCGTCCAGTGACCCTTGCAGATGGTGATCAATATTATGTCAAAACTGAAGTGAAAACAAGAAATACTAACAAGGAAGGCATTGTTGCCCATAAAATGCTAGCGTTCTGCTATTACATGCTTGGCGGGTTAAGAATTCTAATGTGGGAGACACACTCCCCTCGGTGGCACACATTTCTGAACAGAAACTTCAAAAGAGTTTAGGAGCGTGCTGATCCCAAATCAGTAGAAAACAAAAGAAGCTGCTTGTGTCTGGTAGCTTGAAATTCTTTGCTATTGCCTCATTTGATGTGCAGTATCCACATGATGAATGCTGTGGAGTGGCTGCTGAGGGTCAGTGATGCTTACACTAAACAACAACAACAGCATTAAAAAGAAAGTGGTCATTTGTCTTCAGTGTCACATTTTTTGGCATATAGGTAGTAGTATCGCCCGCTTCATTCTGGACCACCCCGCGAGTGGGAGTTCTCCCATGTTCAGAAATTTTCTGGTGCTGGTCTGTCAACGGTATTTATATTACCGCTTTTATTTTGCAAGCACACATGGGTGTGACCAACACATTTTTTGAATTATGATGACTTGATGTGCCAATCCAGCCCTCGTGCAAAATATCAAATAGAATAGGAGCTCTAGCAAGATGAACACTGTTCAATGGATCTCAGGATGCATGCTGAAGACATTACTGATTTAAAAAGAAATCCCCCATTAATCTAACCCAGCACAGACTGAGCTTTAATTGCGTTAAAAACTGTATGTTAGTGTGCACTGACTCTGCACTAAATGAAAAACGCATGTCAAAATAAAAGATGCATGAAAGGGTTTTTCAAAAAAATATATTTTTCTCATGCACCAACAAAAGCCTCAAAAGAATATTGTGCTGGGATGAAACAGAGAAACACAATTTCATGCCAAAACGAGTACTAAAATTGCTCTGCACCACCTCATCTGCATAAACGCAGCCTGAGTTACCACTCCATCCACTTCGCCACAAGTGGGTTTTTTCAGATATACGAAAATACCAAAATGGACTTGTTACAAACAGAAGTGATAGAAGTGCGAATGTGTTAAAGACTACTGCAGGCTGGGAGTCCGCGTGAAGAGTAATTCCGCGTCTCTTATCAGAATTGTCGCTTCATTATCGTCTCAAGGCCCTGATCTCTGTCCCTTGTCATTCTTGTACTCTCTGACTCATTATTCGTGTCATCCGTGTTCCAGTTGCAGCCTTTTCTGACACCGTGTCAATGTGACGTCCAGAGTAAGCCTCCTGGGCTGTGCTCGGTACAGGCAGGGCTGAGTGAAGGAAGTAGGGGTTGATTAGGAGGGAGAAATGGGGAGATTCTGCCACAGCAAACAAAAACAGAGACACAAGCATGAGATGGAGACAATCCCACATCCTCCTTCATTTTCTCTTCCCCTGCTTCCCCCCCTCAATCCCCACCCTCAGGGGGGCACCTGACTTACTCCGAGACATTTTCTTGAGTGGAAAATCCAGCTGGGGTTTAAGTGCAGGGGTAAAATATGGGCTTTAAGGGGGAGTTAAGCATCACTCAGGGCAGATCAAACCTGTGAAACTATTCCCTCGCTGCACCAGGGAGACTTGCTTTAAGTCACCTCTCTTTCTTTGTGTTTCATCAACTCCCCTGAAGAGATGCAACAATATGTTAGATATTGAACAAGCAATGAACTAATTCTGTCAAAGTGGCACTCTCCCAGGAGCATATAGGATTTTTTTTCTATCTTCCGAGTCGAGCATCTTTTTCTAAAATGTTTAGCCTTCGTGACAGTTATTTGTAATTTCTAAGAAAAGCCTTGTTTGCTCAGTAGACAATACAAGGTGTCGAATTATGCTTTCCTTTAATCTGACTGATGTATCCATGGACCAAATAAAACAAGACATTCCATTTAGTTCCATCTCTCCAGCTGAAAATTCCCTGTCATGACGTGCATTACACGCTGACCCTCTTTGCATTTAGCAGATTATTAGTAATGTAATGATGCCCCCCTCTTCCCGAGCTGCTTGTCTTTGATGTGTGCCCACGGGGTCAGGGTTCATCCTACCAATCGACTGAGGAGCGAACCCTGATTTTCTGAGGCAAATTAAGACAGAGTCATTATAGCCTCCACTTTCTGATTTTTTTTTTTTTTTCTTCAGTTCTTGCCCCATGAGGGAAATTCTTCATCTGCAGTCTTCTGCAGCTGAGCCGGCTGTTCTGAAGAGGCAAAAATAATCCACCATGTCGACTCGCATCACTTGTGGCAAAACTGAAACATTTTCTGAGAGTTTTGTAATCCCAGAGAGTGATTTCTGCAACATCAAAATAAAGTAGGCTGTGCATTTCAAGTATTTTGTTTTTGCCAGAAGTTACATCCTTAAGGTACAGTCAGTTAATTTTTTTTGAGGTTATTTAACAGAAAAAAAGGATACCGTACTTAAAAATCTAAGTATTAATTACAAACTTGTAATTAATCTATTAAAAATTCATGGGAGCAAGCGTTGGTCTGTGGAAGGTGCCATGTTTACCCACCATATTTGAATACAGTGGCCAGGAAGGACGTCTCCCTTCTGACTGATAACGTTTTACTCATGTGTCTTGAGACCGACCACATACGCAGCAGGCCAAAGTCAGAGAAAAGAAGTCCTAGGTGTTTTTGTGCTGTAGAGGGACATTTAAACTCGTGCCTCTAACTTCAGACGCTATTTAGGATCATACCTATGTTTTACCATCGGAGAAGGACTTCCCTTTACCAAAGAACTAAAAATCCTAAACAGGCTTATTTATTCCTGATATTGTCACTATTTCTTATTGTTAGCAGATTAGACATGCAAACCTCCCACCCATCTCCGCTGACAATGAGCCAGCTAAACGACAACAGGAGCTATAAGCTAAAAATCCAGTTAGGGATGTTCTTTCCCCCTGATAAACAGTTTGATTTTATTCTTATGTCACATAACAGTTTATTCAGTAAACATCAGAGTAAAATGTTAGATCCACTTCAAGACAGTTTCACTAACGCTGGCTAACAGCAGCTAACAGCAGCTAACAGAGGCTAACAGCAGCAAAAAAAAAATGCCAGTGCTTATAAACAGAGAAGCTTTCATATCCTCATCAACACAAATCAGTTATTGTGAACTCTCCTGTTGCTCCCTCGCTCCTGTTTCAGGGCCAGTTGCATGCTGTTTGATTTATGGAGGACTGCAGACAAGCATGTTTGCATGGGTTACGTAGCCTTCTGTGCAGACAAATACCAATGCAAACTAACACAAACGCAGTGCCATAAAATAGACTTAATCCAGGGGTTTCCCCACATAGAGAAGTTTAGTAGTGCATTATGTGTCTCCGTTTCTGCTTTGTTTTGCATATAAAGTAATGGTTAACTTGAGTGTGTATAAATTGTTCTTACCAAAGCCTGCAGATGTGTACACGGTTGGTCAGTTGGACCAGTTTTGTGTTTAGATTCCTTGAATTCACAGAGGGGGGGAAGAGGCTTTGAGCCAGATGACTGGTTGTCTGCAGCTTTCTATTCAATTCAAATGATTTTGACAGACCAGGACAGGCAAATGGTTAAAATGATGGAGTGAACATGTTAGTCTCTACATGTTACAGTCAGTTTTAACAAGCAGGATGATATCAGAAAAAAGCAAATGAAGAATTATAATATTATTTTATACAATATGTAGCAGAAACAGCTTTCTGGCATTGATAAACATCAATAACTGTCTTTAAAAGTCACAATGTGTCATTTCCACATGTTATATATGGATTTAAAAATAGGATTGTTTTATTCAGTGGTCCTTGGTGAGCATGTTGACAGATTTTGTTAGTTTTGAAAAGAGCAAGAAAAATCTATTTAATTTTGTTCAAGTTTCAGTTGGTAAAGATGGGAAGCCAAGATATTAAGGAAGTCTTTTGGAGTGCATGGACCTACATTGCATTGTGTAGACTTCATCCTTTGCATGGGACTGTAAATGCACTGTAAGTGTTTTCTCCATGAAGAAGAAGCTTTGAGGTTTTCTGTTTTATTTGCTGTGGGATCTTGTTGGGCCAAAAGATGCAAAAGCCAGATCCTGCCAGCAAGTGTCTCTCCCACACACTCACACACACAAAAGGGTGAGAGGTTGGGTACCCTGGGAAAATCTTGAAAAGTTCTTGTGCAGCTAAATTTAATATACATTTTGTTCTGTGGCTGGCTTCCCTGGTTTGTGCCAGGTCATTTTTAAACATAAGCGGAGTCTTGCTCCATGTTAAAAGTGCGATGGTGTCATCACCTTTACACGGAGCGTCTGCATTTCACGATGTTTTCGTTATTTATTTATTTTTAATGAGAATTAAGACCGAGGCGAGGAAAAAAAACCCCTACTTTTTTCTATTTATGGTTTTGCTGCTCCCGTTACAGAGGAAATATTACATGGCTGCATCAGGTGTGATATGGATCTAGCGCACTCTAAATGGATCCACCTGAGGAGTTAAGAGGCAGCAGCAGTGTCTGTCACGCTTAGCCTCAGCAAAATGACAAATCCTTCTCCTTAAACCCCCTCAACGAGACATGCACCAACATGGAGCACGTGATTTCTTTTTCTCCCCCCACCTCCTCCTCCTGATCTCTTTCTTCGCCTCAATATAAGAAATAAATTTAAGAGATGAATCAGAGAAAAGGCAATGAGCAAGAATGCAAAAAAGACAAAAAAAAGTGGAGATTTTTGAAGGGGGAGTGCTGAATGCGTGTACCACCAAAGAGAAAAGGGATATGACTCAGAGCGCTTCATCTAACCACAAATGGACTCGGTCCTATATTGCCAGTTTCTATTTTAAAATTCTTATATCGGAATCAAGAGTGTCTGATAGCAGTTGTCTGGGAAAGGCGGGCGTGGTTTGTGGTCTTGTCTGACACTGTCTTTAGAAACACTTCCCAGCAAAGGTGGACCAGAGCTGGGACTTAAGTGTCATGGGAAACGGTGCCATATGTCCACGTTGATTTCCCGGTGTTTCAGCGCGTTTTGACAGTTGGAATGAAATATGATCTGCCGGTGGCGCAGCGAAGAGTTCTCGGGGTGTTGTCTGTATTTGAAAAGCAGGTGTTACTTTGTAAATCCCAAATCTCCTTTCTCATCTCCCACCTCGCTCCCGGCTTGTCTCTCACATCTGATGGGTGGTCATGTTCTGCATTTGGGAACATTTTAGGCAGCATCGCCGGATGCCTCACAAATTGAGGGATGGGGAAATAAAAAAGACTTTGCCTGCTGCCTTTGGACCGTGCAAGCTGAATTAGACCCAACTTTTGAGTTTGTTAGTTGAGAGGCATGTGCATAGACAGCAAAGGGTACTTGTGTTTTAATTAATACATGAAAGAATTACCGCAGTGGTCTCTTGATTTTTTTTTATGAGCTATTTTTTTCCCTCTCCTTGGCCAGCAATCAGAAAGTTCCCCTGAGCAGATTAGAAATACTTCAGTAAAGAACAAAGAAGCTGGGAAAAAAAGAGGCAAAATATTAAGAATTCAAATGAGACTTTATTATTTTCTCCCCCCCTTCCCAGTGAATATCTTTACTCCACTAGAGCAAAACCTGCTCTGTGACCACTCGGATATTGGATTATGGATGCATCTCCCACCGTTGGAGCAAAAGCTTGACTCCGAGATTTGCTCTTTCTTCCAGAGATGTCGGCTACCAGTAGTATGGGGAATGAAACAATATGAAAAGACAAACAATCCTGAAGTACTCCTGCTGTGACCTCTGTGGGGGCACTCTTATTTGACTAAAGGCTACACCCTCCTTTATGCTGTGGAGAAAGCGTCCCTGTCAAACCGAAGCCCAGAACAATGGGGGCCAGCCTCGGGGAAACAGGGCCATTTGCATGCAGCTGTTTGCCGTTTCCCGGACCACAAAGGCCAATCAAAGGATCCTTAATGGAGGATGACAAGCGTCAGCCAACGCCTTTGCTCTCTGTCTGTGCCAGCCCTCGCCGCTCTGTCTACCCTCCCAAAGTGGCCCACGTTTTTTTTTTTTTTTCCGATCGGGCATTCCTTAACTTTTTTTCTCTCTCTCTGTCCTGATGCCGTGGCCTTTGAAGGGTTAAAGGTTGGTCACGACAGCACTCTTGAGAGGGAATGCTCAGAGCAGCAAAGATCACCCCGAACATGTGTGTTACGGTCTGCCGCGTGCAGTTGCCAAATGGCGATACCTCGACACCAAACCTCCATTATCTTTTCGCTTCATCTCCAGGGTTTTAAGAGCCACGGAGTGTAAGTCTGTGGATGGTTTTAGATGCACCCATCTGAGCCACAGTGCCACTTCCAATTTCAAGGGTGTTGATAGAAAACAAAATATGTATTATGAGGGGGATTGTCACCAGTGAATTATAGGCTGTCAACTGGAGAAGCCAAAGAAGAAGAAGAAGAAGAAGGAGGGGGAAAAAAATCACCCAGAATGCAACATATTGAGAAGCAGTCCCAGCCCTTGCTTTGCTCTCTTGAGCTCAATAGACAGCTTAGCAGGCAGGTCAGGGGGAGGAATCTGAAAAGCTACTTTCCTCTCGCAGTCACTCACTGACCAGAATGCATGATAAGACTTCATGTCAACAAGGCCAGGAATAGAGATCACAGCCAATTATAGCCAAGTCAAAGTGGTTACCATGGCTAAACATAATTCAACTCTCTCAATAATTTTGCCATTTCAAGTTAATCTGAGGTACGGATACATTTGGAGCAGTCTGTTCTCTGCAGTGTTTGTGTTATGGATTTTTCCTGCAGTTTTCTCTACACCGTTTTTTTTTTTTCTTTTTTCTTTTTCCTGCAGCTGGTGCCCTTCTGTCGCAATCTTCAGCTGCTGCAAAGTTGAACAGTCAAACAAAGCACAGAACGCGAGATGAAAAGCTTTTCATGCCTCCCTAAGACATTGACATTTGTGCACACAAACAGTCTTCCCCCTCCTCGCCAGAATCTCGCAAAAGTTGTTTAAACCGAGAAAATCAACACGAAAGGATACCGACACCCAGAAACCTCTTATTGGCACAAGGTTTTTCCTTCATAGCCTTCAAATCCTAAGATCTTAAGCGAAACCCAATTAAGTCGACCGAAAATATTTTACTTTGAATTCGGCTCTGTTCTTCTTCCTACAGTACCAAAAAAAAAAAAAAAAAAAAAAACCATTATATGTATTTTAACTTTTTTAGACAGATTTGTCATTACTTGCCCAATTACAAGTTGACAAGACGGTCATTAATGAGGCCGAGACTATCTACAGTTTGGAAAAGAAGCAATTTGTTCTTTAGGCCGCCAGTACGGTCTAGATACTCCCCCTAATTGATGTACTGTTAGCCTATAACCAGAGAAATCTATACAAGCGAGGGAGGAGGATGCCGCCGAGGCACAGGCCTAATCAATCGTTAGGCTTCTGTTGACAACAGCATGCTATCATGCCATAGCGGTCTGATAGATAGGCAGAGTAGTCAGTGGACAACCAGAGAAAGGAGGTTACAAAAGGCAGATGGCGTGTGCGTGCGTGTGTGTGTCCACGAGGGTGTTTCAGCCGAAAGACTCGTCTCCCTGCTTAGAATTTTAAAACCCAATGAAATGCATTCTTTCTGTCTGTCCTCTCTAGCTGCCGTGATAAACCCGTCACTCCTTCCATGAGGAATGGCAGGCAGACCGATCATTAGTCTTTGCAGCAAAGCCGACGACTTCTCTCTGTGTTTTATCATCCGCCATTCTGGACAGGTTTTCTGAAAGGTTTGGGTAATTGTAGTAGTTATTGGGAAAGATGGAGTGACCCCGCAGCCCTCCACTTATGGCTCGGCTACAATGACGTCTCCTAATGAGGTGATAAACAGTCCAGCTAAGCAGAATCTACTGGCCATTAGATAGATCATGGTATTATAATGAAATGTCTAGTGGCCGAATGCCAGAGAATTTATACCATTAGTTTCATATTTTGCTGTCCTGCTACCGCTTCTAGTGTGTGCAGGAGTTTTTCCTAATGCACAATGACTTTAACATTATATTCTCAACAGTGTGTGTTTCACAGATGTTATTTTTTTTGTCTGTTTGCTGGTGTGACATGTACAGAGTGACATAGAATATCATTATAACCGGGGCCAGGCACAGCGGGCTGGAATGGCTAGCAGACGTGTGTGTTGGGGTTTAAGGGTAGGAATTTCAAGCCCGAATCACTTCAGCTTTGAGCAGTTCAGACAATGCTAATTGCATCAGACCCTGACTGTCAAAAGTGTGAGGATAATTAGAGTGAGGGGGCAATGTGAACCCGGGGTGGTAAGTGTTAGTACATGACAATGCTCAGAAGCCAATGGGAGCATGGAAAAAGGTAACAAGCTGAAAGGAGGGCTAATTAGGAGAGAGCAGTGCAGAAAATACAAATGGTAGCTGCCCCCTCAGGGGCCCACCATTGCTGCAAACAACGGCGATTATTGGCAGTTCATGCAGCGCTCTGCTTGCACTTCTTAAATGGAACACATTTCCATGTTCTGCTTAGATTTTACCTAATTGTTTTCTCAAAATTGCAGACAGTTATGTTTTTTTTTTCTTCCTTTCTCTTTCTTTGGTTTTTTTTTTTTTTTTGTAGTTCGGATCATTTTAACCCCACATAATGGATCTTTTTCTTTTGCTTTCTCCAGTTTTGTTCCCTCTCTCTTTGTAAATCATATCTGTGGCTCCACTCTATTCGTGATGCAGCAGTTTATTACTTAGGGGAAGAAAAAAAAGTTAGAAAATGAAATGCTGAGAAATAACCTGTCCCAGTGTAATTTGCTGAAAGGAGGCAGAGATTTGAATGAAATAGTTAATATTCCCCTTAAAGCAGAGCTATTTGGCTGCGCTCCATCTATAGATTTTTCCTCCTGTGTGGACTCCAGACTGTCCCCTGTTCGATTGCCGGCACTGTAAAATGGATTATATTACACTCCTTTCTGCTGGGATTTTTGCCCTTTTTCTTCTTCTTCTTCTTCTTCTTCTTCTTCTTCTTCACAGAGCAAGAAAAGCAAAAGAAACAAATGCTGGGGTGGAGGTCTCTAACGACCGTAAAACAAACTATTCTCTGTCCAGTTCAGTTTGGCTCTGCGGTGGTTGTTCTCTATAGGTGGAGACCTTCCGGATGCACTGTGGCCTTTGTATTTGCTCAAGAATTTATGAGGTTACCATTGGTCTCCAGTGATTCAAAATTTGATGTCTTAGCCAAAAGGCTTAGACCACAAAGCGATGGAGACATGAATTGTTTCGTCTTTCCCCGGTCCTATATCGCGTGTAATGGCCCTTCTGTTTAAAACTGTGGTAAACATTGGACTGCTGTTGCCTATTTATTTTGCGCCAGCGGATTTTTACTGCATGATGTGTGGTCTTATTGTATCAAGAGCAGTGATCCTTTTAACTCGTTCTTTTTTTCCCCCCCTGATTTAATGTGCTTCTTCTCTGTCTCCGTGCGTCTCACCCTCTGTCAGGGTTCAGCCGAGCTGCCTTGCCTTTCGGGCTGGTCCGGAGGGAGCTCTCATGTGAAGGATATGCAATTGATCTCCGCTGCCCGGGGAGTGATGTCATTATGATCGAGACGGCCAACTACGGCCGGACTGACGACAAGATCTGCGATGCTGACCCGTTCCAGATGGAGAACGTCCAGTGCTACCTCCCCGACGCCTACAAGATTATATCACAAAGGTAAAAAAAAAAAAAGACAAAACTCTGTCATGAAAGGGCGGATCTTATTTCACAAACACAACCAGGAGCTGAGGACTAAAAGTAAGGCTCTCGTTTTTTTGTTTTTTTTCCCGTTCCCCCTTCTCTCCGCGCCAGACATTCCCTCGCACAAAAGAACTGTTAAAATTATCGCCCCACTCGTGCAGCCACCTACATACCGGACAATTAATCGACATCTCACCCCTTGTTAAATGTAATTTGTTCGTCCATTGACGAGATTATGTAGGTGGCATTTGAAATTTTCGAAAACTGGGGTGCACATTAATTCTTGACAGGCAGGAATTGACATCCGTGCTGCAGAGCTCTTCAAACCAGCTGCGCGTTGTTGCCTCTGTTTGAGTCATAATCAGAGAACTGCGAGTCACATGAACACCCTCTTAATTCCCTATCTGGAACATTGGGCTTGCTTTGTTCAAACACTTGTAGTGCATTGAAGTGGCTTTGCCTCAGGTAGTGAGCAATGCCCATCATCATGCCTTTTATCCTGGTTACCCTCTCACAGGATGCTGCCTCTCTGTCAAATGACATCACAGCAACACTTTAGCTCCACTGCTGCTTACCCCTAGAGGAGTGTGTGTTTTTAAAGGGCACTGGATGAACTATTCATAAATAGTAACCAGCACAGTTCATCTTCTAATGCACTGCTCTGTCTTTAACCTGCCCCCCCCGTGCACTAGCTTCTGAGCATCATCGCCCACCATCTCAGACCTCTGGGATTTTTCCCTGCTTCGCTCTCTTCTGTATTTACTCCCATGAGGGATAGATCAAATCCAGCAATCTTATTCTGTCTTTCTAAATTTACAGCACCGCCTCAGTACGCTCACATAGTAACATGCTGCTGACAGTGTCCATGCCCCTCGGTTTGACTGCAACCTGCCACACTGTGCGCCACATCTGTTGACAAGTCAGACTCTCACTTGCCGAAGCTACACTTCAAACTTATCTCAATTGAAGATTCCCTGGAGGCAGTGTGCGAGTGAAGGCTTTGAGAAGAGTCTGCACCACAAGCCCTTAACCAGAATCATTCTAATGATTCAGATCAGAGGAAATGGGCTCCTGACCGTAATTAAAGTTGATGTGATAACTGGGGATGTTAAAGCAGTCACAAAGCTTTGGCAGACACTGATCAGCCCTCCTTCAGTCTGCAGGAAACCAGAACAAGAACAACTAAGACAACATTGACACAGACTCCCCTGCCAGAATCATCAAGATTAACAAAAGGCAATAGCTCCACGGACATAAACAAACATATTAAACAAGATTGGGGAGACAGAAACAGTGGGGAGCCTGCTGCACAGAGTGGCAGTTTTTGCCGGTTTGGAAATTGCGATAGAAAGTATTCATCAACCGCCTGTTTTTCCACAACAACAACAAAAAACCAACTAACAGGAATCAAATGGCTTGATTTTCAGCATCTACATCAAAGTGTTTTGTCAAGTGAAATGTTTTGTTGTTCACGCAAAAAAGTGTTTGGATGAAAGATGCATGAAGGAACTGATGGAACCTCAGGTTTGTAGGTCACTTTAATATTCAGGTGATCATCCCCTCAGAGATGTACTGTAAATGGACGGTATGTCTGACCTTTCTCTCTGTCTGCTCTTCTCCCTCCGTATCTCAGTTGGCCACCAGCACAAATGCAAAAATACGCCTGTTTTGCTGACTTCCGTTACCTTATTTCAACGGCCGCCCATTCCGTGACCTGTTACAAAATGCCCGAATAAAACTTTTACCAGATCAAAGGTGCAGCGTTTTCATGCGAGACTTCAAGGACTTTCATTAGATTGTGCTCGGTGCAATAAAGATTGCATGCAGTGATTTCAGCTGCAGTTTAAAACAGAGGAAGACTGTCAGGATGCTTAGCAACAACACATCTGCTGTTCTCCAGAGCACTAGGACTAAAACTTAAAGCTGAATAAATGCCACAGTGGGTTCATTAGTATTTATATCCTTTACTTGAAGGTACACCGATCGATATTTTGTAGTTACAATGAATCAAGCGATAATGTGCAATGTGAAGGGTTTTCTCTTGTAACGATGAACCCTTCAGAGCATCGGCCCCCAACTCTCCAGTTATCCCTCCGTTCATCTTTTAACTCCTGGCTTTGGTTTCCTGGACTGCATCAGACTCACTGCACGTCTCTGTCTGTAACCACAGGCTGTATATAAATGATGGAAGTAGCCACCATGATAGTGAAGTCCCATTATGAGGCTTTGAAATGAGCATCTTGGCCATCTTGACGTTCTTAGACCGGATCTGGATCTGACAGAGAAATCGACCATCCATTTATCTATTCATCCATTTTCTTAACCACTTATCCAATTCAGGGTCACGGCAGAGCTGCAGCCCATCCCAGCTACAGGGTACACCCTAGACAGTCCATCATGGCCTCATTAAGAGAGTGTTTTTACTGCGGTCATAAATCAAGCGAGCAGCGGGGTCATTTCAGTACAGTTTGACCTCTTTTTGCAACCAGGAATCACCCACTACTGACCGACCATTATCCAAAATGCAAGTTTACACGACAGCTACACTTTAGACAATGCTAAGGCACTTCCATTTTTATATACAGTCTGCATCTCCAACAAACGACTCAGTGAAACACACAAGTCCTCAGCTGGAGACCCATATAATTATAGCTGCAGGTAACAGAGACCAAAACAGCGCTTAAAGGACACCAAATGATCTCTAATGTTTCAGCGCTTTGTGTAGTTAGGCAGGCGTTTCTGTATTTTTCTACCCTTATTTGACCAAAAAGTGGGGAAAAAAACAAAAAGTGGCACCCACGCTACAGCTTTTAAGAGCAGATCGCTTTTCATTTAGAAACTCCTGCTTGTGTTTGGGTAATAAGTAGGTAGATTTTCTTACTTACTGACCCAGAAATAATGTCCACTGATTGCTGCTTTTGAGCTCTCTTAAGACCAGGAGTGCTCACCAAAAAGTGAATGCCAGCCCAAGGTTTACTCGTCTTTTACTGTTTTGCTTTGTTTTTTTTGTTTTTTTTAAATCACTTTGCATTCTCTGCCTCCTCCGACAGCTGCACTCCTGTTTCCTTTGCCAGGTAGGGTTTCCAGCATCCGCTAATTCAGCTACCCGGGGAAAGTTCCTGATATTTGTGGAAAAATAAAAAGTGCTGTCCTGTTTCTGTTTTGGTTGTGCAGTCAAGCCTTTATTTCCTCTGGAAGATTTTGTACCACGTGGCAGACAGAACTCATCAAAGTGACTGTGCACGTAATGATAAGTTGTAATGATAAGCCCAACGCATGCAAGCATTGAAAATAAATGACTCACTGAAAAATGCTCACTTTCAAGGAATATGTTACTCTGCTGTGAATGTTTTTAGTGACTTGATATTGGTTACTCATCTATAGGCAACACCTAAATACGGTAGTTTTATCTCTCTGATATACTCTTGTAAATCCTCTGAAAATAAGTACAAGCACAAAATGAATTACACAAGCAATTTACAAATACCTGCAACCATATTACTTGATTAAATATACCCTCTATCACCGGGGCTGTCGTCGGTCCGGCTCATAAACTCATAACGTAGAAGTAGATCAAATATGTTGGGGTGCATTTTAATCAAGTGTGTTGTTCTTATCTGCCGTCAGTCAGTTCACATTTTGATGCAGTGACCCTTCTCCTTTGCAGCAGCCCTCTTGAGCATTCACTGCAGTGAAGCCACAAAAGCACCTCTCCTAAGTGCAGCTGGCAGCGTTAGTGTCAGTGATGTTGAAACCGTGGCCGATGATGCCGATGCTATTTGTTAACTCCTTAATGGGAGCCCCCACCCCCACACCGTATAACGTTTATAATCCATTAGTTTGAAGAAAATGGCTCTTGTTGTTAAGATGCATGCTCTGTCTCTTAATGCACACACATTTACCTTTACGTTCATTAATTCGACCAGAGCCAAAAAGTGCACTGTCATGGTTTCGTGTGGTTGCCGTGCAGCACGACTCCCATTTGCAGCGACAGGAAGCTTCTCGAATGACTAATGGTTCTTTGTCCGGTCTTCAAATGTACGTCCAACTTGAATTTGTGCTTCAGACCTTCTGAAAAATTTATCTGAGGCTTGCAAATTGCTTAATGTCCTATTTTGGTGCCATTTTCTGTCTTTCTTTCTTTCTGTCTTGCTTTTTTCTGGCTCGCCTCTGTCACTGGTGACATTCTCAATCCCTCCATCTCAGCAGAGCTTGATTGAAGTGGAGCCAATTTCAGCCTATGCAGTATTTAAACAAACTCAATCCACTGCTGTTCTTTTCCTTCCCCACCTCCCCTCCTTTTCTTCTGATTTACTCGAACTTTTTCAGCACCCAGAAACATCTGCTAACATGCACGCATACCGTCTCTGCAATCCGCACGTCAGACTCTGACTTAGGGACACCATTTCACACTGCAAGGCCTCTCATCGAAATGACGCTCTCGTGCCATGCAGAGGAGCTGCTGTTGCACTAGAGGCCAGCCATTCATGTCCACTGCATGTCACCGCCACCTGTCGCGTGTGTCTTAATGAATGTCTTCTCTTTCAATAGCGGTGCGAAGACTAATTCCTAACATGCCTTTAGCAGCTCTTTCGCTCTGTCGTTCATCACATCATGCTCATTTACTCTTCCTTAATGTTTTCATTCCTCTCTCTCTGTTTGCAAAGGTTTAAACTTGAGTGCATTTGTGACAGCTCCGGCTGGGATTTGATCAATTACAGTGTAGCTGTAACGATGAACTTTCTCCCCCCTCCCGGCCTCATCTTTGTTATTAATGTTATCTTTGAGGAGTGTTCTTGCTGTGGGTAGTCATGATGAAATCTCTGGTCAATCTTTTTTTCTTCTTTAGGTGCAACAACCGTACGCAGTGCGTGGTTGTCACTGGCTCTGATGTCTTTCCCGATCCATGCCCTGGCACCTACAAGTACTTAGAGGTCCAGTATGAGTGTGTTCCATATAGTAAGTACCGCTATCCAAATCTCATACTGAAATCTTACTGTGTGCAATTGAAAATGGTGTGATGTAACCGCTGTGTCTCATCATTTGCAAGTATTTTGCAGTTCGCCCTTACGGACGGTGCTCCCGCTGATGTATTTGAAACGGGATTGTAGCATTAATGACGCTAAGTTATGTTGAAATATGAAGTGTTTTGGTCATTTAAAGCTCCAGTTCACCCCAATAATGAAAACAAAAATCGAAATTACATTTAATGGAATCCACCCATGCAGGCCGTTTTAGACGTTTAAATCACCTTATTTGACATCCGTTTGACCCTAATTCTGGCTCTGGTTCCAAATAACTGGATTAATTAAAGGCTTCTTTTTTTTTTGTAATGACCATCCTGCCTTAGTCTTATTCGGGAAACATTCAAGAAGCTTTATTCCTGTTTTCACTTGACCCTGCCTGATAAAATAGCAACTCTCACTGCTGGCAGTTTGGTTAATGTTAAGTTTGCAAGAGCAAAAATGTCTTTTATGAAGCTGAGGTCCACCAGGCGTTCTCTGACAGGGTCAAACAAAATGTTACACGCAACGCACAAAAAGCAGATTTGAGTCTGGTTTCGGATCCATATATAAAGCCCCATCCCTGTCTGCAGCGGTGATGTATTTGTGCAGCACGCGGGACTGAAAAGTCGTAATTAAAGTATTTCAATAGCAAAATCTCTTTCAGGAGCAGAATTGCTGTTTGTCTGGATAAACCGCAGCGCTTACTGTCAAGAGTTATCACTGGAACTACTTTCTACTGAACAAACAGCCGTAGTAAAAGGTTCCCCCCCCCCCCCCCCCCCCTTTTTTTTCCCCTTTTGTAAAACTGTCTCTTTTGTATTTGGCTTCTAGCAGAAATTTCAGCAGTTTTCACGAGCAAAACAAAACACCTACAAAAAAAAAGAAAATAAAATCCCAAAACTATCTGCATGAGGCGATACCATTAGGAGTGTGGAAGAAAATATGTTTACTGGTAATTTCGTTGAGCTGACCTTCCACCGGTCTTAACTTGAGATTTGTTGTCTTTCGCCGAGATGTTACAAATAATTGGGTACACTGGTTTTTGCTTTTGTTTTGTTTTTTGCATTCATACAGTGTGTTCAGTCATTTAATTTGAGAACACATTGAATAAGAGGCAGATTAAAAATTAAAATGAATGTGCATCTGCTCTTAGATTAAACCAGAACTCATGTATTCAGCTGTGAAGTGTCTCTAGTATTCCATTATGAAAGTGGCTTAATTAAATCGCTTGAGAGTTGGTTGGTTTGTTTCTGGTGTCTAGTTTAACTAAATCTACCTTAAGAGTGTTATAGACTAGTTTATAAAAAGTTAGTCCAGGCTTCATTTAAATCCTTCGTATTTAAATTGATGAAATGTAAACATATTCAGAAATATTCACTCTTTTTTCTTCTTCTTCTTTCAAACAGACCTCCCTTTCACCTCCTGTCTAATCCCCCCGACTAACCTCTTTGCTCTTGATTTTTTTTTCTCCTTCCTTTCAACGTTCGATCTCTCACATATTGTCTCCAGCCTCCCCCCACCCCATTCCTCTGCCCCAGTATATGCAGCTTCGACAGCCCACTAAAGAAACTCCATATTAGGCCGAATATCCATCAGTCATCTCATGTGCTGTTGCTCTCTTTGGCTCATTTGAGAGTTTGGTCTGTAACATTAGCACCGTGTCATGTTTTACGTGTGTGGGCGAGCGAGTTTGGAAGCGAGTTTTGATTTGTGTTTATAAAGTTTGAACAAATTCCACCCGCAGTCAATACAAGCCAAAAATAATTACTGTGCTGTTTCTCTAAGAATGTTATCCATCTAAATATGAGCCGAACTTTGAGATTTCTATTCTCCTGCCACTTAGGGGGAAGCATTTTTAGAGGGATTTGCTCTGCTTTTGCAGTGGCCAGTGCATTATTTTGTTGGCAGACAAAGACGACGAAAACGAAACGTTTAATGCACTGGAAAACACGGCGCGTAGCTCGTCTCTGGTCATATAACTTGTCTGTTTTTATATCCTAGGGACGAGAGGCCGTTTTCACTAACAAACATCCTTGTTTTCTTTCCCTCCTCCAGCTCTTCCTCCCTAAGCAGCGCTGCAGTTCATCTCATGGTCATTCCCTCAGACTAATTCTTCTCTTTGTACCTGGTAGTTGACTCATGATAACCTTTCTCTCCCTTTTTCGCACTCTTTTTTTGCTTTCTTTTCCAATGCCTGAAATAGAAGTGGAGCAAAAAGGTAAATGAGTGGTCTGGTCCTTCCCTCCCCCTCCTTTGGCTCCTTGTTCTGTGGTGTTGAGTACAGCTCCCCCTTCACGTCTTCCCCCCCTCCTCTCCTGATTGCCTCTCCTGTCAAATGCTAAACCCATAGGAGGATTGTTTGCACCCACGGAGTCCAAATGGACACAATTTCAAATGACATCCGCGGTCATTAAACGTAGTTTTTCCCTGACAGTGTGACAGAAATCACCAACTGTCCGGTGTCGATTTGTTCCAGAACCCTGAAGAATCACTAGTTGTGTGTATATATTCTTATTTGGCTCAGTCGTAGTTTGCTTGGCCCAACTTCTGCTGCACCCATAGCACGTGATGTGAAATAGCAGTGATGGCTGAGTGAGATTGGCACAGGCTGAACAAAAAGTTTGAAGAAAAAAAACCAAACAGCAATTCACTGTGTTCCCTTTGTTTTTTGCTTTTTTAAAATCCAGAACCAATTAATTTAAAAGCAGCTAAACGGGAACCTTGCCATGGCCTCCCTCACCCATCAGTGGTTACTCTGTCTTTTTGCCACAGAAGTAGTGAAAATCCTTTACCACTGTTGCCTCCCCCCTCCCCTCCAACCTCCACTTTCATTTTTTACCTTCTGCTTTGCTGCCGCCACCACCACCATTAACAACCTGTTGTTCACTCCTATCGAAAGACGTGAAGCCCGTTACCCCTTATCATTTCGGTTTATGACCTCAGTCATGTGAGTATGCATGTGCAGTGTGTCCATATACCCAGCTGTTCGTGTGCCATTTGACATCACAACAGACTGGTATTTTTCGAAACAAGTTCCAATCGAAACACTGTGAACCCTACTACTTATTTCCATTTCCCACGTCTTTCGTTTGCAGGATTTTTCCTTTTTCTTTGTGTTCTCATTTTTGTTTTGTTTTGTCCCCGTTAGGATGTATCAGCAGACCCCTGAGATGCAAGTTCTCTCAACCACACGTTTCTCATTGTGAACAATCGCTGTTGATACATGCATTTGTTTTCTTTTCTTTTTTTCCCTGCTCATTAGCGGTAGTACAAAAGCACTAGTTTAAAGATTCCTCCAAAATCACAGTCCCTGATCTTTTTTGTCCTGCACTCAAGTCGCACAGCAGCGAGAATGATGCCTGTCAAATAATACTGTTTTTTTTTTTTTTTTTTTCTTTTCTCAAAAGTATATAAATTCTTGCCTTATTTTGTTTCACTCTCTTCTCTGTCACTAGTTTTCATTTGTCCCGGGACTCTGAAGAGTATCGGCGCCGCCACCTTCCTGTTTGAAGGCGAGCAGCAGGCCGGCTCGTGGTGCAAAGACCCGCTGCAGGCCGGAGACAAAATTTTCTTCATGCCCTGGACGCCATACCGCACTGACACCCTCATCGAATACGCCTCTCTGGAGGATTTAAAAAATGGTCGCCAGACGACCACCTATAAACTGCCGCACCGTGTCGACGGGACGGGCTTCGTCGCTTATGACGGCGCCATCTTCTTTAACAAGGAGCGCACGCGCAACATTGTCAAGTTCGACCTGCGCACGCGCATCAAAAGCGGCGAGGCCATCGTTAACAATGCCAACTACCACGACACCTCTCCCTACCGCTGGGGTGGCAAGACCGACATTGACCTCGCAGTAGACGAGCGGGGCTTGTGGGTAATCTACGCCACAGAGCAGAACAATGGCCGCATAGTGGTGAGCCAGCTCAACCCTTACACGCTCCGCTTCGAAGCCACCTGGGAGACGGCTTACGACAAACGCTCTGCCTCCAACGCCTTCATGGTATGCGGCGTGCTGCACGTAGTACGCTCCACCTATGAGGAGAACGAGAGCGAGGCGAGCCGGAGCCAAATCGATTACATCTACAACACCAAGCTGAGCCAGGGCGAGTACACAGACATCCTGTTCCCCAACCAGTACCAGTACATCACCGCTGTGGATTACAACCCCAGGGACAACCAGCTGTACGTGTGGAATAACTTTTACATCCTGCGCTACGACCTGGATTTCGGGCCGCCGGATCCCGCCGAAGGTGAGAGCTGCTTCATTGTTGTTTAGTCTTTGTCTAATTCTTCTATTGTTTGGCTGCAGTGTGGGATGTCACAGATGGCTGCCTTTTAATTTTGGATGCAAGTCAGGTGTGATATATATAAAAAAAAAAGCGTTGCATTAGTCTTGGGGAAAGGGCTCATTTGCAGACAGAAATTACACATTCACCTTGGAATGAGGGATAGCTCCCAGTGGGGCTTGCATCGCAACCAAAAAAACAGCTCCTTTATTACCATGAGGCAAGCCGAGGCACTCCTTCCAGCTGAAGTTTGGACCCTATCAAATTCTTTAATCTCGGGCCTTATCCAAAACCATTATGAACACGGCCCTCCTGAACTCGCCTCTATTACTGGGAATATGCTTGAGAGGTATTGTGCACAGTACGACACAGGTTATCCTCTCCCTCTTTACCTCGGGTTTTCAATTTGTTGCCATGGTTACCTCATCAACTTCACAGAGGCCATTTTTGCAACAGATCAGAAGATAATCGCTACCCTATTGTGGGATAATATTTTTTAAAAATCGCCAGACTGAGGTGTGGGATAGGGGTGGGTTTTTATAATCGATTCATCGATTAAAATCGATTCTGGCTTGGATAACGTAAAATCGATTCATTAAAATCCTGAATCGATTCATTAAAATCCTGAATCGATTTTTTTAATATAAATTTATTTTGCCCGAAATGCCAGAATCTCTGGTGACATCTCACAAAATTTCAAGAACCACCAAACAGTTAAGACAGTAAATGAGAGCAGGAACACGGATTCTGCACATAGACTTAAACACACAGCGCGACCCGCGGATCAGAATCAGTGAGATGTCGCCTTTCTCACCCGACTGCAAGGACACGGTCGGGGCTGAAAGCCGACAGCTTGCTGATTCTGATGTGTCGGCGGGTCCAAGCTTTGTGTTCACGCCCTTTATGCGCCGATTCTAAAGCTGTTAGTTTGATCTCTCTCCAAACAATATTGACCGAACCAGCAGCAAAAGAAGATCCACATAAACATCGTCATGTATTCACTCTGACTTTTACTGTTTTGCTTCCACCGCGATGCACAGCTCTCTCTCTCTCTCTCTCTCTATACTTAGAGAACAGTTTCCCTTTCTTCATTATTTGCTTGCTTGTTAAGCACAAGTCTACTGTTGTTTACAGCGCTGTCAGCCGCTGTTTTTTTCCCTTTTACATTCTTCCGAAAAGAAAACCTCATTTCTGCTGTTCAATACTGAACAAATTTAAACTTTTTAAAATTATTCAAAATGCAAAACGCTTAACCATGTCTCTAATAAAACCGCTGTAACTTCAGAGGTAATGTTCATATGTTGATTAATGGTTTTCTTTCGTTTTTGATGTACTGCAGAATATTTTTATAAAATCCCAGGCCAGGAAAACCACCTTCATGTTTTTCTGTGTTTTATCTTCAGCTACTTTGACACAAAGGTATCTGCTGTGACGCTCACACCTTTGATAAAGTCTTGCGTGTGTCAGCTTCCTTTTTATTGATACAAAAATATGTAAATGTACTGATCTGAATTATAATATTTCTGACTGTCAAAATATCCCAGATTTAAATCGAATCGAATCGAATTAAATCGAATTAAATCGAATCGTGGATCGAATCGATTCGGGACCTTGTGAATCGGAATTGAATCGATTCTAGAAATCAGTGACGATACCCAGCCCTAGTGTGGGAGACTTATGTACCACTCGGTGAATCACAAGCAGGAGAGTGGCTGGAAAGCGATTACGCCGAAGAATCTCGTCTCGGGGGCTGTGGGGTGGGGAGGGGGGGGCTTAAATTAATCTGTGAAGTGCGGAGAGGCGACATGCGTGTCACCACACTGCGGCCTTACATCCAGCTGATAATGGGTTTAATTGCCTGACTGCTGCCATCTTATCCCATAAAGCTCGGCTTCTCTAAGTCTTCTGTATGAAGTGTGGAAAACAAGAATCTTGACCTGACTCGACGATACGTTAGAAGCTCAGGTTGCCCTCAGGCAGTGGTCCGGATTAGGTTATGATTTTTTAACTTCTGGATATTCGGGAGGGGCTACGCACAGCGGTGGGGGAAATCTGATTCCTGACCTGAGCTGTTGAAAAGTGGCGAGGGGGGTAGGGTGGGGGCGGTTTGCCGCTGACGTCTCAATGGAGGCTGTGTGCTCCTGAACTCTGGCCTCTTGTCAACACGTCTGTTTGTTTTCCCGCTGTTCCCTGGAATCTCCCCCGGCATGATAACTCGACACCCAAGGGAGGCTCCGGGTTTGTGTCTGAGTCGCGGAACAACCAAAGCCTCAATTAAGAGTATGTTGGAGAAGATATGAAAAATACTCCCAACTTTAATGAGTTCGTCATGCATGCAAACTGCCTGCTCAACTCCTCACGTCCTGATGTATGTAAATGTAATTAACAACTGAATTATCATAATTACCCTCCTTGTCTCAAAAGGAGTCTTGGGGAGAGGAGAAAAGTGGCCATCACAGAGCATTTTCAATGAAGGGCCTAATGTGCTCCCTCAGCTACTGCAATGGCTCGGTAAACATAAATGCCACTGAGGCCTGGTGTTGCCACTTGCTGCAGCAGCAGTGCATTTAATCAAGAAACCCCAAAGAACATAGCTGTTGATTTCACTCATTATTCGAAGTGCGGGCTTCCTGCCACTGTTCCGTTATTGGGATCCAATCAGAAATGTGTCTTTGCAGCAGAACTTGTCAGTGTGGTTCATTAAGTGCGCCTTATGAGAACATTATGAAATGTTGCGAGCTCGAGTAGGAGAGAGGAGGCATCTGTAGATGCCAAGGCCAGCAGCAGCAGCATGCCAGATCCCGTGAATGGCACTTGAAAATAATTGGTTCTTGTTTATTAGGTTTTTTTCAGATTTACACCTTTAACTTCTTTACTGTGTAGCTATTAGGATTTATTGCTGCCCATGATATGCCGTTGAATTAAACAACCTATTCTGCAGGGTAATCTAATGGTGCTGAAATAATGTCTCTCTCTCTCTCTCTGAAACTGTGGGGCACTTGAGGCGTAAAGGAAATTAATTGTGCCCATTAAGATTCATCGACCACAGAGTGAAGTTACCTCGAACACCAAACCCAATGTATCTCTCTCCTTTTTAGAGCTCGTGTAATACAATGAACGTCGGTGTCCTTTTCTGTCAGAAGCATCAACCTTGGCCGTAGTGCTCATCCTACAGAGGCGCTGAAACGCTAGCAGGATTAGGGGTTTATATTAAGTTGTTTTTTTTTGTTTTTTTTAGCAAACTGATCAAAGCAGAAAATAATTGACCTTAGCAACTTGTCTATATTTCCTTTACCTTGTGTTGGTAACAGTGCAGGTTTCTTAATTCGGGCCCCGGGTTGAGGTGATTAGCTCGGATCATTCCCCAAATCGATCGCTCTCGCCTATTGCTCTAAATAATTTGCGCAAGTTTAGAGGAAACTTCTATGCTCTGCTAATGCGTTGAGAACACGAAAAGCTCTGGTCAATATCTGGAGAGTCTACCTTCTCAGTGCCCGTAGTTACAGAACCAAGAGGGACAGCGGTAATGTATTCTCTGTGATGTGCAGAGACATTAGCGGATTTCAGTCCGAACAGCTCAGAAGTCAATCAAAAGGACCAGTAATTGCAGAAAGCTTTTCATGCGAACAAGGAGAGAAAACAGAAAATTAATTTGTCTTTTAGGTAGCATCGATTTGAGGTCTTAAAGACAAGAGGCATAAAATTATTGGCTTTATCCGAAACGCTTAGCTCCTTGGAATAGCATGGTAGCAGTGAGCAATAAGTGGGCTCTCTGCTAAATTACAAAACAATTATTATCATATCCTGCATGCGGCGCATATCTGTCGGCTAAATCCAGCTGTGCGCCATGCTGCACTTTGGTTTGCTTTCATATCTCAGAACGACGCCTCCAGGTGTGCCTTCAAGACGGAGGA
Organism: Copadichromis virginalis; assembly: GCF_057382275.1. Lineage (NCBI taxonomy): Eukaryota > Metazoa > Chordata > Actinopteri > Cichliformes > Cichlidae > Copadichromis > Copadichromis virginalis. The sequence continues at coordinate 18,181,261 of NC_140635.1, forward strand.
CATTTATAGATGTGTCATGCACTAAGCCTGTGTTCCACCCTCTGATGCATGATGTTTGGCAACAGAAATAGGGGCTCCAGAGAATGAGTCGGGGATTTGGAACAGCTCTAATTGTTCTGCTTGGTGGATTATGACAGGAAAACTTTTTTCAGTGGACCTTATAGGCCTATATGACAGAGGGTTTTGGGGTGTTTTGCTCAGAGTGTATTTCTGTCTGCGCATATATCTTCCTGTCTGCATGCATGTGTCTGTATTGTGAGCCGCTCTGCCATCCTTCTGACTCAGACTGTCAGGTTGTGACTGTGCTATGTCTGCTGCTCCACGGTATTCAGTTTCAGGCCTCATAAATTACCCCACACAGACATAGGATATGTCGGGCAGAGCCTTTTTCTGTCTTCTGCTCTTTAAAGAATAAGTGTCAATAAAGCAGTCAGCCCTGCAACAATTTCATAATAACTCCACTTTTTGTACTTTTAGGAGGAATAATGACATGAACTTTGGCATCGGATCAGAAAGTACACATGGATTGTTTTGCGGTTTTTTTTTGTACCCTGCATGCCAAGCTCAAGTCACGAAAGCTTGAATCAGGCAGAAGAGCATTAGTGCATATAAACAGCCTAATGCAAAATTCATGACTTCTGGGATTTGTTTCTGTCATTAATTACCAGCAGTGGCTTTAGGTAAAGAGGCAAAAAACCAACTGTAGCTTCTGCGTGGCTCTTTTCCTCCCCCTCGCTGTGGAGTCAGGCCAATCAAACCACACATGGATACACGAGGACCCCCACATGGAGTCACGGTGGGCTAAGCTACCAGCTGCTGGCTGCAGTCTTATTTTTACCCATCAGACTGTACATTATTTACCGTGCTTCCTTCTTCCATTCATTACAAATCTATCAACTCGTATAGCTCCGAAAAGGAATCCTGGTAATGCAAGGATGATTTCTAACCGATGGCAATGATTTCCTTTCAGCTGTGTGGGTCTGTTTGTTCGTCTACTGTGAGGATTAGCCTTGTAAGTGATTCAGCTTCAAAACTGAAAGCAATTAAAACAGCTTGATTTGACTGCAGCTGTCATTGCTTTTCCCTTAATAGCAAGTATTAGGCAGCTTATGATGCATTTATTCTGGTGTCTATCTGGACAGGTACATAGTTTTTACTGCTCTCGCTCGATGTGTGTAATTTGATATGGAAAAAAAAACAAAAACCCAAAAACACGCTGTTTTAGTACAGCCGTGTCAGCTATAAAAGCAAGGACAAACAGAGTGTCTAGACCTCTGATCATCTGATTATGGTTTAATATTTTTTGTCATCTTCCTCTCGGATACGTAAATGACTCTGGGGGGCTATAAAGTGATAAAACTAATTCTGTTCCATCTCCAGTGTCTTGATGGATGATCTTGCATAATGGTTTTCCTTCCTTTTAGCTCTGTTTTAATTTACACACTCTGTTTTGACACTGGTGACAGTCATTTTTCAAGCATTCAATCTCAAACTCTTCCATTATTTACAAGAGGTATTATTCACCATATGTCAACAGTATGCCTTTGGTGTCAGATTGCCCATAAAGAGCGACTTCGCTGCCTCTCGAGAGAAATGGTAGCTAATTGGTGCAGCCCTCTCTTGGTTGAGTGCTATCAGAGGACACAGGGCTCTTACTGGAGGGGAATTTGCTCTTTGCAATCAAAGGAAAATTGTAGCGAGCATGGTGCACAGACATCAAAATAACCCCTCAGATGCATCGACATCTGATAAGCACATTACTGGATGTACTACTGAATAGATATTTGATGTTCTTGGTGTTATTCTCAGTCACATTGTGATATGAAACCCAAGACATGATGACTATAAGCAGCTACAAAGATGGTATCACGTCTTTGATTAGAATAAAAATCACTCTTGACATCAGAGTACCACTCCTAATTACAGTGATACGAGTCCATGACTCTCCCTGACAGTCTCTTACAAGAGACAATGACCATCTAATAGTAAATGATGTATATGATCTAATAGTATGAAAAATATTTAGGGATGCCGGCTGCTATAGAGCTGTCGAAATTTGCACCCTGTGCCTGGATAATCAATTTAAAATGCACATGAACATAAACGAATATGACGACCCACAAACTCTGAATCCTTTTTTATAATTTCTCAACGTTACAGATGTGATGATCTTCTCTTTTTTTAAAAACCTTGGGCATTTTTCTTTTATATTAGGGAAGCTATAAGCAATTTAATCACTAATAAGAATAATCAAGTTACAGCTCTGTGTTGGAATACTGAACTGGGAATGCTTTATTGTTATGCGAGGGTTTTGACTCATATATTTGAAATGGCATTGTGTGATGAGTCATATAATCAATTAAGTGATTAACAGAAATAAGTCTGAAGCACTTATTATTAAATATTCATGACTAAATGAGTATTTGTATTGAATTTTTGCACATTTAAATCTCAGCTAGTCTGCTTCAGACTGTGTTGGAGCTAATTGATTGTGTTTGATTTGTTACAAAATCTGATTGGCATTAATTTAAAAAAAGCTATGTTAAAATATGGTAAAAATGCTAAAATAAAATAGTATTAAATAAATAATTGAGCTGTTTTGGTTCACGATGTGAATACGTAAAAGCATCGGAGCCATCAGTTTGAATACATAACATTTAATCACATCTTAAAGCTTAACCATTGCTTAAAATAATCGTTGACAGATTAATTCTGTCAATGATTTTCTCCTAACCTCATCATGGTTTTTCCTTTTCTTTTCTTTTTTTGCTGCAGATCTAAATTGATTAAATCATACAATTGAAAACAAACAACGTTTATGAAACTGGAAAACAAACAGAATATAAATACCGAAAAGCAAACTAAATAGTTCTCAGTACAGGGTAATAAGTTTGGTGCTTTGGTCTCTTGAGTTGGAGAAACAGCGTCTCAGGAGCAGGTTAATCAGGTGAAGCAAGCATGCTGTTACAGCCAGATGCATATTAGAGCTTATATCAGCCTGTGGAAAAGCACAAGTTTGCTCAGGTATGGAGAGGTTTAATATTCTGAAACCTAATTACACTTGCCCTTGTATTGCATTATATGCGTATATTGAATCAACCAAGTCAGCCTATGAATCATCTCACTTCTCCTGAGTCAATAAAAAATCCTTATCTGCAATATATAATATATTTGAAACACCATTTTTTTGTTTTGTTTTGTTGTTGTTTTTTCTGTAGCATTGTTTTTTATTATCTGATAGCCTCAAAGTTATTTATCTGTAAAGGAATAAATAAAAGTTTGTTTAATGCATCTTCCCAAAAGGTAGAGAGAGGGGGGGGGGGGAATCGGATGTCTGTCCACTTTTCTTTTTGATTGCTTTGGTATGTTTTGGCCGTCATTTTTTAGCTTATTCTGCACATTGTCCTGATAACTGAAGGCTATGCTAACTGCTAACTGCACCTTAGCTGATGGTTGTGCATGTGCAGGTGTCAAACACACCAGGACCAAATGAGTGTAAGGTAATAATTACCCAGAGCTCCTGTCTGGAGGAAAGGTCATTGAGAGAATTGTCACAATTCCGGCACAAATGAGTAACACCCCACTCCACCCACTGTCACACTAATGCTTTTCTCCACTCCCTGCATCACCACATATAACTTATTTAATATATTTAAATATTTTTTTTGTCCAGTGAAAACGTACATATTCACCTGACTGGCTGATTAAAGTGGAGACAGTCACCATTCTCAGGAAATGGAGAAATGTGTCTGATGATGGACTGTCAGACAGGATGATATTGCGTTTTCCCATCAGCTCCCAGGGAAACTGAAGACAACCCTATGGTGCCTTTCACAGCGGCAGACCTCATTTTGGGAATCTGCTTTTATCTCAAAATACAATCAAGTGGTTGTGGGCAGAAATGTATGATCATTCATGCAGGAGACAAGTAGCCCAGTATATACACGTAGACCTGTGCACATACACACAATGTGTTTTCCTTTTATTCTTATTGGCTATTCATACTGTATAAAATTTATAGATTTCCCATTTCTGAACCCATTTCCCAGTTATCTCCAGGCTCTGTGCAGCAGATATCCATCTGTGTGCACACAGTGGTTTTAAACAGAGACACACCTGACTAATCGAGCAAACACAAGCACACGTGCACACGTGCACATTCACGCAAAGATTTGCTTCGCAGGGTAACCGTGGACTGAATACAGTGGAATCGCATTATTGCTGATGTATGGTTTTTGCCCAGAGCAGTGCAATTCTCCTTCCGCACACCAGCTTTATCTGAGTGAAAGAGAGATGAACAAGGCAGAAAAAAGGTAAAATGCAGACAGGCTTTGTCTTCATTGTTGATATTTAATCAGTCCAAGGTACTGACTCTGCTGGGAAGAAACTGCTATGTCAAAGGATGCCTGACTGCCATTGCCTTTTTGTTGTTGTTATTTATGGGCTTAAGTAAAGTATAAAATAGTAAGTGATACTGTTGTGTTTGCATGTTTATCTTGATTTCTTTTAGTAAATGAGCTGGGGGGGGGAGAAAGTGGAAATAAAGAGTGAAAGCCGCACAATGCTTTTATTTCCAGATAATATGGGAAGCAGTAACTCTAGTAATACCAACAAACCATGAGGCTCAAAGCAGATGCAGTCCCCCCCACTGCGAGAAACAGCAGGGGTTCAAGGCGAGGACGTTTATGTCTCGAGCTCTAACAGCGTCACTGCTCTCTCCCTCCCTCTCTCTCTCTAGTGCCAACCACCGAAGATGCCTCTGTCTCGTCTGCCATGCCTAAGACCACAACAATTACCACCACCACTGCCGCGTCCACTGTGAAGGGGCGCGGTGACACCACAGTGGCAGGAGCAGATCCAAGAGATGGCAGAGATCCGTTTGAGGACAGCCGAGGCTTGAGTACCGCTGAGCCCACTATCCCAGAGCTGCCTCCAACACCCAGACGCTTCTGCGAGGCGACTAGGAGGAGAGCCATTGACTGGCCCCAGACCCACACTGGGACTACTGTGGAGAGGCCCTGCCCCAAGGGGACCAGAGGTATTTCCTCCACTTTTCTTGAAACATGAAAATTCAACATTTTGTCTACTGTGTGCCTGCTAGAGGTAGACGTTCTTTTTCTTTTTCTGTAAAAGTATTCCATTGAAGCTTTTAGCAGCCCTGTGACCATAGGGTTTTAACAGAGGAACAGTCTGACATTTAAAGAAATACTTATTCACCCTCTGAAGTGTGGACAAGAAAACCATTGTGTGTGTGTGTGTGTGTGTGTGTGTGTGTGTGTGTGTGTGTGTGTGTATATACAGTCCTCATAGGCATGAATGTTGCTGTAATTCTGGGCTTTTAGTTATTTCTTTATACTGTTGTTTTTCCTGGGTGCAGTGACTATACAGCATACACTTTTAACAAGTTAAGAAAAAAACAAGACAGTTCAAAAAGTTTGAATTTATTTTGAATTTTCCTAATCAACACAGGGTCAAAAATATACATGCATTTACAGTTTTTGATGCTTAAAGTTCTACAATATATTTTAACTTGACAAAACCAAGGTCTAGTAACTTCTTGTAAGTGGTCATAATTGATTACAACTTGTAATTTCTCTTTGCCAGCATCAAAAGGATTTGTTTGGCAGCACTAATTGGATTAATCAATATCAAAGCACTGGGAAAGAGTTTTAGATTTATATAAGTTTGGAAGGTGTCTTGGAACCAGCCAGTGTACTGCTATAGTTCCAGCTCCAGGCCTGGATAACTGGGGAGAGCTGCGTCAGGAAGGGTACCTGGCGTAAAGTCTTGGCCAACTCAAATATGCAGGACAACTGCAGATTAGAAAACTGCAGGTTCAAACTATTGTATACAACTATGAGTTATTAGGATGTTTCACCACCTTTGTAAGAGGAAATTGGTTAGGATGTTCAAAAACAAACCAGTAACCACAAAGGCTGAAGCCTGCCATGAACTGGAAACTGATTAAACACCGGCTGATGGAAGCCCCAGCTCCAGAATTAACACCTTCAAGCTTCACAAAAATTTGCAGCTGCCCTCACGGGCAAGCCAAATGTCTTGTGGAAGGAGGGTGGTGAAACTTGATGGGTGAAAATTGGACTATTGTGTGTTCGTGAAAGGCAATGATCCCAAACGCACATCAAAGTTGGTTTTTGAATGGATAAAGCGAGCTAACATCAAGCTTTTGAATGACCTTTCAGAAGCCCCGACCTCAGCCCTGTTCTGGACTAGACTTAACCTCCTAAGACCCAAACTCTTTCATGGCATGCAATTTTAATTTCTCTATGCTATTTGGGCTGATTGGAACCTGATGAATGTAAAAACAAAGAATTACCGTAATTTTTTTTTTTTTTACCTGATTTTTGTTTCTGAGAAAAATAAGATCCACATATGAAGACATTTGTTTTAAATTTCGAGAGAACAGTGACAGTATAATGTCCTCGTACGTGGATATAAGGCCCCTGTAGAACAAAATTTAGAATTTTGGTCTAGACAACCCAAAATGTGATGTCCACATATGTGGACGCCAGGTCCTAGGGCGTTACAGCTGGGTCGGTGCCAGGGAATTAACCTATTTAAATCAACTCTACCAAGAAGAGTAGTCAAATATTCAGCCAGAATTATGCCAGAAACCTGTTAATTGGTTGCATTTTGTCAATGTGCAGCTAGCTAAGGGACAGTTGACCAAATATTAGTGGGGGTATACAGTATGTATATATTTGAGCTTGTGTGCATGATTGTAATCTTGTATGCATTACAGAAAATCCAAAATAAATGAAACTGTCATCTCTTATCTTATCTGAAGAACTAAGTATAGAGCAAGAGCTAGGAGCTTATTAGCTTAGCTTAAACTGGAAACAGTGCTAAGCTTACTAGCCTAAAGATGTCTCGTATTGCCTCTAAAGTTTAATAATCAACATTTTATATTTTGTTTTATGTAAGACATATACTGCTGGTTTTGTGAAAAATGTGTGTTTTCTTCTGTTATGACTTCTTACAAAAATCATTTGGTAATTTTATGCTAGCTTTTTTTCTGCCTATCAATTTGTCCGAGTTTAAGCTAAGCTAAAGTAATTGTTTCTAGGGTTTAGGTCTATTTTTATGACACGTCTAAAGATATGTAAAGATATTACATTTTGACATTAATGGTGTCTAACATTCACCATAAAGACAAAAAGATATTTGAACACAAATGTGAAAATATTCATTTAAATGGTCAATTAAAACAATGGCACAGGAACAATACACAATATTTTCATATATTAAAATATACATTTCTCTGACAGTTTGCAAAAGTTTACAGCTTACAGAAATACTGTTTCTGTTGAAACACTAATTCATAAATGTTTATTTTGCGTCTTATTCCAACTGCTTTGAATTTCCTTAATTGGTCCTTACTCTCTAGGAGGTTAGTGCCAAATAATTAGTGCCATTAACAATCAGGTATAAACCAAACCTCAGAATGATCACAAATCACAGTTTAGCAAAAAAAAAGCAAAGCTCCCAATTAAACATGTTAAAATTGCAGAGTTATTTAGCTGTACTTATTTAGGTCTCGCTTCCATCTTGGTTTACTTGTCTTTTTTTTTTGTTTTTTGTAAAACTTCATAAAATGGACATGTCAGTCTAAAAATGTATTATAGCAGGATTTGAGCCTTTTTGACAAAAATAAGATTTCGAAATGTACCTAGTTACTGTAATTTTGAAGCCCATTTCTCCTTGAAAGGAAATCACACAGAGGGGGGAAAAACTATCTGTAACAGACCAAAAGTAAAAGTAAAAAAGATGTTGGACTGCTTCTATTAGATAGCCAGATTAAAAATCCTCCTACAAATGAAGAAATTTGGCCATTAATTTTGCAGGTGATCATCTGCCGTAATCTCACAAAATCCATCTAAACATCCCGTTGCAAAGATTGGCAACTGAAAAGACTCAAAAGAAAGTGGGAAAGGAGATGATATTGAGAAAGGAAAAAGATTTAGCTTTTACTAGTCAAGCTGCATGTTATCTGGAGGATTCGTGTTTTATTTGTACATGCATAGCAAGAGGTCTTTAAAATATTTGTTTACGATCAATAACAAACCACTGCGTCCACCTTTTCTTTTTTTCTGTGTATTTTCCCCCAAGCTTTGTAGAACTCTAATAGTCTTTTAGTGTCCTTTCTGTACTTTTTTTGTACAGTCTACAAAGCTTTTAGGTTTTCAATCATTTAGAAATCTTTGTTCCGGGTGAAGAGTCTGCATGAATGAAGGATAAGCAGGAGAAACTGTATCTGAGCAACATTCTGGCTCCCCTCCAACTGTTGTTTTTATTCTGTGGTACTGCAGGCATCGCCTCTTTCCTCTGCACCATGGCAGGGACATGGTGCTCCAAAGGGCCAGACCTCAGCAACTGCACCTCCCACTGGGTGACTCAAGTGGCACAAAAGGTAAAAGGAGAATTTGTCGATCACAAAAATATAGCAGCAAACAACCACGTAAAATGGCTGCGATCCAACATACAGCGGTAATTTCTGACCTCGTTCCCTAGCTTGGTTTATTTTTCCAGCACAGAACTTTTCAAGTGTACACGAAACTTTCAAGGGTAACTAAAATGCTGTTTGGCAGCAGAAAGAAATGAGCTAAAGCATCAGGAGTAAATGCCAAGAACTGCAGTCTGTTAGTGAGAATCAAAGAGCCACGGTTTCTTTCTGCGGTGACATTTATGCTTTGATGTCATGCAGGTAGAAATGTAATGTAGATGTGCAGATAACAGTTGCTTAGATGCACAGGAATGTAAAACATAGCAAACCCTAAAGAAGAGATTATTGTTTCTCTTGAAAAAATAAAAACACCTACAGAATGCTGCAGGTTCAGGCAGGGTTTCAGTCCATTGTTGAAAGCCATCTTGGCTAATGAACAGCTGTGTGTTTAAAAAATCAAAAACAAAAAAACAGTAGTAAGTGAAAAAGTGTTGGATACGCTCAGTTTTTACGCTAGAAACACAGCAAAATGAAGTGTAATAGAGAAAGTATGCACACTGCATTAAAACTGGGGTATGCAATATGTTTTCGGCATCACTGGACTAAAATCCATAATTACCTTTCAGCATACTCTAGTTTAGAGAGGGAGCTAGACTCGTGTTCCTCATCTGTGTGGAGTCCTTGGAGACCTCATTGGATGAGGAATACTAAGCAGTTACAAATGGAAGTCAAATGCAGAGGTGTAATAGGCTTTAAAAAGGAAGAAAAGAGGAATTTCAGCTGGGAAAGTGAGGTCCGAATCCCGTGTTTGGACAAAAGTTAGCAACACTTACAGTTTCTGCTTCTTCCAGAATTTTTGTCATTCAAGTTTTAATGCAACATGTTTTTGCATATTTTTAGAAGCATTCAGTTAACAGTATTTTCCCTCAAAGTAACGCACAGAGATAGGGGGGAAAAAAACAAAAAACCCAACAAAACATTTTGCATCTTACGCACTGTTGCCAAGTCGAAAAACTCACACAACTCCATTACTCTCAGGCGATTATACACACTGCTAGCCTTGCTATGACATATAATAAGCAGGAGCTTTAGTTATCTGTTCTAAGCTTTGCATATTTGCTCATTAAAAAGTGAAACTAATATGAACAGCGTTTAATTGGCTGAATTGGCTGTATAAGTCCCGATGTTAGATTTTATTAAGATATAATTGCCAGCGATGGTGGGCCTTAGAGCTGCAATGCTTCTGGTTTGTTGACACCACTGTAGTACTTTTTAGTAAGTGGGGAGATATTGTAATGTAGCTACAAGATACTTCTGATAGCCCTGAATTATTTTTTTGGAGGCTGAATGGCTCAAGGATTAATGGTATGTTGGTTTTGCATTAGCTTCCTCTATTTGAAGTTTAATTGGCAGCGGCACTTCAAAGTCACATTTTGATTGATGTCGTTGTTGCCGCATTTTAGTGCAAAAAATTGATTCGTTTGTGGCAAAAGACACCTTGAACATTTTATATAAAATATGTACACAGTATTGTAGTGGTTCTCTGTTTGGAGAGAGTACTGCTGTGCATTTAATAAGACATAGTTATGTTATAACGTCCCTGGTTAATCATACAGTCACCATGAGTGCATTCCGTCTGCACACAAAGACAAATTCCTTCTAGACTTGCTGTGAATTTTCAGATGTGTGTGAGAGATATTAGTCCAGGTTCATATTGCATGACTCTGATCTGAGCGCTGCATCACTGACACTTTACTGACACCCCCGTGTTTCTCCCCGTGGTTGTTTTTTGTTGTTGTTTTTTTTAGATCCGAAGCGGCGAAAACGCTGCAAATTTAGCCAATGAGCTGGCACGTCACACACAGGGCCCGGTGTTTGCCGGCGACGTCAGCTCATCGGTGCGCCTGATGGAGCAGCTCGTGGACATCCTCGATGCTCAGCTGCAGGAGCTCAAGCCCAACGAGAAGGACTCAGCTGGACGCAGCTTCAACAAGGTGCTGTGAAAATCCTCCCTGGCCCTTTCCTTTTCTGACCTCTCGTTAAACGTTGTCCCTGTTTTGCCCTGGTTCTGTGTCAGCATGACTCAGGACATTCATTAGCAAAACACACACACAGATGCACACAAGCCGCTCTGCGCTTTTCTTACATGCACGTATGCATCATCCAAACACACGCAGTCTGAGGTGAGGGGGCTAGGGAGGCAGGTCTAACCCTGCGGGGGAAGCTCATTCCTCTAGAGTTCCTTGGTAATTACCAGCGTTGGAAAACACAGGCTCACCTGGCAGCTCCACCTTTAAGGAGCTAATGGCCACGAGCCCCCAACCAGCACAAAGAATAACTCTTCATTGCTGACAAGTGTGGAGGTGCCCCCTCCTGGAGCTCATGCAGGTGCTCAGTGGAAAGAAAGCAGGCCTGAGACAAAACTACATCTCGTAGCTGCTGGCAGTCCCGTGGCGATTTGAGTGACGGTTTTGAAAAATTACATTGTTATTCAGACTTTGGAGCAGTTGCTGTGTAAACAAAGTGATTTTGAACAAAAAAAACCCCAAAACAACCAAAAATGACGCCCATTGTTTGCGCCCATGTGTTCAGACAGCTGCACCGCTATTATTTGAAGATAAGAGCTAACAGGTTTCTTACTGCAATGCCAATATTGTTGCGGTGATTGGAACAATTCAAAGGCAACAACAACAACAACATTCAACTTAAAACTACTTGAAAATTGTGACATCCTGTCACAGAGCTGTTGTTTGTACCTGCAGTTCTGCAGCTGCAATGAAACACACTTTCACTCTCGAGCACACCAGGGGTGAATCTGACAGAGAAATACTACTACCGTGCCTGATTTTAAAGTCACTCTTTAAACAGCCTGCTTGGAATTGTGAATATAATAATTTAGTTATCCTTCCTTTGATCTCGTTGCGCTTCTCCACCAACAGTTTCCCCCCGTCTGAGCACTTCAGCCATGCACACATGTATTTGCAAGACCAAGAAAACTCAAAATGAAGATCTTTTTTAAATTCCTTGCCCTGATTTATAGAATCTGGCTTTCTTATGATTAAAGAAATCAGGTTAATGCAGAAGGCAGACTGAAACCTGTCTGCCAAATGATTTCCATGCCATACTGGAATAAATAGACACCAATGGGTGCCAGTAAAAGAAGAAAAAAAAAAGAAGAAGCCTGAACATCCGAGCCTACACACATGGGTTTGAAAATGTTTAGAAGAAATGTATTGCATACATGATTTGCATTCAAGAAAGCTGAACTGAGAACACCCCCCAACAAAAACAGAACGCGGTGCTTTCAGCTTCACGCAGCCCTTTCCTCCAAATAAACAAGTAAATGCCGGCGTCCACGGGCGCAATCTGGACTGCGTTGAAGAACCATTTCTGGTTTCCTGTGTGTGCTTTTTTTTTTCCCTTTAAGTATGGTTGTAATTTGGACACAAGGAACATTTTTATCTCTTTGTTTCCAAATTCTGATGCAACGATATGTGAGTTTCTCTGGTTTGACTCAATTAGGAAGAGACACCAACTTATTTAAAGCCAAGAGCCTAACAAAGGGGTTTTAAAGAGAGCTAGCGCTGTATTATTTTCTCCATGACAAGAAATACAAATGACCTCATCCCACATTGTTTGTCTTCCGAATGTATTTTAAAGCATCACTAATGGGGAAGCTTCAGAATCTGGTCTCAGCGTTTTTTCCTCACTGCTGCTTTGCGTTTCTCGTCTCTCTCCCCTCACTTTGACTTGATCCAAATTTATACTTAGTATTCAAACACAGCTCCCCTGAAAAGCACTAAAATAATTTCTTTCTCATCACACAAAAAGAAAGAAGAAAACAAAAATATTCAGGAATTAGAAAAAAACATCAAATCACTAGAAGAAGCCTACGCGTCCCACCAAGATCAGGAAACATTGAACAAAATATGCAAAACAAAACTAGAATTAAATGAAACTATTAATAAAAAAACACAATTCCTTATACAAAGACTTCGCTTGCAGAATTTTGAACACAGTAACAAATCAGGTCGATTTCTAGCTAACCAGCTAAAAATAAATAAAGAAAAAATAACTATATGTGCTGCTAAAGATTTATCGGGGAACACAATATATGATCCTGGAAGAATAAACAACATTTTTAGGGATTTCTATGAAACTTTATACTCACCACAAATAAACCCATCTAAAAATGAAATTGATCTGTTTCTTGACAACGTAACTCTTCCAAAATTACTAGACAGTCAAGCAATGGAACTGGATTCGCCACTGACGCCAAGTGAACTCCAGGAAGCCCTGATAAGTATGCCCAATAATAAGGCTCCAGGTCCAGACGGCTTCCCTGCAGAATTCTACAAAGAATTCTGGACAATTTTGGCACCAGTATTCCACAGCATGTTGCAGGAAATCGAGGAAAAGGGCAGACTACCACCAAATATGAATTCTGCCAACATTAGTCTCCTGCTAAAACCAGGCAAAGACCCTTTATTTCCCTCAAGCTATCGTCCAATTTCTCTTTTAAATGTAGACCTTAAAATAATCTGCAAAGCTCTCTCAAAGAGATTAGAGAAAATGACCCCCCTCTTAATTCATCCTGACCAAACTGGTTTCATAAAAGGTCGGCACTCCTCAACAAACACTCGTAGATTACTTAATTTAATAGACTACTCATACGATAAAAACATCGAAACCATAATATTATCTCTAGATGCAGAAAAAGCATTTGACAGAGTTAATTGGAAATTTTTATTCGCAACTTTACACAAATTTGGTTTTGGAAACTCTTTCATAAACTGGATAAGAATATTATACAATTCCCCAACAGCTCGTATCAGAACAAATGACCAGACATCCTCCAGCTTCTGTCTCCTGAGGGGCACCAGACAGGGATGCCCACTCTCCCCTTCACTTTTTGCAATTTTTATCGAACCTCTAGCAGCAGCAATTAGACAGGCTACAACAATTAAGGGCATAAAATGTAAGAACATAGAACATAAAATCAGTCTCTATGCGGATGATGTGTTGCTTTTTCTGCAAAACACACAAACCAACCTCTCTGAGGTAATTACTTTAATAAACTGGTTTTCAAGAGTTTCAGATTATTCAATTAACTGGCCAAAATCTACAGTTCTCCCCATTAACTGCTCCTTCCATAATTCTTCCTCTGCCCCACTGCAATCCGGAAATATTAAATATTTAGGTATTAATGTCTCTCCTAAGCTTTCAGACTTAACTAAACTAAACCACATCCCACTTCTAAAGAAAGTAGAAGGCGATCTGACTAGATGGAAATCTTTACCCATATCACTCATGGGAAGGGTCGCCACTATAAAAATGATGATCTTGCCAAAAATAAATTACTTATTTTTGATGATCCCTAACAAACCATCACAAGATTGGTTCAGATCTCTGGATTCATATATTTCCAAATTCCTTTGGAAAGATAAACCCCCGCGTATTAGCTTAAAAACGCTACAAAGAACCAAGGATAGAGGAGGATTAGATCTGCCTAATTTTCACCAATACTTCTTAGCCAACAGGCTTCAGTTCATCTCAGAATGGTTAAAACATACCTTCTTAGTTGAGCCCTGGCTAGATGTTGAACAGGCACTATGCAAGGATCTAGAGATTTCAGACCTACCATTTATTAGCTCAAACATCAAAAGACATGAATGCTTTAAAAGTATCAACATCAGCTTTTCTCTAACAGCATGGTGGGAGTTTCTAAAAATAACGGAGTCTTCATTAATCCCATGCAAACGTACACCTATCTGGAATAACCCTGACATATTACAAAACAATAATATGATTAATTTCCCAGAATGGAGTTGTAAAGGAATTAAATACTTAGAACATATATTAGAGGGAACAGAATTTATTCCATTTGACAGACTAGTTGAACAATATGGGATCAACAAGACAAGGTTTTTAGAATATCAACAAATTAAATCCATAGTAAAAAAGAAATTTAACCTCAGTCAAGTTGAATTACAAACACCACTAAGTGCGGCACATTTTTTTACTCTTAAATCCCCCAAATTATTATCTAAAATATACAGAACACTTTCTAAATTAGATGAATCAATATCCCTTCCTACTGCAAAGTGGGAAGCAGATTTATCAGTCAACCTAGACCAAAACTTCTGGTCTCAGATTTGCTTAAAAACTTTTAAATTAATTAAAAATCCCAGTCTGCAATTAATACAATACAAAATACTTCATAGAGTGCACTATACAGGTCATCGGATGTTCAAGATGGGCTTTACATCTTCCAACAACTGCTCACACTGTCAAGGCAATGCACCAGACAATTACATCCACGCTCTTTGGTTCTGTCCACCAGTGCAAAAGTTTTGGCGCGAGATATGTGAAGACTTATCAAAGTGTCTGAAATGTAACATTCCAACTTCCCCCTTAGTGTGTCTACTGGGCAGCTTAGATAATGTCACTTCAGAAAAGAATATAGCCCATATGATCTTCACTGCCCTATGCATAGCCAAGAAAACAGTCCTCATGAACTGGAAAAATAAAAATAATCTTAATTCTAACCAATATAGAAATTATCTATTAGATTACATTAGTCTTGACACAGCCTCTGCCACCACATTAGATCAATTGCTCTGGGCCCCTTTTATCAGCTCCATCACCTAGTGGGGGTGGGGGGTCATAGTTAGGTCCCGCCTTCACTGTTGTGATTGGTGAGGGGGTAGGGACAGGCTTAGGGCGTCGGGGGGTTCCCCGGAGGCATCTTCCTTGGGGGGCTCAACCCGGGGTAGCGGTCACGTCCGGTTGGGGGCTCTGTTGGCTCTCAGGTGACTGTTTCCTCGCGGCTGCGTGCAGCGGGGCTAGGGGAGGGTCTGTGCTGACGGACGTGGGTTACTGACCTGGCAACCTGGCTGCCCCTGGGTGGGTCCGGGATGGGCGTGAGGTTCTGGGGGCGCTCCGTCTCTGGGCTGGGGCCCGGGCTGGGCCTCGGGGGCTTGGGTCCTGGTTGGTGTGTTGCCGGGGTTGTGGGCGGGTGGGTGCATGGGGGCCCGGCCCTGGAGCAGGGTGCCGCCGGTGCGTCGAGCCGCCTGGGGGGCTCTTCATCTGGTGGGGGGGATGGTCACATCTTGCAGGAGCTTTCTTCTCTTCAGGAACTCTCTGCGGGAGGGGGAGATACAGGAGAGGTGGAGGAAGATCTCAGCCTGGGCGTTTACAGTCTTATGTAGTCTGGAAGATGTGTGGATGGTGGGGTGGGTGCAGTTTTCTCTGTGGTGGGGTTGGGTGGACTGTCCAGGGCTCTGTGGAGCCGGAGGGCGCTACTGCACTGGGCCCCGGTCTGATGGGCCTGGGCCCCCCTTCCCTGGCGGGTCGCGGAGGGTGGGAGTGCCTACTGGGGTCAGCGGGGGAGCTGGCCCCGGGGAGGGGTTACCTGCCCCTCCCTTCCTTCCCTCCCCATCTCCAGCTGCCTCCCTCTTCCCGCTCCTCCACAACCACCCACACATGCAGGGCCTTGGAGTGGGGGTATGTCACCAGGGTGCAGAGGAGGCTACCCCCCCCCCCCCCCCCCCCCGTCCCCTTCTGGCTGCCTCTGCCTCAATTTTATCCCACAACTTAGACATTCACATTATTCACACTCTCATTACACATACATATAGGATCTTGGGGGTGGGCACAATCACGGAGTCCAATTTACCATCAGGGTGTATACCTCACCCCTGACGTCATTGCCCACCTCTCAATTTTAAATACACTTAGTCATTGAGGGCTAGCAGGAGGGACCATGCGCTTACCTGCTGCTCCATGGCAGGTAGCTCCATGCCCTCCTGGGTTTTAATTGCACCTTAGAACACATATGCATCAACACTACAATGAGCGGGTGGAGGGAGGTTTGGAGTCTTCTCCCACCCCCATTCTCTGCGGCCTGCTGGAGCGGGAGGGCTAGTAGGAGGAGTTGGCCGTCCGACTGCGGTCTGGGGTGTGGGGCCTCCCTGCTGCTGCGGAGTCGGGGTGGTCTGCCTCTCCCCACCGCAGGGAAAAGGGTAACACCACCTGGGTCTGGGTGCAATTCCCCCCTCCAGGGACAAGGGTACCTAGACCCGGTTTGTAGAGTACGCTTGGGGAGTGTGATTGTGTGTACAGCGTCTCTTTATGTCTGTCTCCACGTTGGTTGAGTGTGGAGTGAGTGCATATGAGAGCATGAGGGTGGGAATGGATGTTTGTGTCTGTGTGTGCCTGTATGTCTGTGTCTATATGTCAGGTTGGGTATCAGACGCCACCTCTCTGGGGACACCTCAGGCCCTCCAAGGTTTGGAGGCCTATCTCCACCCACCACCACTTCCCCTGCCGGTGGCGGACTCCCTCAGGTGTCGGTGTGTTGGTGGTTCTTTGTGTCTGGGGGTGGGCGTCCGGGTACACACCGGCTCACTCCTTGGCGGCCGCTTGTCGGGGCCTGGGGCCTGGGGCTCGCTCGGGCCCCTTTGGAGGTGGGGTGCCCCCGGCCTCTCGGCCTGGGGCTCGGTCACTCAGGCGCAGCTGGGGGCCGGCGGAGCTCACGGGCGCGTCACTGCAACTCCCCCTGACTTCTGCTCCGCGGCTGCTGGGCGAGCCCTCATCTGGGACTCTCCTCAGCTCTTACTGGAACAGTGGCGCGGCTGCCCCTCTGTTGGTCTTCCATGGTCTCTTGTGTTCTGGGGGCCTCTGGATGTCCGGAGTTTTGATCTCCTCCATACCCGCTTCACACCCTGGAGGACGGGGCTGTGGCCCCCCCACACTCCCTAGCAGATCATTACATGGAGAAACCTTTGGAATGCAAGCATGCTGATCCACACAGGTATGCACACATGGGTATTCACAGACGCGGACTAAAGCTTTCTTGGCTGCTACCTCAAAGCACACTGTGCGCTGTCTATCTTGCGTGCTGCACAATATCGTTTATTATTTAGTAAATATTGATATCTATGGCTAGCTAGTTTATTGTGATGGTGCTTTGTTTTCTCTATTATTATGTTGCTCTTTGTTGTTTGCTGTCTCCTCTGTTTGTTTTTTTTGTTTGTTTTTTTTTTTTTCTCCATACAGGTGACCCGGGAGTTCTTTTTTTTTTCTCTCTCTTCCCCCCCCCTTCTCACCGTCTCTTCTCCCCTTTGGTTTTCTTTCTTTCTCTCCCCCTCTTTCTCTCATTCATTCCCCCTGTCCTATTTATTAAAAAAAAAAAAAAAAAAAAAAAAAAAAAAGACAAAGGATGAACTGAAGCTCTGCCATCACGTAATGTCGCATACTGCTGTTTCTGATGTCATTTAAAAAAAAGAAAAAAAAGAAAAGCACTTATTACTCTTTGGGTTATAGTTAATAGACCTGTGCCTTTTCTTCTTTTCATTAACTCTGTAATTGATGGTAAGTGGCATGATTTAATGCTTCCTGTTTTCTTACCTCCTCTTTCTTCAATCCGTTTCTTGCACTTGATCGTCTGGTTGTGCGGAAAAGCTTCAAAAAAGGGAGAAGACATGCAGAGCGTACATGAAGGTATAACTGCCAGGCTTTCTGCATTCCTTTTTCACCCCAATCCCTAACGTCTGACTTGCAGCATGCCGCACTGTCTGTCTTTATGTCTTTGATTATTTTGTTACAGCGTGTGCCTGCTGATGTGTTTGTACAAAATGCGGCCACTTCCTCAGATTCGGCTGTCTGCTGCCCTGTCATTCTGTCCATCTGAGGATGCCGCCATCCATATTCTTCTTCACTCGTAAATCTTCCCTTCGTTTTTTCTTTTAAACTTTCTCCTCCTCCTCTGCCTCCGCCACTCTTTTTTTTGCCTCCCTCCATCTCTTCTGTTGTCGGCTCTTTACACGTCGTGTGAATAATTGCCTTCCCACGGTTGTAATTGCACCTCCCTGTCAGGCAGAAGTGTGATCAAAGTGGCAATGTGCTCAATTTTCACTTGCTTATATTGTACAAATTCTACTGTCGCCATTGCAAATAATAAGAATAATAAAATTAAAAACAAAAAACAAAAAAAACCTCTTGGCCCCTTTTTGATTTATCTGTGGGATTAATTTCCAACCCCATTAAATATGTTTGTGTTCCAGTCTGATCTTTGCAGGCTGTCCACCAGACATTTTACTTAGTGGAGTGCAGTACTGTTTATTTTCCCGGGCTTGGGTCTGCTGGAAGACAAGGCCGTGATGTAGACACATGGGAGAAGATGCACTGCATGGTGTTTAGATTTTGTGTCAGTGGTGGATTGACACAAATATTCATGGTGCCCAGTGGTTGTATCCCAGACTCTAGCTTTGCTGGAAGTACAATGGTTTGTAAAGATGGGCCTCTCCTTATGCAGTTCCTCCCATACACCTCCTGCCCGTATTTGGTTTAGATTTAGCAGCTTGAAAGTATGCATTATTATGGTCTGTTCTCCCCATATACTCGAATATCCTCCTCCAAAAGTTAAAGCAGCCCCAGCCTCCCAGAGTTAACAATCCAAAATGGCGGCAGTGAACATAAACAGTAGTAAAACCTTTAATCAGCACTGCCACTGTTGTGTATTTATGACTTACTGAACGAACAAGCCAGTTGCAGACCAGGCTCTGTCCATGAATCTGCTGCAGCGGTGTTTTTAAGCATAAAAAAAGTGTTATATTGTGTTGCTAGTGGTACTTGAATCACCTGTTGTTGTTGTTGTTGTTGTTGTTGTTGTTGTTGTTGTTGTTTTAGTTTTCACTTTTTCTGGAATGCGCTAAGTCGTCCCAATTCCAGAAATCTGAGTTCAGAGGTACCTGGAATTGGTTAGTAGGAGATCCTGTGACTGAAACACTGAACATTGCTGCTGAAGAAAACTTCTGAATACAAGGAGGATCATTTTTGTTCTCAGCAGATGTATTTTGCAGGTATAGAGAACAGAGATATTGAGAAATCATCAAGTCTGTACCTTAGAAAATGTACAGAGATTGGACTTGGGATAACGCAGGGCTGTAGCTCTGGAGGTAGAGAGGGTCATCTAAACAGAAACTTTGTGGTTTTATCCCTGGTTGCTCCAATCTCCTGTCTGCATGCCAAAGTATCCTCGGCCAAGATACTGAACCTCAAGTTGTTGCATTCATTGAAGTATAAATATGTGAGAACGTTAGATAGAAAGCACCTGAGTGTAGAAAAAAGTGCTTGTGTTAATGGGCGAATGAGGCATTGTAGAGTAGAAAAGCCTTTTATGCAAGAATTTACTATTTAATTGAGCAACATGCTGTATAAATGCTGGATTTCGAAGCATTTTGTTTTTTTCCATAATTGTGTCACAGACACTTCTGACCATGTTTGGCCCCGTACAGATTTTTCTTTGGGCCCTTACCACCATGTCGTCCCCTGGGCTGTGCTGACAAACTACTCTGTAAGAAACTCTCTGCCAAACAAATTGTTTCACAGTTGACGTCAGGAGGTTTGCAAGCATTTTCCACAAATGACAAGAGAGAAGGGCAGGAAATAAAAGCAATATATTGCAACATCTGTCCACCTTTATCTAAACACAGTGAATATGTGCATGCTGTGTAAAGCCGGGGGGGGGACTACTTGATAGTGATGTTGACTGGTCCCCTCTACCTTCTGGGCCCTGGGGCATTGAACCGGCTGCACTGTTATAAGTTATGTTTCTGGTTTTTCATTAAATATCTTAAAACCAAAGTCTGAGCTCTGTGCAGAAGCCTCATGCTAATGAAAGATGAGGAACCTACAACTAACTCCTAAATATCCAGAACCTAACATTGCCATATTGAGCACATTGGCATCCCGGCATTAGCAATTAGCTTAAAGCTAATGTGGCTGTTATTTTATTTTTCAGTGTCACTGATCATCGTCCATTGCTGTTTAAGTCAGAGCAGGTGATATGGGCAGCCACAGGGGCTCCCCTGGTGGTTGCACTCTTGTGATTTGTAAATTGACCACCACCCAGGCATGAATTTAATCAGAAGACAGATTCTTTCTGTGCTACACAAATTGGAGACAGACTTTTTCCCCCCTTCTTTTGGATTTCATGGGTCCTTTGAGGATGGCTTACCAGGGGGCAGGAGAAGACCATTTAGTGTCTGTCTGGTTGTAATGGCTCCAACCCCATAATCACCACTTCTCTCTCTCTTGCTCACTCTCTCTCTCTCACTCTCTCTCACTCACACACACACACACACACACAGACACCACACACACACTTAACTCCTGTCATAGTCACAGTTGCCTGCAAGGTTAGGGCCACAGAGATTGATTTTTTGTGCTTGGACCCAAGATATAAAGACATGCTGAGCACTCTGTCTGGATGCAGCCATCACTGCTGCGGTTAACATCAGCTCGGTGGTTAAAACGTTGCGGTTAATCATATATTGGTGCAGACTTTGGTTCATTCCCTTTCTTGTTATTCCGAGCAAATGGATAATCCTGTCCTTGGTCAATTAGTGTTTTGGATAATCACAGCTGTGACTAATTGGTACAGTGAGCAAGGGCTTGTTTTGGTTAATTACCGTTATTGTGGTGGGTCTTGCTGTGGGTAATGGCACCTATGGTTAAATTGTCACTCTGATTTATCACACCCAGGGCTCGTCTAGATCTGTGTACAAATGTCTGTCTTTTTTTCGAGGGGGGTTAAGAAAGTTAATGATGTTGTTTCTTAATTGTGCCAGCCAGGAGTCATGAACTCACCCTGCCAGGGTCAAAGGAAACTCTTGTTTTATCAACATATGATACTTGTGTAGGTTTTGTGGAATGTTTTGCTCGCATACTGCTTATCAGAAAGCAGGAAATGAAAGGATTGCCATTTAAAACAAGCAGAAATCCCACCACCCTCCCCTCTCTCTGCTGTTTTCACTTGCACTACTACGCCGAACACGGATTTCACGATAATGCCCTCTTTCCTCAAGGAAAATTGTATCCAAGTCATTATGGTCAGATCCTGTTATGGAAATAAGAGTATTGTCCATGGATACGATTGCTTTCTTCTTCTTTTTTTTGGTTTGTTTTTTGAAAAATAGCTGCTTAAAGCAGGAAGGGCAAATGCAGCATTCAATGAAGGGGGAACAAAATCCCAAAACATTTGGTTTGTGTTTCTTTTTACCCTCAAGGATGTTTGCATTATCATTCAATAAAGACTCTGGCCCACGAGAGACTTCCCCAGATTAGCTTTATTCTTTTTAAACAGAATATTAAATAATACACACTAAATATTCCATCGTCATTATTATTTTAGCTACCCATGGCTTTCTCTGACCTTCATGTCTTCAGTTGGAATGATTTTGCTTTTGTGATCTTTTTTTTAAATAATTATTATTATTATTTGTTTTCCAGTCCCTGCTCTCTGACATTAAACTCAAGTTATGATTTGGGGGTGGAGGGAGTGCAAGCTGACAAATTTGTCTTGTCTCCATGGATACAGGCGATTGTGGACACTGTTGACAACCTCTTGAGGCCAGAAGCTCTAAAATCCTGGAAAGACATGAATTCCACGGAACAAACGCACGCCGCCACGATGCTGCTGGATACCCTGGAGGAAGGGGCGTTTGTCCTCGCGGAAAACCTCATTGAGCCCGCCATCGTGAAAGTTCCCGCAGAGAATATCCGTAAGTTCCTCTCCAGTAACTGAGAAAACCACATGTGCACATCCATCATTCACAGTCTGTGATGTTGATGGCTTTTCTTTTCTTTCTTTCTTTTCAGTCTCAGGGAGATAGTTTTAAACACAGCGGTAAAAATTGTCTCACATTCAGGCAGCTATTCTTTAAGAAGAGCGTCATTTTGAAAATAGCCACATCTCATCTCGTTTCACTGACGTCATAAGAAAAGATTTGACTCAAAAAAAGTGGGGAGAAAAAAAAGCTAATTTGCCCTCAAAGGCAGGCACTTTATTATCAACATGATCTCATTCATATAAGTCAGCTGTGTGCAGTGAACTGTCATATTTCTACTCGTATCTCTTTGTTTCTATGGTTATGGTCCTCCACTTACCCTTTTTGTCTTATACCTCATTGATTTTTAATCTTTTTCTCGCATTGTAAAGTCACCTTTACTGAATGGGTGCTGCCAGATGAACTGTCCAGACCTCTTGGGGGGGAAACAAAGAAACCAATTGAATGGCACTGCTCCATTCACATGGCACTCTATCTGTTCCCTCTAAGCCTTTCCCATTAATAAGTAGTTAGCCAAACTGATAAGGACTAGTTGCTCTGTCTTTACCAAAAGCACTGATTAACACATTGTGTAATATGTTTCACATTAGCCATTTAATCACCGCATTCAGACAGTTTTTATGAGCTTGTCAAGTGCTTGCTTATCTGCACAATATAGATAATGAAAAAAACATAACTAAATATGACGAAACCTCAGAGAACAGCCTACCTGACC
Source organism: Copadichromis virginalis (assembly GCF_057382275.1). Classification (NCBI taxonomy): domain Eukaryota; kingdom Metazoa; phylum Chordata; class Actinopteri; order Cichliformes; family Cichlidae; genus Copadichromis; species Copadichromis virginalis. Next base: position 18,204,071 of record NC_140635.1, read on the forward strand.
TCTCTTAAAAGAGTCGAAAAAAGCCGAAAATGATTGTTGATTCTAATTAGCAGTTTCCTCGAAGCTCAAATGGCATCTCCGGGCGAGTATCAAGGGCAGGGCGAGGGAAAAAAGGGAGAAAGGGAGCTAAAAGGTAGATGGCGGGTGGTAGTGGTGGTGGGGGGAGCAGCTAGAGAACAATTCCTCATCTCCGTCTGTCAGAAGCCACCTATCTGAGGAAGTGAGGCCGTTTCTGATGGGAGGGAGTGTGCTGATACGTGTGTCCTCCTGACCCTTTAATAATTTCACACATCAAAGGGAGCACCACCCGGCAGCTGGCATACCAGAGAGAGGGGCTGCAGGAATTTGGAGGATTTTCAGAGATTTGCTCGTCGAGGCCCAGAGTTATCTGAACCCACAGGGGAAAGAAAAAGTAAAGTAAAAGCTCAATGATATTTTTGATCCTATGAATATTTGACATTCATGCCGCAGTAGGCTGCGTGCTTGAATTTGCTCATCTTCTATCGTTGCCCTTGTTGTTATTTTTTCTTCCGCTCCTGCCTCCAAGGCTTTCACAATGCCAGCCAACAGCTTAGTGACATGGTTTTTTAAGTAAATGACACTCGACGGGGTTTTGCCAATAAGACTGGATTCTGTTACTGGTACAATGAACCTCGAGTCTTTACACATACCCCACTGGGCCTGAGCGATAGAGTTCTATTAAACACCATGTAATGCTTCTCAAATGTTGCCTATGAGTAATACATCTCCCCCTCTCTCAATCTCTCTGTCGCTTTCCCTTTTACCTCGGCCATCTCTCAGTGTTGGAGGTGTGTGTGCTAAGCACCGACGGGCAGGTGCAAGACTTCAGATTTCCACAGACGAGCAAGAGCGGAATGACTCTTCAGCTGTCTTCCAACACGGTGAAAGTCAACAGCAAAAACGGTGAGAGAACGTCACTGCAGAAGAAACACCTAGCTGATCAGATGGTTCGATGGTAGTTCATAACCATGTCCTAATTCACATAGTTGTTTTCATTTGGGTAATTAAGTTGGGATAATGCCTTAAAGTGATTTTACGTGCTAAGGCATTTTGAATCGGATTAGTAAGACATTTGTGAAATATGCTCATTGATTTATTTATTTTTTGCTGGGAGTTACAATATGAGTCTCATACACTGCACTGTATGGGGTAATATAATCAGGAGGTTATTAGCTTAGCTTAGCATAAATCCTGGAATGAATTAGCGATGCTAAAAGGCAATGCTCCTTGGATATGGGTCAACAAAAACAACCGTTGTTTAGGTTTCATGTGTTTGTGCATGTCTATGCTGAAGTATTGCTTGACCTGTTTGTTCTCAAAGTTTTTTTTTTTGTTTTTTTTAATTATATGTGTTATCTAGGACTGCTGGTTTAGCTTACTGGGTTGAGCGGTTGACTTGTGTGCTGCAAGGCTCATGCAGAGGCCTGGGTTCAAATCTGCCCCAAGGGTTTTTACTGTGTGTCTTTCTGCCAGTTTCTCTGTCTTACTTCCGCTGTCCAGTCACAATAAATGCTAAAAGCTTAAACACTGGGCATTTTAGCTATATATTCATGTATAATTCAGGTTTTGTGGACATAAATGGGATGTTATTGTCCTGAAATGAAAACTATCGGTTGCTTTCATAAGGTTTTAACGATGCATAAAGGCTTAAAAAAACCTGTTGCTCGGTGGTTGCTTGGAAGCATGATAACATCATAATATCTGATATAGATAAGAACCAGTGACTACGTAAAAGACTTACAGGGGCCTAAGATGTTCCTGATGATCTTAGGAGGAGTTTGTGAACAAACAAACACACGTAGATCTGAGATTAGTGATCTAATCTTAACATTTTGATATTTCGAGGAAGGGGGGAAAAAGTGTAACGATCACTTTTGCAGAAAACAGAACTTCTGCTCAAAATGTTTCAGAAGTTTCTGGTGAGGTGGAATACTAAATAGAGGACTTTCACCCAGGAGATTGGGACGCTTGTACGCATAACCATAACTCACTGCTCATTAGTTTTAGTCTTTGTTTGATGTTTGCGTTAATGTTGAGGCTTTCAGTTGGAGTATTGTTAGGCTGAACCAAACTACCTGGTCTAGATAAAGATCATGGTTTTGGTCAAAAAGCCAAAAAGGCAAATGTCTCCCATGTGCACCTGGCTTTTAATCTTTTTTATCTTTTCCCAGTGACATGGTCGGTTAGTGGCAACAATGGACATTAATTATGATGTTGCTGGAGCAACGCAGCGAAAGCACATCATTTTGCAATGAAGAGTCTTAAGGTTGCCATTAAAAATAGTTTTAAAAACATGCAAAACATGAAGAACATGGATCAGATGTTTCATATTTTAAAATTAATCTTAATTATCACTGTAATGAGTAAAGCATAGTGCGCTTTGCAGCAGTCAGACAGATGAGTTGTGCACCTCATCTGTCTAACTGGCTCGACATCCTGTGTGTTCATTGGCAGAGGCACCAGTTTTAACAATCTATATATTTTATATAAAATGCAGTGAGCCGTGTTATTTTGGGGGAGTGAATTATTACTGTTTGGTAGATAACTGTAAATTATGTCTAATGCTGTACTTCTTATTGTTTGCTATAGGTGTAGCCAAGCTGGTATTTGTACTCTACAAGCACCTGGGTCAGTTCCTCAGCACAGAAAATGCCACATTGCGGGGAATGGGAGACCTGAACAAACACAACCTCTCTCTCACTGTCAACTCCCACATCCTGTCAGCCTCTATTACAAAGGAGTCGAGCCGTGTGTTTGTGGCAGACCCCGTGATCTTCACACTGGAGCACCTGGATGTAAGCCTCCCTCTGAGATTTACCCTGACCACACTATAGAGCCAGGCTGTCAAAAAACAGGATAGACTGCAATACCTTTTACAGTAAAGGAGAAACCGTGTGCCGTTATTGATGATTAGCACCATTTTGATCTTTCTCCTTCACAAATAATTGAGTACGTTTTTTTAAAATCGAAAAAAAGGAGAAGTAAACACATGACTGACGTGCTTTAACTGCGCATATTCATAAATGTTTAATTTTTTCCCCCTCTCTGCTTTTGTGTTTTGCAGAAAGAACATTATTACAATCCCAACTGTTCCTTCTGGAATTACTCAGAGAGGAGCATGATGGGATACTGGTCCACTCAGGGTTGTAAACTGCTGGAAACCAATAAGAGCCACACCACTTGCTCGTGCAGTCACTTGACCAACTTTGCCATCCTCATGGCTCATCGGGGAAATGTGGTAAGTGGCCCTCGCCTTGTGGCTCGCTCAAGCTATTTTTCAGTCTCAATTACTCGTTCTTCCATCTCACTTAAAGATTTGTGCACACGCGGCAAGAACAAGAATGGCATTTCAGTGGAGATAATTAGATTATAGCTGGAGGAGAAGGTAAGGGCAGGGAAGAAAGGGAGAAGTGGAGAAAAGGCAGCAGGGCTGTCGCTTTAAAAGTGCGAGTTTGTGTCAGGAAGTGCCATACCATTATCAGAAGTAATTATGTTCTACCTGTGATCCATGTCTAATATCCCTCTGTGCATATGTCTCAGAGAATCATGGGAAACAACATAACTTCAGCTTTAACTTGTGTCTCCACCCCTCTTGAAGTGGTGTTGGACCCATTTGGTCGCGAAATGCAATTACAATCCAATTACATGATAAATAGCATGTGCAGCGAGGACCTAGCCAGTAATAAATGTAGAGGATAAGTTTGTGGTTCGTCTAATAATACGTCCCAACTCATGAACTCTATGCCTGTCATCTGTCTTAACCTCAACCTTAACCACAGCTTGAAACCAGAGCCCTGAGGCTAGGCTTAGCCCCACCAATCCCCTACACATCACCTCAACTGTAACTCCTGCCCTCAATAAAATTACAAATATCACAGGAGGAATTGGCTCACTTTGAGGCCACCATGTCCTTGAGTGATATTTTTTTATGGTCGTGTCTGCTATTTTCACTTTTGCCAGGTGGCCGTCTTGAAATACGCTCAGTTTTGGACCTCCTGAAACGCAGCGTGATTCAACCGCAAAGCGAGAACTCGGATGCCACATGTTCACAGCTCTTTTTGCGGCATTTTTCTGTTGATGTCACTTTCTGCAAGACTTTCTCGTGAAACTTCATGAGTTTTAATCAGTCAAGTTGTCATATGAATACCAAAACATGTTGTGGAGGCTCTAATCATTAATATCAGCAAGGTGATGCGACTTTCCCAGTAATAAGCGAGGATTAAACACTCTAGAGATTTCGATTCAGTGACAACATACAGGGTGCGTGTGTGTCCCCATTAGGCCAGCACAGCTTCACTCATTACGTGCTCAAACGCTGCCCATTATAATGAGAGGTGCAAAGTTTAATGTCAGTCCGTGCTTTCTCTATTTGTCTGCAGAGGGACGGGAGCGTGCACGAGGTTCTCCTCACCGTCATCACCAGGATGGGCATTGCTGTGTCTCTGGTCTGCCTGGCCATCAGCCTCTTCACTTTCTGCTTCTTCAGAGGTTTGCAGAGTGACCGCAACACCATTCACAAAAACCTGTGCCTCAACCTGTTCATCGGCGAGCTTCTCTTTCTTGTGGGCATCAACATGACAGAACCAAAGGTACCGTGGAAGTGACTCTGCAGAAGGTTTTAATTTCACACTACTGATTAATAGTCTCATCTGCTGTAATTAACCTTTTGTACGCCTGAATTTTCCCTTCAGTTTTCCTTTGAAGTGGCAAACCAAAAAAAAAATCCACATTAGATTAAAATATCATATTTCTATTAGGAGTCTGCCAGTGGTAGAATTTAATGCAGATATTAAAAGCAGGAGTTTTATGGCAGCAACGTACAGTGGGGCAAAAAAGTATTTAGTCAGCCACCGATTGTGCAAGTTCCCCCACCTAAAATGATGACAGAGGTCAGTAATTTGCACCAGAGGTACACTTCAACTGTGAGAGACAGAATGTGAAAAAAAAATCCATGAATCCACATGGTAGGATTTGTAAAGAATTTATTCGTAAATCAGGGTGGAAAATAAGTATTTGGTCAATAACAAAAATACAACTCAATACTTTGTAACATAACCTTTGTTGGCAATAACAGAGGTCAAACGTTTACTATAGGTCTTTACCAGGTTTGCACACACAGTAGCTGGTATTTTGGCCCATTCCTCCATGCAGATCTTCTCGAGAGCAGTGATGTTTTGGGGCTGTCGCCGAGCAACACGGACTTTCAACTCCCGCCACAGATTTTCTATGGGGTTGAGGTCTGGAGACTGGCTAGGCCACTCTAGGACTTTCAAATGCTTCTTACGGAGCCACTCCTTTGTTGCCCGGGCGGTGTGTTTTGGATCATTGTCATGTTGGAAGACCCAGCCTCGTTTCATCTTCAAAGTTCTCACTGATGGAAGGAGGTTTTGGCTCAAAATCTCACGATACATGGCCCCATTCATTCTGTCCTTAACACGGATCAGTCGTCCTGTCCCCTTGGCAGAAAAACAGCCCCATAGCATGATGTTTCCACCCCCATGCTTCACAGTAGGTATGGTGTTCTTGGGATGCAACTCAGTATTCTTCTTCCTCCAAACACGACGAGTTGAGTTTATACCAAAAAGTTCTACTTTGGTTTCATCTGACCACATGACATTCTCCCAATCCTCTGCTGTATCATCCATGTGCTCTCTGGCAAACTTCAGACGGGCCTGGACATGCACTGGCTTCAGCAGCGGAACACGTCTGGCACTGCGGGATTTGATTCCCTGCCGTTGTAGTGTGTTACTGATGGTGACCTTTGTTACTTTGGTCCCAGCTCTCTGCAGGTCATTCACCAGGTCCCCCCGTGTGGTTCTGGGATCTTTGCTCACCGTTCTCATGATCATTTTGACCCCACGGGATGAGATCTTGCGTGGAGCCCCAGATCGAGGGAGATTATCAGTGGTCTTGTATGTCTTGCATTTTCTGATGATTGCTCCCACAGTTGATTTTTTTCACACCAAGCTGCTTGCCTATTGTAGATTCACTCTTCCCAGTCTGGTGCAGGTCTACAATACTTTTCCTGGTGTCCTTCAAAAGCTCTTTGGTCTTGGCCATGGCGGAGTTTGGAGTCTGACTGTTTGAGGCTGTGGACAGGTGTCTTTTATACAGATGATGAGTTCAAACAGGTGCCATTCATACAGGTAACGAGTGGGGGACAGAAAAGCTTCTTACAGAAGACGTTACAGGTCTGTGAGAGCCAGAGATTTTCCTTGTTTGAGGTGACCAAATACTTATTTTCCACCCTAATTTACGAATAAATTCTTTACAAATCCTACCATGTGGATTCATGGATTTTTTTTTTCACATTCTGTCTCTCACAGTTGAAGTGTACCTCTGGTGCAAATTACTGACCTCTGTCATCATTTTAGGTGGGGGAACTTGCACAATCGGTGGCTGACTAAATACTTTTTTGCCCCACTGTATTTATTTGAAATCAAATATTCTTCCTGTAATTTAATCACAGATGTCTGAAATTATTTATGTTTTTGCTGAGGTTTTGCAAACATGTAACTGCTAACAATGGGATGTTAACTTTTGCAACACTTTGGGCGTGTGACAATCATGTTGACAGTGTCCCCCAGTTTCACCGGCCTAGAGAACAGTCCGGGGCCATCTGGGAAACACCGAGCGTGAGGCAAAAATGTGTATTCGCAACTTTTTGGCGAGTGGTTAATGGACGCTGCTGACAGTCACTGGGAAAGTCGGTTGCTAGTTACACAGGCCTGGAGGCTGGTTAATGACCTGCCCCCGGCTGTGAGGAAACTGGTTGTTGAAACTTTGCCTTCCTTTGCGTTGAGAGCAAAACTAACACAAGAGGTTAAAGGGCTTAAACTCCAAAATATAAATATAGAAGCTTTAAAGTAAATAAAAGGCTTTGTTTAGGAATTATTTAACCATTTTATAATTTTACGGTTTGGGTTTTGGAACATAACTCTTCATATCATTTTAAGAGGATGTAAAAATTTAGTCTGCTGTAAGATTCCTCCAGAATATTCAATTTAAACCAAGTTTGCAGTTGAAAAATCTGCTTTCATGAGTGAGGAGCAGTTTGACTTGGCTAGCTGCAGTTGGCCTGCAGATTTACACTGAATCAGGTCCACAGTCAGGTACAGCTTAATCTCTCTCTCTCACACTCACCTATCTCAGAAGTATTTAAATTTATGTAAAAGATTTCTGTTTTGTTTACTAGCTTAAAAGGGGAATAAAGAAACTGGTTGCTTGGGGGGGAAAAAGTTATGTTTCCTTCCTGGTCTGTGTTTGCTCTGGTCTCACATTGCTGCGGTTGCCTGTAGTTTTCATGGGAGATGCCAACTTGTCTGCAAACACTCATTAACTAAAAGCTGAGCAGCAGTGAGACTTGGAAGAAGCTCGACACGAACTTGAAATGGAGAACGTTTGCCTCAGTCATACCTCAGCTAACACAAGGAGATTTTTGGTGCAGCATCCTCTTTGTGATCGATTTCACCTGACAGCCAGCAACCACACATGTTACACTCTTCAGAAATGTGCACGTGACATCATGCGAGAAACCTTACTACTTTGAGATCTGTGGAATCTGTTACATTTATAGGAGGAAGATGCAGATTTTTAAATTCTAATAAAGTGTGAAAAATGAGTGTTTGAACTATTTGATCAATAGAAAAATGAAAGTACCTCCAAACATCTGATTCTGATATTTATGAAGCTGATTTGTTGCTAGATATTTTTTTATATAAAAAGACTAAAATACATCTTTACTCACTGAATATGTAGCTTCTTAATTTCAAACTTTGACAGAAATGTGTATCTCAAAACATGTTAAAAAGCTTAATCTTTGCATCAGTTAACATCCATCTAAAAGATAAAGGTAATAATTATCAATCATTGCTATGCTTTTAGCTCTGGTTTGGTGTCCAATGACTCCCAGTGAAAGTGTTATTAAGCTGCTAAAAGCGTCGCTTCATCATTTCTAGGAGTGTGCAGCATGTATTTGGTCTTACTAAGGCACATTTCTGATCCCACAAATGACAACAACAAAGCTGTGGACTAAAAAACGAACATTTTCAGCTAAAAGATGCAGAAATCTGCTAGCATACATCTGCAAACATCTAGTCCTGTCTTAATAAAAATAAATAACTAGACTAACTTAAACTAACCACCGTTCTAAAGCAAAAACATACAGATTTGTGTTAAATACTATAGACAAGTCATTTTTGGTAATAATGAAAAAGGGAAAAAAAATCTTTCTATTTATTTATCTTTTGACTTTTATTTTCAGTATAGAAAAATAATGATAAAAACATGGAGGGTGTGTGGAAAGTGCTGGCAAAAGCACAAGGTAAGGTCACCATCAGGGGGTTCCACAGGTTTCGCAGGGTAAGGTCATCCGGGTCAGGAGTGTTGTTTTGTAGCATAGAATTACACATTTATTATGGTTGCTTTGATTGGTGTTATGACACTCTGAATTCCTCTCAGCCCAGACAGCAGAAAGCTGACCGCATGAATAAACCTTTCCAAAGCAGCAGGGAGGGAAGCGTGTTCATCCAAGGCGCAGGGTTTAGTAAAATAAGCTCTTTCACTGTCCTTTTACCTCTGCGTGTAACGTCTGCTTGTATTTTCTCATCAGCTGGTCTGCTCCATCATCGCTGGAGTTCTCCACTTCTGCTTCCTGGCCGCGTTCGTGTGGATGTGTTTGGAGGGCGTGCAGCTGTACCTCATGCTGGTCGAGGTGTTTGAGAGCGAGTTTTCACGCAGGAAGTATTACTACATGTCTGGGTACCTCATCCCAGCCGTGGTGGTGGGCATCTCAGCGGCCATTGACTACAGAAGCTACGGCACTCAGCGGGCGTAAGTGTGGGATCTTTGCAGAGGCTCTTCTTCCCGGGATAAATATCACAAGCTTTAGTCCTCCCTTCTCCCCACTGCGACACACCCACACAGCATGTACTGTATGTGCTAATGATAGTAATATCACAAAGAGTAGTCCACCTCTGGCCCCTTGGCAAATTTACAGCCTGTCATTGCTAAAAGAAGAGGCTGTGAGCAAAGTAGCTGCATTAATGAATGTGCTGGCTAGCTGCACTCGCTCGCTGGGTTTTTAGTCTTGTGGATGTGGATAATTGCCACCCATGTCAGTTAAAAGTTTATGCACTCCTCTGCTGGTCTTCATCCAAGCAGCAAGCTTTATGATTTGTAAAACGGCGAGTCCTCTCTAATTTATGGAATTTAAGTAAACCGCCTTTTTCAGACTCTATTTTCCATTCTGTTTCCCGGTGATAAACGTGGGCTGAGGTGCAATTCATTCTTAAACTGTCTACATTACAATGTTTACTGTACTGTACATACACACAGATATCCCACATTTGTAGACATTTGCAGACTGTGAAGTCATGAGTCCAGTAACCACTGGCTTTTACACTGCAGCTTCTCATGGCACGAGGCCAGCACTCCCTTAAGGTCGGGTTTTCTTCTTTGCGGTCAAAGGAGTTTCTATTCTGTTGCTGCGGCCTATCATGCAGCCGGCTCTGCTGGGCTCCGATCAATGAGAAGCAACTTTGTTTTCACAAAGAGACGATTTAATGAACTGAACACCACCTTTTACACCCTATAGGTGCTGGTTAAGAGTCGACAACCATTTCATCTGGAGCTTCATCGGACCTGTAACCTTCATAATTGTGGTAAGTTGTAAATTTGTGCACGCGTGTGATAACTTTTTGTTCTTTGAAAGAAAAGCTCAGAGAATAGTTTATAGATTTCTCTCTCTCCGTCTGTGCTGGCAGCCTCTTAGCTCTGCTTTCTCAGATCAATTTGCATGAAAGGAAAGTGGTCCCATTATAGCTGACACGAGGACATCAGTGTCCACTCAGCTATGAAATCCTCTGAAATCAGAATTGGTGAGCGGCAACAACTTGAAGCTGTTTGGTCCTTGCTGTACATCTAGAGAATACTCCCCTGCTGCAATCAGGAGGAGAAATCGTTTCAGGCATGAAGGTCATTTGCTCAGTGGGAAAACAAGGGTGATGGTGGCGGGGGGTGGGGATGGGGTGGTGAACATGGAAGTAATGAGTGGTTGGGCCAGACAACTATTACCACAGCTCATAGCCCTGCTGAGGATTATGACGTATCCCCAGCCAATCCTAGAGCGCAGACATCTCCATCTTCACCTTTTAATATTTCATGCACGGCGCTGGGTGTTCGCCATGCGCATAGACACACGCACAACGTGTGCGCATCTCATGCACGCATTCAGCATGACCTAAGCAGACCCAGAGCACTTATCCATATAGGCGTATATAGTAACACGTATGTAAATCTGTCCATAGGCTGTAGATGGACGCCAGACCCCGTGTAGGCAGCCCCTGTTATATGCTCTTGATTTCGCAGGGAAGTACAAATTTTAGATGGCACATGCAGTTCGCCTCATCTTTCTGCAGAGTGCCCCCTTTACTCCATTCCTCACTGTCTGTCTCATCGTATCTGTGTCACCACTTACAGCTGTGTTAAATGCATCTCCAGCCTCTCGACTCAAGCAGACGTAAATCGGCCCCTGTGGCTGGGAGACAAAACACGGCATTACTCTAAGCTGTGATCTAAAAGCCTCTTTCTGTCTTTTTAGCCACTCCTTTTTCTTCCATCTTTCTCAACGCCGCTGTTGTTGGTTTCCATCTGCGTTCCACTCACAGCCTCTTTGTTTCCATTTAGGACCCTGCTTTTGTTGCCGCCTGTGTTCTCGGGATGCGTTCACGCGGGATAATGCCGGGGATCTTGCCGCTGATTTGTGAATGAGAATTGAAACTGAAATATTTGATAAACTGGAGAGCACTACATCTCGATCATTAGGGGTCCGTTTTTATGCCAACTCGTGCCTTTTATTATCCCCCGTTCACGCTCGAAGCGCTTGGGTGGGCTTGAAAAATGCACGCCCGGAGCAGGTTTTTGAGGGTAGAAGTTTTTCATGTGATAAGACTCCGGATCCATTTTTTTCTTTTTTGTTTTTCGTTGAATATTAACAGAAGTACATTTCAAAGGTTGAATGTGGTATCGTGCCAAATTGAAGTGCATCTCCTCCCTTTCCCTTTGTGGCTACAGGCCTGCAGTGCTTAGAGAGTTAGAGATAGAGACATCCTGAAAGCATCGAAACCTTTCTGGATGTATGGCTTGAATCACTTAAATGTTTTTTCCTGGTCTCGGTGAAGCTTGTTTTTAAAACATGACATTCAAACTCTATATTTTCCCCACTAGATTTAACTTTTTTTCTCTCTCCCGGCGCTCTTGCCTGCACTTTATTAGATCTGTTTCATCAGATAGACGTCCCTTATTTTGTGGATTTGTACTCTGTGTTTGGAATCAGCTGTAATGACAAACATGAGGGAGAAATTTCGAATGTAGCCGATGTTGAATATCGAAGCTGTGTGAAGCAGACCAAGGCGATAACCTCTCACAGTTGTTTTTCCTCTTTGAAAGTCAATGTACTTTGTGATCTGCACAGAGGCATTAAATTTTCATATTCCTCTCGGTAAAGGTGTGTTTGTGTTGACACACGCCACGGAGCCAGCGAGAGAATAGCTTCAAAAAATATTCTGGTTGAAAATGTAAAACGTTAAGGGAGCTGTTTTCTGCACTGACTACTTTTTAATTTCAAGATTTCTATTTGCATATATAGAATTGAAGAAATCAAACACAAGGTCAGCGTGACAGTAAAGGATCGGAGCACTTGCTCCATTCGTTGGTGGTAACAGCAGGAATCACGTGACTACCTAAATGCGTTCTGTTAACCCTTATGTGGCATCTGTTTTGACAGGTCAATGTCATCTTCCTGGTGGTGACCATGTACAAGATGGTGAAGCATTCCACCTCCATGAAACCTGACTCGTCCAGGATCGGGGGTATAAGGTGAGGGAGGCGGGGGGGTGTCACTCTAGTCGATAAGGAGGCTGAGCTGTGGCTGCTTGCTGTTAGAGTGTGTGTGTGTTTGCTGAGCGGGGGGAGTGGGAAGAAAAATAATATGCACCGTTACTGCTTTTGCCTACCTCCTGAAATTTCAAAAGCAGCTTCTGACCTACACGTTTATTTGATTTTCTCCTCTCTTAAACCCGACCAGACAAGTAATTTTCCCTTTAGATTTTATTTCAGTCCGTAGGTGGTGCCTTTTTAGTTCATTTTATGATTTCTGTATTTGCGCTACGCTGGGGTATATTGCCTTTTTTTTTTTTTTTTTTTTTATTTCTTCATAACTGCAATTCTGACCTTTGTATCTTTTTGCTCCTGTGTTGGCATAGTTTATAGGCTTCTTTGAAAGGCGGATTCAACCGCAATCTTTGCAGATTTGAAGTTTTAAAACAAAAACAGGGGGGCCTCAGTGTTTTCGTTTTCTGTCTGCTGCGTTTGGTTGTGAAAAGACGAAAGCCTCTGACCGTTTCTATGCCTGGATTCTTGCTCAACAATATGTTTGAGGGCAGGCCAACATGTGTTATGTGGGTGTCTGATTCAAAGACATTCACTCTGATTTTGGTCCAAACCCAAGATAAGGCATTGAACTGGTTTTTGGATTTTTTTGCACAGACAAAACTCACATTTATGGATGCTGGATTTCTCACATTATAATAAGTACTCAGTAGTCATTAACTGTTATGGTCCAACTTGAATCTGCTATGAATTTGGTCTCTGACTCAAATTTAGGAACTTGTTAAACAATGAAATAACATCTTCGCTGCACTAGACAGCAAGCAGAATTAGGCGTCATTTTCAACATTGTTCACTGTGATTTTTCTCCCACCGACAACATGCTGTTGTCCCATTTATTTCCAGGCTCGTGGTATCTCTCTGGGGATGCCTTACTTCTCTCTTGTGTGTCAGTAACGACCAGGCATCGCCACTGAAACTGACTGTCGAGTTATCTTATATTCTGGAAACCACCAAGGAAAATCCTGCTGTGTTTGCAGTCTTGTTAGACAACAATTCAGAGGAAGACCAAGGAAATTTCCTAACTGTCAGACAGTGAACGTGCGCTGTCTGCAAAATTTGTATCAGCATTTTTACACTTTGCCACCACTAGTGCAAATTGTCAAGCAAAAAAACCGGTGTTTCAAAAAGGTGTTGTCCAGGAGTGGAGAAGCAGGGAATTTAAGATTTTTTGCTGTTTTAATGTTGCTCTTTCCTGTCTTTTGCAGGTCATGGGTGTTAGGAGCCTTTGCTCTACTTTGTCTTTTGGGGCTGACGTGGTCCTTTGGCTTGTTCTTTCTCAATGAGTCCTCAATAGTGATGGCTTACCTCTTTACCATCTTCAACACTCTGCAAGGGATGTTCATCTTCATCTTTCACTGCCTGCTGCAGAAAAAAGTAAGATTTGTCCTTCTGTGTCTCAGATATGCTGTAAAATAGATTAACAGTAAGGTGAAAAACTGTTTTCTTAGTTTTTTGCATATTTGTCACATTTACATGCTTTAGATTGTCAAACAAATTTTAATATTAGACAAAGACAACCCGAGTTGATACAAAATGCACTTAAATGATGATTTCATTTATTAAGTGGAAAAAAGCTATCCACACCTAGCTGGGCCTATGTGGAAAAAGTAATTGTCCCCCTTATTAAATCATGAATTAACTCTGATTTACCAAAATGTTTTGGAAAGCCAGACCTGTTGAATCAAGAAATCGCTTAAATAGAACCTGCCTGACAAAGTGAAGTAAGCTAAAAGATCTTAGAAAGCCAAACATTACGGTCAGATCTAAAGAAACAGCAGACAAGCAAAGGCACTTACATCTATCAGTCTGCCAAGGATTACGAAGCCACTTCTAAGGCTTTGGGATGCCAGTGAACCACAGTGAGAGCCATTATTATCCACAAATGGAGAAAACGCGGAACAGCAGGCTATCAAAACTACTCCAAGAGTGCATCGACGGCTCATCCAGGAGGTCACAAAAGACCCCAGAGCAACATCTGAAGAACTTCAGGCCTCAATTGTCTCAGTAAAGGTCAGAGTTCATGATTTTACAGTTGGAGAGTTCCAAGAAGAAAATCACCGCTGACCAAAAAGAGGACAAAGGCTCGTCTCACATTCGTCAAAAAATAACCAAGGGAAGATATTCTATGAACTGCCGAAAAATACTTTTTTACAGAAGACTAGGGCGGTTTGGATGGCTTTCTAATAAATTAAATCACCGTTTGTATTTACTTTAGTTATCTTTGTCTAATTTCTTTGATGATCTGAAACATGAACATGTGACAAATATGCAATATTTATGCGGGAATTTGTTTAGTCACGATAATTGCACTCCCGGCATCTGTGTATGTAGCTCAGTGATAGAGTGTATTAGGCCCTGGGTTCAGTCCCCGGTATCTCCACATTTTGTGGCTTCGTTATGTTGCGGTTTACTCATTTCCAACCATAGAGACAAATGGCCTTTGCGATTGAGTCAGAAAGGGCATCCAGTGTAAAACTGCCAAATCAAACATGTTCAGTTACCTGCTGTGAATAAGGGAGCAGCTGAAAGTAGCTTTTAATTATCCAACATTGTGACAGCTATGATTTGAGTTGTCTTCTCTCATTTTGTAAACTAAAGGAAGAGAATTACTTAAACAAGTTTAATAAGTTTTATTAATAATTAATCACTCTAAGTGATTAGTTGATTGGCAGGAAATTAGCGAGGAGATATTAACTAGTTAACTAATTGCCCAGTTGGTTTATAGTTACTTTTTAGGACAAATATGAACAGCTTGTTGCAGGTTTTTAAATGTCAGGATATTTTTTTGCCTTTCTTTGTCCTCTATGGTAATAAATTAATTTCATTTTAAACTGCTGTAGAGACAGAACAATATGTGTGTTAACTGCTATCTATAATTGTCTTTTTTTTAAATAGAGGAAACATTCAGTAATTGTTTCACCTTTTCTAAAAGGGGGAATTTTCTAAAGATTTAAGCTATGATTTGCCTGCTTGTCACTGAATCTAAAGTAGATTCCAGGTGTGGCTATTTGTATCTCTTTATAGGAGCATTTCCAGTTTATTTTTTTTGTTTTGTTTTTTTTAACTGGTATTTCATATATTCATATGTAGCAACACTCATGTCAAAATGCTTTCTTGTTACAATATTGCAATATGCTGCACACTGTTTGTTATTCCTGCCCTTACACATATGACATTTAAACTGCTGTCAGCTGGATGGCATTTGATAAAGATTTGGGATTTGCATCTCTCAGGGGGGGGCTGCTGTCTGTGTCTGTATGCTGAGTTTGTCCTGATCTTTTATTCCTCTGCAGGTACGCAAAGAGTACAGCAAATGTTTCCGTCAGTCCCAGTGCTGCGGGGCGCTGCCGTCTGAGGGTTCCCACAGCTCAGCCAAGACAGCCACGTCTCGATCCACGGCCCGCTATTCGTCCGCTACTCAGGTACACACCAGAGAATCTGGCATATCAAGGTTTAGGATTTAGAGAACTGTACCTTAAAATAGACTGCACCGCAGAGAATGAGTAATTCATTAATTACTGAACATTTTACGGGCTTTTCATAAAGTATTTTTCGCTACCTTCTTGCACTTTTGAAGGCCAAAATAAAACAAAGTATTTAGCCCTGTTTTCTTAAACATATATAGACTCTAAGCCATTTTTAAGACTGAGCTACAAATGGCCTTCAGGCTGAGTGCTTTTCCATGAGTACAGACAAGGTGTGAAGTTTGAGAGACAAAGTAACACACTCTTATCTTTTGATTGAAAATATAAAAGTGTTGAAAAGGATTCTTAAACGCTAAATTTGCACTTTCTTCCGTAAAGCCAAGCTTCTCTACAGAGGTTGGGCATTGAAATAGAAATGTCACAGAGTGCAGTGCGTTATGTCACATTTCAGCCTTCACATTGTAGCTTAAGTGTAGTTTTCAGATTGTTTGGCTGTGTAATGTTAAATGTTAGTGATCAAAGGATGGACTTGAAGTTTTCTTGTCACTTGTGTTAAGAAATCTTTCCTTTTTTAAAATCCCGAAAAGGCCAGTGCTTCTTTCATATGTGTGTTATCGTGGCCACAGGTAGACCCTATTTGAAAATTGTAAAAAAAAAAAAACCCCAGATACATGCATGTGGTAATATCTTCTTTCTTGTCTTTGTGAGAGCTATCTTAAGAGCACCTCTGGGAATTTGGCAGATGCTCCTGCTCTTAGCATCTGAAGAAAAAAGAAAAAAAAATGCTGCTCAGGGCCGATCTCTCAAATTACAAACCGTAAGACTCTCAGCGTATCCATTTTTGGTTGGATCAATAGCACGTGAAGGGCTTTGTTGTACCTGAACACAAACATGTCATCAAGCGGTGAATGAGCTGGATTTTTTTTTTGTGTACAAGTGCAGGTTTGAAGCACAAACTCGCATAGCCACTCAACCCTTTGGGGCAAAAAAGCCTTCAATAAAAGTCGCGCCGTGTTGAGTCCTGATCAGTGGCTGCCTTTTTTCTCAACCCAGAGCCGCATCAGGCGGATGTGGAACGACACTGTGAGGAAGCAGTCAGAGTCCTCCTTCATCTCAGGAGACATAAACAGCACCTCCACACTCAACCAGGGTAAGCAGCCATCTCTCCTTCGCCACCGCCAGACGAGACACATACGCCATTCTCTTTGTGATGAAGCTCTGAATTCACAATAAACACATCAATGGATGCGACCCACCTGGCTATGTGGCAGCTCAGAAAGGAGTAAGATAAGACCCGATTTAATGCCTCCGTTCTCTTAGCGCCAAGCAATCAAAAAATAGCATTAAATGTTACTTGTGTATCTTAAGTTCAGAGCTTTTTCCGCTACGCTCCTGCTCGCCGGGATCCTCTGAACGGAGGGGAAAAAATAGTGACAGAAAGGAGGTGCGATATTTAGTCTGGCATAAAAAGTTATAGACGAGGACTTGAGTTCAAATAACGACCCTGAGCGGAGAGACTGACTGCGCAGCAGCCCTCTAAATCATCTTCATCCTGGGGTGATTGTCAGCATGAAAGCAGGGGAGGGAGACGAGCAAAGTCAGGCTGAGGTCAGAGCAGGTTTTGGACTGATCCCAGCATCATGAAGCTCAGGCTGCAGACAGCGCCAGCACAGATTTGGCTCTAATTCTCAATTAGTTTGGATTTATTTTTATTTATTTTTTTTTAGGGGATGGTTATTGCATTCCTAAAGATATACACAAGCATGCTGAGGATGATGGGGATGCTGTGACATGGTCACAACGCGCCACTTAGACGTGTTTCGTTTTTTGTCTCAACCGAACGAGTTTGTTTAGATGAATTAGTTCCATATAAACACAGCAGCTGATTGTGCAGCTATGCTTTTTTGGTTGACACTTGTCGCAGTAATACTGTTTGTCAGTTAGAGCAGATGACTGTTTGGATAATGGTTTGCTTTGACCGGCGTTTCTATGGCTGCCTTGTCCATAATAGAAGGCAGACGGATCGCAGGCTGTAAATCTTCTGCAGTGTGAGATTCTGGACAGTGAACGTCAGCTCCGTTGTTTATGTGGACAGCTAACCAACATATAACCACAGACCATGAGATACAATGACTCAGGCTCTCTTCTTCAGCTGCTTTTTCCACCTCTCCTAATTTTTCTCCCTCTCTGTCTTTCTCTTCCTGTTATTTCAGGGATGACTGGCAACTACCTCCTAACTAACCCTCTCCTTCGAACCCACGACACTAACCCTTATAACAACCTTCTGGCAGAAACCGTGGTGTGCAACACCCCCTCTCCACCGGCTTTTCACTCCCCAGGTGCACATCCGCCCTCCACCTTTTTTCTTATGCATTTTATCTGCTTTTTTGTTTTGTTTTTGCTTTTCCTTTTATGTTTAAAGCAACATTATGTTTCATTCAGTTGCTCATTTTTAGATGAATGACAAACAAAAGGATTGTAACGGCTTTCATTTCTGCCAGTCAACCCCAAAGCTAGCTTAGTTTAGCAAAAAGAGTGAAACTAGAGATAAACAGACAGCTTGGCATTGTAAAAAAAAAAAGAAAAGAAACCCCTCCAGCTTGCAACTAGAAAGCCTGCTAATTTTAATGTTTTATCTCTTATAATTGGAAAACCAACAGGTTAGCTTAGCTTAGCATGAAGAGCAGGAGAAAAAAAGCTTACACGCTAGCATAAAAAACTACCCTTTGTAACTACTGTGCAAAATTAATTTTATTTACACTGCGGATACGACTGCCATGGCTGATGGGTGGATGTCAGCACACGAGTTTGGTTTAACCATAAATGTAGAATCTATACTTATATAGCCTATGGCGGCGCTGTCCCAGCTAAGTTAGCGTTAGCTAAAACTTAGCCCCATATGATCACTTTTCACTCCAAAATAAGGCAGCAGCCTCCATAGGGCTTGTTTTACAGTACCATGTTTGTATTTGGCTACGCAAACGGATCTGTAACCAGAGCAAACATACTCGTTTCCTCCCAACATCACAGTTCGACATGGATGACGCTAGGCTTAGGTTAAAAGCTAATTTGTTGAAAGGGGGGCGGGGGATTGAAGGGAGCGACAGCAGCTTTAATCAACAGCGGGAGAAGTGCAAAAAATGAATTTGCATACATGAATATATATTTCATTGATATCATATTTGCTACATCTGGTATTTTCTTTGATATTTGCACATTATTAGTCAATGAAATTCAATGCACGGAACTTTTTACAGGACAGACTTGACAGGACAGCCCTGAGGTTGCATCCATCTTTTAACTACAGTCTGTGGTTTAAACAGATGGAAATGGCTAGCTTAGCCTCACAAAATGATAAGAAAATCCGCCAACCAGCAAGTGCAAGACTTACTAATTAACAGGTTTTATCCTGTCTGTTGAATTTGTGCAAAAGCAAACGTGTAAGAACAACAGGTTTCAGTCTTTGTGGCAAAACAGTCAGCCTGAGTTCCTTCAGTGACAACATCGATCTATCAGCACTTGGAAAGCACACTAATTAACGCTAATTAATCCATCTCATTTGTTTAATCCATACAAGAACAACAATTTGCCACTTCCGGGCAGGTCATCTGCCGGCTCTTTCTTTGATCTGAGCAGTTCCCAGGCAACGAGCGGAGAAAGGAAGTTACCGGTTAAGAGAGAGTTAAGCAAAAGTTCTTGCATGTATTATAATAATTTCAGATATCACATGTCTATCAGAGAGCTTTAGGGTTGCCTGTAGCCAGAGTTTGTTTTCTTTTAACAGATCTGTCTTAATTGTTTACCCCTGCTTCCCGTCTTTATGCTATTCTAAGCTTGCCCTCTCCCAACTGCAGCTTCATATTTGAGAGACAGATACCGAGAGTGGTACCAGTCATCTCATTTAAGCCTCTGCCAGAAACGATTTCTCAAAATGTCGAACTGTTCCATTAAGTCTGTTTACTAAATTCACCAAAAACATGGAAACTGTTGAGGTTGCGGTTGTGACACAGCATGAATGGAAATGTTGAGAATAATTACACAAGGTTTCGCTTTGTTCTTCTTCATTCACACCTTCTCTGTATTTTTGTTTGTTCTTATCGAGGCAATTTTCTCCTTTGTAAACACAGAGGGAGATAAACTCCGAGACGTCAATGCTATCTTATCTCGTCCACTTAGCAGTCATAAGAGAATTGCCCTCTCTTGAATGCAAGGTTTTTGGTGACGATTCGGATCGTTTATACCATTTACGAGCGACGTATTTACGCGAGATCTTTGCATTCTGTTTAGCTAACTTAAAGAAAAACCCGAGCGTAAATTGTGTTAGTGTTTATGGTGACCTAGTTCCTCACTGGCAAAGCAAAGGAAACCTAATCAAAGGGGAGAAAGCAGAAGCACATGACGCAATGCGGGCAGAGTCACAGCTCTCAGATATACACACGCATTTGATGATAAAAGAGAATATTTAAAAAAATACAAGCCCTATGGCAAAAGTGTATAAGGAGCAAGATTTGCAGTAACATATAGCTTTAACATGTTGCGGCTGCTGCTCTCGTTTTGTGCTGCAAACTGGCTTGCAGCACAATGAGTGCACTTCACACTTAGAGATAATGAAGCAGGGTTGGGACCATAAAATGTCTGTTCAGGAACTCAAAGACATTTTTGTGATATATATTTTTGCCCTGCTCTCTAGAGCTCTGCAGCAGCGAAGCAGCTCAACACAAAACTGTGTGTGTGTGTGTGTGTGTGTGTGTGTGTGTGTGTGTGTGTGTGTGTGTGTGTGTGTGTGTGTGTGTGTGTGTGTGTGTGTGTGTGTGTGTGTGTACAGCATTTGCTTTATTGGCCTAAAATGTTTACCTGCTTAATCGTTGTTGGATAATTGCAGGTTAACACCAGAACAGAGCAGGCAGGTAAAAATGGCAATATTTAATTAGCAGATCATTTTGGGTCCAAGCTTAAATCTCCACTTTACCTGTAGAAACAGTTTATATCCCACTGCAGAGGACCGCTTTGCTGAGCTGCGTTTAAACAGGAGGGCAGCAGAAAGTAAAAAGACAAAAAAATAATAGTAAAAGGATGTAAGGATCTACATATGGAAACTAGTTTGAGGAGAGAAGACAGCACTGCGACACACAAATGTCAAATCCCGGTGTGAAGATCACCATCCAAGGATGAAATAAGTGCCGAGAGAATGTCACGTTTAACTCAAGCTTATTCTAAATTTCCCCTGCTAGAGTCATTACACTTAGCTCCTGCGAAAAAGATGAGCATGTCTTTTACTATAAAGTGTATTAATACTCAGTAATACTCCACAGATGCTCATCCGGTGCTGTAAAATTGGTAAGGAGAACATCTTGGATGAATCTCTGCTGGAAAGCTTCCCAGAGTGCAGCTGTCTCTGTGTCCAGTTGAATTCTGTTCACATCATTTCCCTCCCTCACCCACTCTCCCGGTAGACAATACCTGTCTGCAACAAAATCGCCCAGCTGAGCATAAACAAATGCAAATCTGGAAGTCGGGCCTTTTGAGAGAACTGTCTAATAATCCCTCCACCATTACCACCACTGCCTTTTTGTGTCCTTTTGCACCCTGCACTCTTTTTGCGGGTTTTTTTTTTTTTTAAAGGAAATCTCTTTGATGTTGTTTTCAGAGCTTTTTTTTCAGGTACCATCATCATATTCTGACAAGTTTGAAAGAGTGCAGTTTCCCCCTTTTCCCCTTTTTATGTGTGCTCGTGACGACACAGCCGTCAGCCTACGAAATATCACTCGCAGTCTACCCAGTAAATAAAATCCTCATCAAATCAAACCAGCCCCCTCCTCCCTCCCTCTGTTTTTCCCCACATCCATCCTGCTACTTGAGCTTAGTCAGAGGGCTGCACAGAATAGGAGTAATCTGTTGTGTGTACGTCTGTGTGCGTGTTTCGCTCGTGTAAAATTGATAGATGTACACTTGAAAAAGGCGGAAAAATTTTGTGTTTCTCAGAAAGAAATAATTTCATCAGGAAATATTTTCTTTGACTTCTTCTTTTTCTTTTTTTTCTGTCAACTTTCTTTCTGTTTTCTTTTTTTAAAGACTGCTTGCTGCTGAACCCTTTCACCTGCTGAGTCCAGGATTCAGTTGTCCATGATTTGTCCTTTAGCTCGCTCAAATTGGTAAACAAAATAATTTCTCCATCTACGTCCAGCGATTTAAGCAAAGCCTCTGCACTAAACTCGAGTTAAGCGCAAGGACACAATCCCAGCTGGGTCAACTGAATCCGGGATGGATGTTACGAGCTTCCACTTTTTTCCTATTTGAGTGATTTTATTGTTTCTGCTTCAATTGAAAAAAAGCATCTGTTTTGCTTTCTTTGCAAATCAGCTGTTCTTAGGCCAGGTAGCCTGAGCAGACACACTTGATGTGAGTGGTGGC
The DNA here is from genome assembly GCF_057382275.1 of Copadichromis virginalis. NCBI lineage: Eukaryota > Metazoa > Chordata > Actinopteri > Cichliformes > Cichlidae > Copadichromis > Copadichromis virginalis. The sequence continues at coordinate 18,225,877 of NC_140635.1, forward strand.
AAAGTGAGTCATTGCACCCTGCCTGTGTGTTGTGGTGTTTGGGGCTTGTTGCTGTGCTTGTGGGGCCCCGTGCAGAGAGGTGGTTTGCCATCTGTGTTTGACATTACTCTTTTGTTATGCCCTCGTTTCTTTATTTTATTTTATTTTTTTTATAGTTTTGCTGGAATGTTTTATTCATTGTTAACATCACTGCACTTCCTCATCAGCTTGTACTTCTTTCTTTCTTTTATTCCAGTTTTCTTCTGTTTTCCTGCTGCTTTGTTACCTGGTCATGAGCTACCTAATTACATGTTGCTGTACTATATTTTTGATTTCTAAGCCATCTTTTGTTCTCATTTCTTCAATATTGTTCAGGATAATCTCTTAGATTGGCTTTAATGATATTCAGCAGTAATGAGCTTGGACGTGGTGGGAAGCTAATTGGGTTCTCCTTTGAATTTTAAAAGTTTTCTTTTCTCTTTTTTTTTTGGATATTTGTTTAAAATTAAAATGAATCAAGAGATCAAAGAGTACAAGAGTAAAGTGTCCTGAGCAGTATCAAGCACATGTGGATGATGTAGTGGAGACCGCCTTGTTCTGTGAAAAGCTGAAACGTTGCGTCTCACCTGCTCATTTCCGCCTTTCTTTGCAGGACAGCAGTCTCTGAGCAACAGCAGGGACATCAGTGCCATGGACACCCTCCCCCTCAACGGCAATTTCAACAACAGCTACTCCCTGCGAGACGACGACTATGAGGCCGTGGGCGTTCGAGCCCCGGGTGACCTGGGGGGCCTCAACCTGGACGATGCCGCTTTTGAGAAGTTGATCATATCCGAGATTGTCCACAACAACCTCAGGCCCCGCGGGGCTCCCAAAGGTCGCGATGCTCCACGGGAGAGGGACAGAGTCTTGCCTCCGCAGACCAGGGTGACGGTGGACCGGGGAGGGGGCGGGGGTGGGAGCGGGAGCGAGGATGACGCCATCGTGGCAGATCACGCCGATGCCTCATCCCCGCAGAGAGGGAGCGGAAGAGGAGGCCACGCCACCCTGGAGCTGCTCCTGCACCCCCACCACAAGGAGGTGCTGGAAGCCCCTCTCCTGCCCCAGAGGACTCATTCCTTGCTGTACAGCTCCCAGAAGGCCCCCAGGTGCCTGGAGGGCCAGAGCGGCCATGGCTCTGAGACTGTTACCGCAGAGGAGGACATGGGCTCCCATTCACTCAGCAACAATAGAGACTCCCTTTATACCAGCATGCCAAACTTGAGAGACTCCCCCTCGCCTTCAGCTTCCCCATACCCTCCGGAAGAAGAGGAGGAGGAGCTCTCCCCCTCACCTCAAAGCGAGAGCGAGGACGCGTATCACAAAAGCATGCCTGAGCTCGGCGATGCGCCGCAGCCGCTGTCCTACTACCACATAAACCGGGGCACCAGCGACGGGTGCATCATCCCACCCAACAACGAAGACTGTGCGCATGACGGAGAGGCGCCCGCCGACGGACAAATGCAGCTCATCACCAGCCTCTGAGCGGGCGACGCTTTGTTTGCACAGGTTTTAGCAGGACGGGTGCATCGGAGAGAGCCGGCGAGCCTGGCTCCGCACTTCACATGCTCTTTCTGTTCTTTGTGTCAGGACAAGAAGTGAAAAGTTGTTGGGTGGAAAAAGGAATGACTTTTGCACACAGATCTCATTAACACACAAAACACATCCCATCTGAGGCCAGACAAATGTGGACTGTGAAGGCTCTGCTGTTGGACTAAAGAGGAGCAGAGAATGACACGTAGGCCGAGATAAATCTGGCATTTCTGTTGTACTGTGAGAAAAATCGAAGAATAAGAGTTAAAAAAACAGAGAAAAAAAGGGGGGAAAGTACTCTAAGAACTATGAAACTCCTGACGTATTCCTGGGGGGGCTTTGAAGAACCGGGGTCTTTTTAGTCAAGAAGTGCAGAGCTAGAACTAGTGTGGCTCCACTACACAGTCAGGACTGTAAAGTTAAGAAACCACTAATTCAGACTCAGGCCTTATATTTTCTCTATTGCACATTTAACTGTTGTCAAAGTAACAGCTGAAAAAAATATATTTTGCTGTACCACTAGTGTAAAAAGTGAAATTAAAAAAGGAAAAAAGAAGAAGAAGAAAGGCAACCATTCAGTAGTTCTTGCCCTTTCAATGTTAATAAGATTCTTCAGACAAGGCTAATCAAAAATGGTGGAAATGTGCTTTTCCTCTCACACTTGACTTGTTGTAGTATGTTTGAATATGAGAAAATCATTTAAAAAAAAGTTTTTGGGAGATGCAAAATCCATATGAAATCATGCTCACGTCTCTGCTTGTGAAGTGCTTTTTGCTTTCATGAATAATGAGTTTTCGCCAGTAGTTAATATTTGTTAACACCGGGCCATGCACAGATTTGGAGTAAAATTGGATCCTCGTGTAATTTATTTTACTTGAAAGAAATTGTCGGGTTTCTGAGACGTTTTTTAATGCGACGTAGATGCGATATTGCAGTTTTTGAGGACATTTCATCCTTTGACACGAATTAATTTATTAATTATTCCAAGAAAAATGTTAAAAAACAAAAAAAGAACATGGTTGGGAAGTGTGAAAAGTTGTTGCAGCACTGATTAGGTTCATTTTATTTCTTTTTGTAAGAGCCCATCATCAGCTGGTATTTAATTCAACTCCTGTTTGATATCAAATAAATGTGAAATTTTTTCTTGTTCGCAGATGTTTAGTTGCTTATTCGCATTCGGAATAATAAATCACAGACATATTTCACACTTTTATTGAAGGTAAAACCCACAAATAGACCCAAACTACAGACTCGTTGGTGAAAAAAACCAAGCATTTTTACATAAACATGTGGACACATTTATCAATTTTCTTCTTCGCGTAAATGGGAATAAATTGTGGATTTGTGTGGAAGTATTTTCTTGGGTGGATTAATGCACACGTGATTTGCTAGTGACGTCATATTGTGTTTCAAATATAAATAAATTCATGGATAACTTTATAATTCATGACATATAAAAAACAAAAATCCCCATTTTTCCATTCACACAGGCATTTTCTCAGCTGCTTAACCAATTCAGGGTTGCAGGGGAGGGCTCAAATCTGTCCCAGCTGCCCATTTGAACAGGTTGCCAAGCTATCACACTATCCCCCTTTTTCACTACATAAAGAATCAAATATTCTGTATGTTAACTGAATTAATTATCTCTTTAATACACTTTGTGTTGATGCTCCCTGATGGCAGCATCCTCACACACAGCAGGATAGTGCCCTCAGGGTGACTGTAGCTCAGGTGGCAGAGCAGGTCAGCCACTAATCAGAAGGTCGGTGGTTCGATCCCAGGCTGCCTCCTGGCTGCATGCCAAATATCCTTGGGCAAGATACTAACCCCATGTTTGCCTACTGGTGGTGGTCAGAGGGCCCGGTGGCGCCAGTGTCCGGCAGCCTCGCCTCTGTCCGTGCGCCCCAGGGCAGCTGTGGCTACAATGTAGCTTGCCATCGCCAGTGTGTGAATGTGTGGGTGAATGACTGAATGTAGTGTGAAGCGCTTTGGGGTCCTTAGGGACTAGAAAAGCGCTATACAAATGCAGGCCATTTACCATCAGTTGAACCCCAGACAACACTGGAACGTGAAACACTGCAAAGTGCCAAAAGTCTTAACCCAGCATCCAAAAGAAAAAATCCTCCAAATCCCAATCAGATCGAGCAGCCGTGGCCCAAACCCTGCAAAACCCAAACACCCAAAGGACACGCTGCCAGACACCACAGGAGACACCCTGGAGCTCCCGCGTTCAACACAGACATGCTCTGTTGGCAAGAAGGCGCATCGACACAAGACTAGACAAATGTTTTGCATTTTATCAAAATCATTTGTAAATGTGCAAATAGTGTGAGTGCAACATTCAATCGGCATCGTTCTAACAGTCTGATGGTTGTCTTTCTACCCAGAGACTGCATGTTGTCTGATTTTAGCCTTCCAGTGCACAAAAAAAGAGGAAAAACATCTCCTTTATGTGTGTCAGCCATGATGTTCTCACAGCAAGATGTTGTTTCTGTCCTCATTCTGTCTCTTCTTGCATCTGCGCTTGCATCTCGCAGCTTTGTACGGGACGTTTGTTGTCTCACCGTAATGCCTGTCTGCTCCGTGTCCAGCAGCAGCATCGGCGGCGGCAGAAGCTTCGTAAAAAGTCCCCCAGTGGTGTAAATCCGTTTTGGGGAAGAAGGAAAAGAACTCAGCTAAAGAGTTGCAGGTGTAATCTAAAGTTGACAGCGTGTGATAAATTGCAGTCACAACTCAGAACTAATTGAGATCCATCTGTTATCGCTTCTTTTTATAGCAACACCAACTCGGTTAGACAAAATGAAACATTTGCGTTTGGGAAGCTCCTGACAGTTGGCTCGAACGGGTTGGAGGTTATCCACTGAGCTTGTTGACGTGGATACATCTGAGATCGTCATTAAAGAAGAGGTTTAATCTGCCAGGACCATCCTAAAGCAATACGTCACTAGATTATTTTCTTCTCTTTAAATTCCACTACTTAATGAGCTGTGCTGCAGGAATGAACTGCGGATTTAAAAAAGCTGCGCCCACTATCGCGGCCATTTAATGATCGCGCCAAAGCCGTTGAAGCTTCGTGGCCTGTGTAGTTCTTTTTGTGGGCTTTATTGACCAAAAAGAAACAAAAAAAATAATCAGCTCGAGCTTCTGACTGCCACTGCAAGAATACGCTGTGACAGTAATTGTGCAAGTTTAACAAGACGTGCCATAATCATTTTTGATCATCCTCTGTGTCTAAATCATTCCATGTGCTGAGCTGCTGCGCATCATCTGAGGAGAAGACAGAGTGGATGAGACTCCCATCACAGACTTAGCAAATGTGGCATGCAGTTTGTCTTTCATCCGTGGCTTTTTCAGCTTGTACTGACCACACACATACACCCGCTCAGCAGACATACGGTCGCAGCAGGATCTGGGTGGTGCACTTTATTAACTGGAGCTGGGTGCCAGTAGGCTGTCGGGAACTAACACGGAGGCCAAAGCAAAGCTCTGAGTCCACCGTGGCTTTCTGTCTTGTTGTTTGAACATCGGCCTCTCGGTTTACACAGGGCCATCCAAAAAGCCCCGCGGGAGACACCGAACCCATCTGCAAGTCATCCAGAAACTCTGCTTCCTTTCACTTAAGACTCGAATTAAATGAAAAGTTGATGACCTGCTCGCGGTTCACCGGGAATGAGCCCGCACCCTCTGCGAAAGCCGTCTTATGATAAACGCCGGACGTGACGAGCTCGCAGCGGGACTTCACACGAGATGAACCCTTCGGGACAGGCACGCGTGATGCAACTGCGAGGATGGCTTCCCCGCCTGTGATTCATAACAGGCGAAATTGAGATGAATGGATGTGCTGAGCTCTCTTTGCCAAGCATAAGGCTCAGTTTTGCATGATGCATATATATTGGTTCATTATCACTAAGTCACCTGTGCTCTGCATTAGCTCTCTCACCCCATTATCTTAAAGAACATTGGATTTTGAAATAGAACAATATATAAATGATCCTGTACTGTTTGTGCTTGTCTGCCTGCGTGTGTTGGAGTGGGGTGTGCGTGTGTGGGGTTCTTCATACAAAGATCAGCATTTCCCGGGCACTCCTTATCCTGCTGCGATGATTTCCGACCATTCATCCTCTTCAAAGATATTCCTTCCACCTTTGACTTTTCATTGAGCTGCTGACATTACCGTCTCTCATTATCTGATTATATTATGATGCAGCGTATTAGCCATGCAGTGTTTGTGTTGCAAATGAAAAAGTTGTCAAAGTTTGTTGGAGATGAAAGTGCTTCATTTATCAATTCATCTTTTATCTGTTCGTAGTCAAAGCCCAGCTTCCATGGGGCAGTGGCAAATGAAGGCGCAATAAGGCTCAGTCCGAGAAGACATTACCGTGTTTTCATTTGGAACTGTTTGATGTTCCAGCCTCTGGTGATTTGGACATTATTTCATGTCCATCATCAAAAAGACATCAAACAAGATGCTGCATTCAAAATCAGATCACAGAGCCTCGGCCAAATGTGGTGTGCTTGTGTGTGTGTGTGCAATGACTGCCTATATACTGTATACTGTGTGAGTACTTAGAAAGGAGGTACATTTTTTTTCTTAACAAATTCCCCCCCAAAGCTTTCTCAAAGCTAACATGAACAGGATGTTTACAGAGACAGCTTTTTGACCCACTCCACCAAAGTCTGTCTTTTGGAAAGGAGGGAGGAGCATTATTATTAAAATTAAAACACATTCTTGCAGACAATATTTATATTCTTGGATAGCAATCTTTATTCTTTAGCTAGTGCAGAAACTATGCATGATTATATTATCACAACCACAATGCAGGGGGAGAGTTGTGTGTCCTCGGGGCCTCTGTAAATGTAAAGCTTGCATTCCTCCATATTTCACTGCTCTGCAGCATGAAGATAAAGAATATCTGAACCGCTCCTGCATCTGCTGCCACCCATCCCACCGAACAGCGCCGCACTGCCTTGGCTCACTCGGCTTCTCTGTGTGACACAAACCTGCCTGCAAAACAAGGCGAAATCAAGCTGCCTTGCATTTTTATGCTGGTGGAGAATAGATGTGAAAGGTGTGTTGAATAGGAGTGGGGAAAAGAAAAATCTGTTTTTCCTGTGCAGTTTATGGCACTTTAACCATGCTGTGATTCTCTTTTAATTTTTTATTTTATTTTAGCCCCTTGACATTTCTAGTTTGTTGTTTTAAAGCTTGTTAGAAAATTACCACAACTAGCCCTCATCGGTCCCAGCAGAGGCCCATTTAAATGAAATATGGGCTTTCACTCAACTTTAACAAATAAAAGCTATTATGAGAGATTAAGACTTTTGGCTTAAAATATGCTCAAGAGTCCCTTTTCCTGGCTGGCTGGCTGGCTCAGAAAGCCTGTATATAATTTGCAGGGAAAGAAAGAAATGGAGTGTGTTTCAGACCGAGTCAGGGAGGCTGAAGAGGAGAAAGCGAAGGGGAAAGATGGTGAGACCGACGGCGAGCAGCAGCAGTCTAACATGTCAGAAACAATCTGAGTCTGAGCCCCGCAGTTGTAAAACTGTCATACCTCGTAGGAAACACCAGCAGTGACCTCAGAATTGGGCTAAGGTAGCCTGTCACACCCATTATACAGTAAACACTCTGTAGAGGGCTGTGTTTTGGTTGGGTTGTCTCCCTTAAAGTAATATCAATACATTCCCGGGAGGCACAAACACAACACACGACTGCCATTAATCAAACGGTCAAGAAAGGAATTTTCCCATATTTAAGCAATTGGTCCCACATTTTTTGGCCATTTGAGACAAAACATAATGATTGTAATTATTTTTTCTCTTTCTGTTTTTTTCTTTTTTAAATCTAGGACTAGAAAGGTGAATGTGTGAGAAAGCATATCTCACTGGAGTCTAGACGTGGAAAAAATAAATACATTTGTGAAGATAAAATGTAGTCGATTCTGCTGTGTGTCCCAGTTCAAAGTGTTGTTTGATTTGGCAATTCAGAGAAACAGTATTCTCAAAAGACAGCACAGAGAGTATGGAGGACCAAATCTGCCAAAATCTCAACCAAATAAAATCCTTGAAAAATAAAAATGCGAGTGTGAGTTTGGGAGCAACTGGCACAAGGTTGACCCTTTAATGCACTGTGAAGGACAACCGTGCATGAATAGGTCCGAGGGAAACCATACAGGGAGTGCAGAATTATTAGGCAAATAAGTATTTTGTCCACATCATCCTCTTCATGCATGTTGTCCTACTCCAAGCTGTATAGGCTCGAAAGCCTACTACCAATTAAGCATATTAGGTGATGTGCATCTCTGTAATGAGAAGGGGTGTGGTCTAATGACATCAACACCCTATATCAGGGTTATTAGGCAACGTTCTTTCCTTTGGCAAAATGGGTCAAAAGAAGGACTTGACAGGCTCAGAAAAGTCAAAAATAGTGAGATATCTTGCAGAGGGATGCAGCAGTCTCAAAATTGCAAAGCTTCTGAAGCGTGATCATCGAACAATCAAGCATTTCATTCAAAATAGTCAACAGGGTCGCAAGAAGCGTGTGGAAAAACCAAGGCGCAAAATAACTGCCCATGAACTGAGAAAAGTCAAGCGTGCAGCTGCCAAGATGCCACTTGCCACCAGTTTGGCCATATTTCAGAGCTGCAACATCACTGGAGTGCCCAAAAGCACAAGGTGTGCAATACTCAGAGACATGGCCAAGGTAAGAAAGGCTGAAAGACGACCACCACTGAACAAGACACACAAGCTGAAACGTCAAGACTGGGCCAAGAAATATCTCAAGACTGGTTTTTCTAAGGTTTTATGGACTGATGAAATGAGAGTGAGTCTTGATGGGCCAGATGGATGGGCCCGTGGCTGGATTGGTAAAGGGCAGAGAGCTCCAGTCCGACTCAGACGCCAGCAAGGTGGAGGTGGAGTACTGGTTTGGGCTGGTATCATCAAAGATAAGCTTGTGGGGCCTTTTCGGGTTGAGGATGGAGTCAAGCTCAACTCCCAGTCCTACTGCCAGTTTCTGGAAGACACCTTCTTCAAGCAGTGGTACAGGAAGACGTCTGCATCCTTCAAGAAAAACATGATTTTCATGCAGGACAATGCTCCATCACACGCGTCCAAGTTCTCCACAGCGTGGCTGGCAAGAAAGGGTATAAAAGAAGAAAAACTAATGACATGGCCACCTTGTTCACCTGATCTGAACCCCATTGAGAACCTGTGGTCCATCATCAAATGTGAGATTTACAAGGAGGGAAAACAGTACACCTCTCTGAACAGTGTCTGGGAGGCTGTGGTTGCTGCTGCACGCAATGTTGATGGTGAACAGATCAAAACACTGACAGAATCCATGGATGGCAGGCTTTTGAGTGTCCTTGCAAAGAAAGGTGGCTATATTGGTCGCTGATTTGTTTTTGTTTTGTTTTTGAATGTCAGAAATGTATATTTGTGAATGTGGAGATGTTATATTGGTTTCACTGGTAAAAATAAATAATTGAAATGGAATTATTTCAATTATTTACACTGGAAAATAACTCAAAATGTTAGAAATATTCCAGTATTAGAAAATCAGCACTGCTCAGTGTTAGCCATTGTTAATCTTCAAAACTGACTAGGTTACTTTTAAACATATAACACTGTCAAAAGTGTTAAATTAACACTCAACAGTGTTGTATTTAACACTCAGAGGTGTGGACCCATATAGACACTCTCCAGTGTTAATTTAACATTGGATTTTTTGCTGTGTATATTTGTGAATGTGGAGATGTTATATTGGTTTCACTGGTAAAAATAAATAATTGAAATGGGTATATATTTGTTTTTTGTTAAGTTGCCTAATAATTATGCACAGTAATAGTCACCTGCACACACAGATATCCCCCTAAAATAGCTGAAACTAAAAACAAACTAAAAACTACTTCGAAAAACATTCAACTTTGATATTAATGAGTTTTTTGGGTTCATTGAGAACATGGTTGTTGTTCAATAATAAAATTATTCCTCAAAAATACAACTTGCCTAATAATTCTGCACTCCCTGTATAGGTGAAAGTGTAAAGAAAAAATAACAGAGTAGGAGAACTGAAAAAATAAATAAAATGGAAAAATGCAGGAAAATTAATGCATACAGTTATTTTAAAATAGATTCATTTTTAATTATTAAATAATAAATATAATTAATCCATGTAATAATTTCAACATTCATTTGTTTAATTAATACATTTTTTTTACATCATGTTTAAGTCAAAATTAACAGCTTATTATCTCAAAATGTCAACTTCAAAACTCAAAATTTTTAAATACTAATTTGAAATTTCAACTTACCTTTTTTTAATTTCTTTTTTTTCCCAGTGGCAAATATAAGCCTCCATATAGAAACTTTTGTTTCCTCATCATATCATTTAAAGCCTTGTTCTCATTTGAAATCACATATATTTCTCATGTATGGCAGCCATTTCTAGTCATTTTCTGACTGAAAGCGTGCCCTGCTTTTGTTTGGCGCCAACTTCGCAGTTGGAATACTGAGACGTTTTATAGCATTAAACTGCAGGGTGCCTTTATTTAAAAAAGGCTTTCATTCCCACCCAGGATTGTGCCCAGCCTAGTCTGGATGTGAAATACAGTGGTACAGTAACATGTGGAGATAATTATGAAGCTAAGATAATCAATGTCATGCTTGAAGTTACATAGATGCCTAAAGCAATGTTTTCTTGAGCCACCAGTTTGAAAATCAAAGTGATGGGTTTAAAAAAAGAAAGAAAAGAAAAGAAAAAGAAAGCTTGGCCCTGGCTTTGAAACTATACCGAGCTGCGATGAACTGAGCTACTACACACGGTGAAATGCTTTATTATTGCCTTCTTGTAGCCACTAAATGACCTTTTATGCAGACTACATCAACAAGGGTTCATATTCCAGCAAAATATTTGCTTTAGGAGTTAAGACAGACACACATGCTCCAAACCACCCGCAAACGCATTAAAACAAAAGAAAAATGAGGACAGAGTAATAAAAATGCTTCATTGTGACATTTGTTTTGGAAATATTTTGTTATCTAAACTTCCTGTCAGAGTCAGTTTGGGCGCACGGTTTGATGCTCAGGGAAAACGTCCTGACACTTTTATGGAGGTACAGATCAAATTTCAGAAGGAAGCTCCTCAGTTGTTGCAGCTTCCTACTATCAGCGTGCCCCAGAGCAAGGCGAGGAAGATGCAGAGCTGTGAGCCTCGCTTCTAAGGAGCCCCAGATCTCCGAGCCAATTAGAAGAAAGCATGTCCCCAGACGTGGGGGGACTTTTTCTTTTCTGGCACAAGAGTACAAAAGCGGAGAGGCTACTAGTTTCACGGTCTTTAACCCTGATTTGCTCAGAATGAGAGGATAACTTGTGTAAAAAGATGACTTTTTAAGTAAAATAAGCCATAGAAAATCTGCTGGTACCGCTGGGCTGATATGACTTTAGCTTGAGTCTTTTATATCTGACAATAGAAGGCAATAAGAATAAGAGACACGAGTGACAATTAGGATCCACAGTTTTTTCATTTCTAAATATTTTGCTGTTTTGAAGCAAGTAGTTTCTGTGCACGAAACACAAGAAAAGGTTTATTTCTCATGTATTTCTTATGCTAAATCCCCGAGGATATTAGACTGTGTTTCACATTATTTCACACCACTATAAATACCAAAGCCCTTAATGCAAAATAACCAGGCTGTATTTCTTTCCCACCTAACACGCTACATGAATAACTATTCATTCTGCATTTTTACCCGACAAAAGCGTTGCGTTGAAAGGTTGCTCGCATACTATGGGCACCCCGACAAGAGGCCTGCAGTTCAGTCCACTTGACGTCTCCTCCAGTGGCTCCACGGTTTCTCCATGTGGTGAATGACTGTGTGAAAAAAAGAAGAGAGACCCAGAGCTCTTAGTGAAAAGCAAGTATCCTCAGTTGACTCACTAGTCTTGCTGGTTTTCCTGAAGAGGAATGATTTAAAAATGTAAGACATATAACACTGCTAAATAAATAATAAATACAGGGGCAAATATCCTCTCTGTTGTTCTGAAGCATTTCCTTCATCTCTCTATTTTTTTCTTTTCCATTTGTGCAATGCAAGAAAGAAAAAAACATTCAGAAGCCGACAGCAAAAAAACCATTATGGAAAGTCACTCTGAGCTGCTGCTCTGTGTTCTCTGTTCTGTGTGAGCTCACACTCAAAAAAGCTCCAGGCAGCCCAAAGAAATCTCCCAAGTTTTCACCCTCCACATGTCTTTCACATTTCAGTCTTTGTAAAGCGCAGAGCAACACTTGTTCCTGCCTTGGTCACATTACTCCTTCTTTTTTTCTAGCCCCCCCCCTTACTATCCATAAATAAACTTTTTCATGGACGTGCATTTTAGCACATTAGCTGCATTTCAAGAACTCACATCTTGTTCAGCACAGTCAAAAAGAAAGGGCAGGAAGGGTCTTTTCAGTAAATGCATAAAGGAAAATCCCACACTGCGCTCAGGGCCTCTGCAGTGAACCCTCTGTTCCTTTCCTTATCGCTTTGCTTCGTCTACACCCTGAAAGGTCTTGACTCGAGTCTGCTTCGAGAGTGCCGAGAATGTGAATACTCTGTATTGAGACGTTTAGAGAGGGAAAAAAGATGATGGTGGGAATAAGAAGAGTACACGGCGGTGGCAAAAGTTTTCTCTCCTCTCATAAAAAAGAAAGATTAATAAACAGCATGTTGCCCTGATAGTGACCCATTTTTCTACCTGCTGCAAACCTGACCAGTATCTCAAAAACAGGAAATATCACACATGATGAGTTTTTGCTGCTAGTGTGGCTATGTGATTGAAATAGCCCAGAAACTACTGAATGTTACTGCAGAAAAATGGGAAGTTACCAGGTTGATGGGAAGTTTTCATATTATAACAGAATGTAACGCCTTCATTTGAAGTTTTCCTGTGTTTTATCCGTTAGACTTTTATTTTGAAGGATGCCTTTATGAAATATACTGCTAAAAAACCTTAAGAAAACTTTACCTTGATCTAACAGTAGTCAGCAAATACTGAGGTCATCGGCCTTTTGATAAAAAAAAAAATCAAAAATAAATTTTCCGAGCAACATAATGTGTCTAAAAAGTCCAGTAACAATAAAACCACAATGGGAAATGAACGTTCACATTTTATTTAAAAACAGCAGTTTAACAGACTTCATTGTGGAATTTAAAAGTTTTTACTTTGCTTGAAGTTTATCCCATTTATGTATTTATTTGTGTGTGTTTGTGTGTATGTGGTGATGATGGTTTAGGTTTTTTTTTTTCAGAACCACTCTTATTTTGTGTTTTTTTCATTTTATTTATATTCCTCATGACTGGATCAAGCTGCTGTCTGGACTTGGATTCTGGATTTGGACTGAGCTGGACTGAGCCGGCGGTTTGGTTTGGTTTCCAGCTGTGTTTTGCTGTAACTTCACATGTGGTTTCCTTTGATTTTTGTATTGCTGTGGCATAAAAATCAAATGCCAAAATACATGTCAACATGACATACTCTGGCTTCGCCAAACATTTAGTTGCTGCGCTTTAGCTCTAACTATGTATTTCTGTGATCCCCTGGCTTTCCCCCTTGCTGCGCCATGCGGCTGGCATCTGTTTTTAGTAAAATATCTTAATAACTACTACATTGTTATGAAATTCATGATTTTACCCCTGGTACTTTTGAACTTGGATTTGTTTTTTCCCCCATAATTGCCCCCCTTGTGATCAGCTGTTACAGTGATCTCTTTATACTTCGGCTCAGCTTCATCGTAAAGCTGCATTAGATTTGCTAAATTCTAATAAAGCGAATCAAATATTGTCAGCCTGACTAATTAGCAAACATCTGCTAACACTCTGAGCTAAGATAGTAAATATGGTCGGCATCGTCCTCGCTAAACGTCAACATGTTGTCACTGTCACTCTGGGTAAGTTAGCCTGCTGGCATTAGCATTAAGTCACTGCAGCGCACCGACTACAATTTTCCAAACATGCCTGCTGTAATCTTTAAACCCTGGTGCAATAATATGAAACATTTGCTCATATAAGAGTAATTATCTTCACATATGAGAAAATACAAGTGATGAAAAATTCCTCAGATAGCTTAAAGTGTTACTGGCGCTTGTTTGCGGCCTCTTTGTTGGTGACTTAGGGGTTTAATATGTCTTTTTTCCCCATCTAAAGTGACCTTAAAACTATATCTGCTTTTTCTCTTTGCACGTCTGTGTTGCCAGAGGATTGTACTTGACCCTTCCTTGATTTTCAGACAGCATTGCTTGTTTTCCCTGGTGGATTTTCTTTTTTTTGAGGGGGGTGGGGGGCTGGGTTAACTGTCGTTTAATGCACCGTTAAAAGGCTGCAGCTGGAAAAGTGAACAGGAACATTTTTAACAACCTCACAAAGCCCCTAAAGCCTAAACCCAGAGCTGTCTCTGACCACCTCACGCAAAAGAGGAAGCCGTCCCTCAAACCGCCAGGCTCCAAATGCTGCATGTCAATCTTCCTCGGCGCGGAGAGGCAGTGGTCATTTCACTTTCATTTCTCTGACCGAGCCTATCAACTATTTATTCTGAAAGCTTCTCTTGACCATGGAAGAAATGTACTGACATAATTCAAGTTTGGACAAGGGTTCTGTGAGATATGGTGAAGACCTTGAAGACATCCAGGAGAAATGGGGAGGACAGGGGTTGCGTTTTAGTTTATTTCCACGGGGGGAAGAGGGGAGGATGGGGGAGTGATCTGTCCTGTAGGAGAAGTTAAAAAAAAAATCATCATAAAGACAATGGATAGCTGGGCTGCATCCTTAAGTTGTACCATTTGATAATATATCTGTCTGAAAAATGAATCAGCTCACCTGGGGAGGGAAGCAATGATTTCCGTTGCTTGTCTTTGTGTATGGTAGCATGCACAATCTGCCCCCGGGCCAATTAAAGGCAAAGAGGAAATATTTAGAGTGACTGAAGCACGCACTCGACGTGATGAGCAAAACTTTAAAGTGAGTAAAAGAAAATCAAACTGTGAGATGCAGACAATGTGGTAAACACGCCAACCAGGGGTGCCATCGTTCATATGAGATCCGGGACCCCGGAGTATCATTGTGCGTTATGAGTTCAGCATTAATTGCTGCCTTTGGGAATGTTTGTTCTTGACGTAATTACTTGTCAGAGGGGGAACCTTGACTTTCGATGAAGCGTGAGCTGCAGAGGAGCGTCTTTTGTGACAAATAATTCAGGTTTTTAACAAGACAGAGTCGATTCCCTGCTCTATAAAACAAGAGAAAGAGAGAAAAAGAGGGAATTTGCTCCTCTGCTAGTGGTGCTTACAGTAATGGCAGCTCGAGCAAAGACCGGGCCAGAAATGAGGTGATTTTATAAACCAGCTCATTAGCTGATGAACAAATATTTGGATATGTTTCTTTTTTTTTTTTTTTACTACGAATGCCAAATATGTTCATTTCTGAATATTTGTTGCTTCTCTTTCTTTTGGAGGTTTTAGGAGCCCGAAGATATGAAACTGGACTTCTACTCAAGGGTGATGTCTCTAAAAAAATGTTTAAAATGAGTCCAATCAACCTAAAATAATTAAAAGAACCAAGTGATAAATATGGGACTATGAGAACAAGAGCTAATGGAGGGCTTTATTGCCTATGAAAAGAATACAATAAATAGCAGCACCCGTCCTTACTGCTGCTTCAAGAAAGTCAAACAAACGCAGCAAGAATCATTTTCAGACTCAGGCAAACATAATTAGTTAAAAATAAAGACGTTCTATAATTTAATAGACTGCTCTGCCTGAAATGGAGCTAAAACTGTACACAAACAAGTTTTTGATGTCAGATTTTGAGTGTCACTTTTCACATTTATTGCTCTGCTTGACCGTTTGACAAGCGTGTGCACGCGCGTCAACACTCTGGAACAGTCACTCATGCACATGCACACACGCAGGCACACATGCCCTGTTGGACTCAGAAGCCTTGCGACCGTCATGTCCATCTTTTCAAACACTGTCCAGACAGGAGAAAAACCTTGGCCATCAGCTCTCCTCTCTGAACCTGTCCATCACTGTCACTCTGGATCAGTGGTGCAGAACTCATCCTTCCTCTCCCGCTGGTCCCCGCCGGACTGGACTTGCTCAGCCTAGCCCCTCATATCGCTGTCAGGGGTCCCAACTGACAGCCTGCTGCTGCAGCTGATTCCAGTTTGTTGGCCCTGCTATGGGCTGATGCCAGCAATCTGTGCTTTGGCAGTGGGTGGCCGTCTGCTAAGGCGAGGCTTTGATAGGTACAATGATGGAGTTATTCATATGGGCATCTTAACACCCCTCGAAAGCACTATCATATGCATGAAATAGCAACGTGTTGGAATGACAATCCCTGACTTTGACGTGAGAATGCTCAAATCCTGCAGTTCACAGGCAGAGGTGGTGATGTGGGTAAAACACGCACACATGCTGCAGTGTCTCAACTTCTCGACCAGACCGGATGTCACACCAGTTCCCGCGTCTGTGCGAGAGCAAAGGCCTTTTCTTTCTCCCTCTCTCTGCACCACATGTGTGAATTCTATCGTAATGGCTGGGGTTTCCAGAGAACTCTGGATCTTTCAAACAAACCACAACAGACAGTAAGACCCAGCTTCTCAGCCTCCCACAGAGACAGGGACAGTCAGTGGAGAAGTGAGAGTGGGGATTGGAATTTAATTACAGCCTTAAAGCCCTCAGAGTCCAATATGAGAGAGAGGGATGAGACATAAATCTACAGGGGTGCCTTTGTTTGTACGGTGGCTACAACAAGAAAATCATTCAAAACCCACTGCGGAGACACAGAAGTCTGTAGTACGGCGGTTCAAAGTTTGACGAATGAACAACTGGGATTTCAAAGACTGTCATTCACTCATTTATCCCAGCTTTCTTTAATTAAAGTGCCCATTCTTGCCTATTATGGAAAACAGTGCTTCAATAAACAGCTGGAAGTAACAAAGACAAATATAGATTTGATTGCACGCCCTTGGGCAAAGTGCCAACCGCTCTGTTCGACTGCATGTAAAAGTTATGTTGAAATTTCAACAACTGACAAAAAAAAATGGAAAACT
The DNA here is from genome assembly GCF_057382275.1 of Copadichromis virginalis. Classification (NCBI taxonomy): domain Eukaryota; kingdom Metazoa; phylum Chordata; class Actinopteri; order Cichliformes; family Cichlidae; genus Copadichromis; species Copadichromis virginalis. The sequence continues at coordinate 18,242,512 of NC_140635.1, forward strand.
ATTTTAAGTGTTTACTAAACTATTGCTGACATGCAATAGCAGAGATTGATGACTAAAAAATCAATTCATCTTTTTTCCACATCGCTTCGAACAAACGCAATTCTATTGTGTCCAAGTGAGGGAACATGGACGTACTATTACAAGGGAACCTACGGCCTTATGATTAGATTCAAAGCTGCTTTGGCCCTCACATCAAGGGGCTTTTCTGGGCTGCAGATTGGCCAGACTGGCGGCAGAGCATAGAATCTGCAGAGTGAGTTAAAAGTCACAGGCCTGCTCCCAGTCCATTGTATTTCAGCCAGGGTGGGGCGCGGAGGATGAAAACCAGATTGGGTGCTCCACATACTGTTCCACATACAGCATGAAGAATAAGACCCGAAGGACGCTCTGTGTCTCTTTCTCCTTCGCTTCACATTTGTAAGAGAGATGCAGCGAGGAAGTGTTGTTTTAAGACTTAACCGGACTCTGCTGTGATATGTGTGACAGAGAACATTTAAGGGTTGTATTCACAATTGAGTGTCTCGCAGTGGAACCGCGGAGAAAGGGAGAAAAAAAAATCTGGCTTGTGGCTCTGTGAGAGGCAGTCAGGGGGTGGGGCACCCTCTAGTGCAGAAATCCAGATGTAGGTCACTGCCAAAAAATTCCAAAATCCTGATGTTCTGGCCAACAGGGAGGCTACAAAACCTTCTCCATGTAAATAACGTCAGCAAATCACCCCCTACAAGCCGTTCCATAAAAAATCTGGAGACATTTAAGCTGAGACAGCCATGAGAATACAAACCGCATGTCTTCTTCTGTTAGGGTTTCTTAAATCACCTAAGCTCTGTTAAAACAAAATATAAGGGTAGAATTTGACGGGGGACGAATCAGGCGGTAGGCGCTGAGGTATGACGTTTGCGAGGCTTATATAGGGAAAAAGTTGGGATATCCTACATGTCAACCATGATTGCTTTTGGCAGTAATATCATGCAAATCTATCTCTTCAAACTGACAGGGTTTGCTCAACAAATTGCTACAAAACACTGCGTTCATTTCGTTTGCCTGGACAAGTCTTCAAGTATCTCTTTGAGTAATTGAATAAAGTTGTGAGGCGAAGTTTCCACTGATGTGACTGGGCTTGCTCAAGCCTGAGATAGAAATGTCTCAGTCCTTGGTGTTTGAACTAACAGGATGAGTCTGGAAAGGCCGCGTGGAGGCTCTGAGACTGTGAACAAGTCTAAAAGAACAATTCTCCTCACCGAGGGAGAAAGCCTGAAAAAATTAACACTATAAAATTGTGTCCCTAGTGGGTGCATGCCGATTCCACCCGTTTTCTATTCTTTTTGTGTAATCGCAGCCATGTGCATGTCATTGTTCCCTCATTTCAACCGACTCCACCACCGACTCTTTATCCATTTTTCTGACACATGCGATCTCTTTCAGCAAACTTTAATGCCTTTTTTCTCTCTCCAGAAGCTGTGAGGTGTTACCGTCCAGATGTTTCAGCCTCAGTTCAGTCATAGGCGTTCTGATTAGGACATAGCTTTTAAAGATCTAGCTGAAATGTAGCTACGTGTGAGATGGCGGTGAGAAATATGGAAACGTTAAAGAATCGGGAGAGCGATGCACATAAATGTTTATGTCACTCCATAGACTTAATAGTTACTTGGGGCTGCCACCTCCTAGCCTGACATTTTCTCTCCATAAAAATCGCAGCAGAGTGACATCTGGATCTCATGCAGCACACTGATTTAATACTTCAGGCATCGGGATGGTTTTCACTACCTATCTGCTTTAAAACTCAATAACGTATTCACTCGCTAGCCATTCCAGTGAGAAAATGTCCCCAGTAAGGCTGCAAATGACAATTGTCTTCAAAATCTACTCATATGTTTTTCAAAATTAGAAAGCTAGGGAAAATACCGTATTTTCCGCACTATAAAGCGCACTTAAAATCCTTTAAATTTCACAAAAATCGACAAATCCAGTGCGCCTTATGTATGAATTCTGTTGTGCTTACAGACCTCGAACCGATTTTATGTGGTACATGGTGCACAAAAATCTGTCAAAAAATGTTTTAGCACGACTTTGGTAAGCTACGAAGCCGCACCGCTTGATGGATTGTTGGAGCATTATGGCTGCCGTAGTCAGGAGCCTCACGGAGTAATCTGGGTCCAAAACTCCGTCCCAATGTCAAACGAACACTGTGACATCACTAAGAGTTAAAAACTGTCTAAATTCTTTCATCTTTAATAAAATGATCAGCGTTGCTGCTTTACCAGGTGTAACAATTAAGTTTAAAATCCAGGTATTCATGAAAACAGAATTTATTAAATTTAACAGAGATAGAAATTAGCAGGAAGTTAGCTCGCGAGTTTCCACCTAGCATGTTCTGACTGAGAGATTTCTGAAAAAATTTAAACGGACAGCTCTGCTATCACTTCCAACATAAATGAAGACAGAAAAATAAACAGTAGTGACTTTTGTCGAGTTACTGAAGTTGGACTAGCACATAATGATGTGCTACATGATCGCTAGTGACACAGCTATGTTAGCATAACATAAACAGAGTAAAGCTGAAGGATGAATGCTAACTTTTTTCCACTTGATAAAAGTTAACTAGAGAATTCAACATTAATGAATCAATGGTACAGAAGTGGAGGAAGCAAGAAGAATCAGTTGAGTAAAGTTTGAGTTATCTGACTGTTTTGTTTCACTTAATGCGCCTTATAATCCAGTGCACCTTGTGAAAACAGACCCGTTCATCGACAGTGCACCTTATGGTCCGAAAAATATGGTAAAGAGAATCCCCAACAATCATGAGCAAGCACTTGGTGAAAGTGGGAAGGAAAAACTCACTTTTAACAGGAAGAAACTTCCAGCAGAATCAGGGTTGGCGAGGGGCAGCCATCCGCTGCCTCCGGTTGAGGGTGAAATAATTTCTTTTACGACCAAAAGGTCAAAAGTCAACTACACCAAATTTAAAATGCCCCACATGCTTTCCATTGCATATATATATATACTGTATATATATATATATACTATATATATATACTGTATATATATACTGTATATATATATACATACATATATATACATATATATAGTACATGTCAACTATTGTTGCAGATTAATTTTCTGACCTTGGTCTGAACTCATATTCAGGTCCACATTGTTTGAATTATTAGAAACATTTAAAATGTTTCAAATCTATTTTTTATTGAAGGACCAACAAAATTCACTTAACCTTCTTTTGGGGTTTGGGGCAATAAAACCAAAAACTATTCACATTGCCGGGACATGACAAGACTGCTTTTTCTTTTCCTCTCTCATGTCAAAAACCTTTGTTTAATTCTAATGAATAATATAATATTTTCAACAAAGGGTTGTAGAAATACCATTTTACAAACTTCTTGAGTTAATTACGGACAGACACAGAGACTTCTGGCGTGTTTGCATAACATTACGGCTGTGCACAAATTCACCCCCCTCCTCCATGGTGAAAATCCCCTGTGAACTCAGCTCTAAACAAAGTGTAAAGGCTGGCAGTACACACATGACATGTATGAACTTTGACATGTCAACATGACTGGTTGCATTTATCCCCGAACAGCCTGCGACTGACCAGCCACGTAAGACTGCTGCACCAGCCACCGAGGTTAATTGACTATCTGGAAACTATTTCGGCCCAGCCAAGTTTGTGTCACTTCAGGTATGTCTCCATTTAATGTCTTCCGCTCTAAGTATGCGCGGCTGGTGCTGGCTCTGAGCGCTTTTCCGTTGTGTGGAATTATAATGACGGGACAGAAAAGGCAATAATGTGGGCACAGACTCAAAAAGGTTTCACTCAAAGGGTTCCCAAAGAGCATGTGTGTGTTTTGCCAAAAAAAGAATGAAAACATTAAAATTATACCCTCGCCTCTTTTACATTAGCATTTCCATCCAACATACAGCCTGCAAAACAAAGGATAAGAAACCTGAATATTAATATTTTACCTTTTTATATAAAACCCAATTAAGTTATTAAAATGTTTATTTTTGAACAAACAATCATTTATATTGCAATACACATTTTGCATAGAAGCAAACCAGTTGTAGTTATTGTGGTTAAAACAAATGGAAAAAGGATTTTTGCACTGATTACTCACAACATGTAGCCTGCCTTCATTCATTCTTCATCTAAGTCAATTCCACATTTAAATAATAAAAAAAACCCAGCCTCACTAAACTGACAACACACAAGCAATTGTACATATCAGGTCCTAATCAAATCCACTGACTAATCATTCACATTTTGGGTTGACTCATCAATCTAGCAGAACCTTCTTCAGCAGCAGCAGCAGCCTCCCATTAGATATTTCCTGCACCATGATGATAAGGAACATTTTTAAGATTTCTCCCTGCTAAACTCTGTCTCTTTCTCAGTATTTTTGGCTTGTCTTTATTTACCCTAAACCTGTTCAGGTCATGCCACAGTATCTTTATTTATTTAAGGTCACCAGTCTGTCTGAACCTGACTTTTTTTTCCCTTTTCACATCCTGTGACTGATTTTGTTGTGTTGTTTGGGCGCTCGTGTGGTTGCACCATCCAAGAGCTCCTAAGCTCAGGTCATGGACCATTACCCTGACATTTTCTGTAAAATTTCTTGATACAAATTTAATAAAGCGTTGAAGATCTTTGCCAAAAAAGTTCAACCTTTGTCTCAGCGAGGCATAAATATTGTCCCAAAGATTTCTGAAGGTGTTTTGCTTCTATCGCCTCCTTTGCACACCGCAGGTTGTGTGCTCTGTGATCGTTCAGAGGTGCCCACACCTGGGGAGAGCAGCGAAATTCCTGATTTTTCTCTATTTGACATGAAATGTATTTCTGTGAACCAGAAAGGTGTACTGAAAATGAGATTGATGGGTTAGTGAGCTATGTTGTTTAACTTAAAGTCAGAGTTTTATGTCTTATGAAAGTGGCTCTCTTTTTACCTGGTTAAATCACCGTGGTAACTGATGCTGCGCACAGTGCCACTCACGGATCCTTTTTTTCCCAGCAGGTTTTAAGCACTATGTAGATTCTCCATTGTAAGAATATGTTATATATGTGGAAGTTGTTAAGATGTACATCCCCCAAATAATTGACTGTAAAGTGAATTAACTGTGCGTGGCAATGTCACATTCAGCTAGTGATGCAAAAAAAAAAAATATATAGGGCTTCTAATGTGCTGTTAAGTCTGTTTTTAGAGGTGGAAATGCACAGATTAGAAAAACTGATCAGGTTATTTATCACCAAAATTACAGATCAATCAATACAATTACTTTCACTTTGATTTGTCAACAAACAAAATCTATTTCTACGTCTCCTCTATTAGATTATGGGACACTAACCTGCAATGTTTAAATGTATCAAGAACATTTTCAGAGCTGTAATCTGCAACTTGTCGCATTAGAATAAAAACCCCAGCAGCATTAAAAAATTAACTCAAGTTAAAAATGTTTATTTTTCTGCTCTGTGCGCTAAACCCAGAGATTATTTCTGCTGCATTAATTGTCTATCTAATTTGCAGCAGTGTTGCATTTTACTTTTATAACTTTACACGCTGGCTGAATTTAGCTGCCATCAATTTACATACTGGTCTGAAATTAAAATGGTAATAAATTTTTTTTTAATAGATTTTTATCACCTTTTCATAGTCATTATCATCTGATAACATCTCTGGTTGGAGTAGGTTTATTTTCTGCAAAAGAAAAGCCATATGATGCGTGAAATGTTCCTTTTTTAATGTGAGCATGTCCAAAGTCTGAAACAGAAAGCCTGGCTTAACAGAGGATGTTGGTGACACCTGTTATCTCTGACTTGGATTTTAGGTTGTGCAGAACCATCTAAGACAAAGAACGGTTGCACTATACCTCTCTGGCCATGAGAAATGCATCTTTTTCCAGCTTCTTGCATCTCTGTAATGCTTCTTTAACAGCGCCCTAAAAGTTGGTGTGAGGCACGGTTATGACCTATCTTTGGTGAGAAGAACAGACTCTGTATGTCTGTATTCACAGCCCACACTTACAGTGTCAGCTCCTTAACTGGAACACTTGACTCCAAGTAGCTTTTGGAAAAGTCATTAGCCGAGAGGTTCACCTACTTTTTTTCCAGCCTGGAATTGATTGTGCATGTGAGATCACCCGAGATAACTTTTGTTAAAGCCAAATGTCTTCAGTGTTCTTTTTTCTTTCTTTCTTTCTTTTTTTTTTTTTGAGTGGAAATGAAAAAGAAATTATCTTCATGAATGACAAAATAAGAAACTAAAATGCAACTCCAGTGAAAAAGAAAGAAAGAGAGAAATTAGAATATGTTATACTGGTATAAAATTAATTGGTTGTTACGATGTTGAATATTAAATATATTTATTTCAATAGTTTTATCGACATCTGTAAAAAGAATTAATCTGCTGTAATTAAAATAATTTTTGTTTTAACCACCTTAATAGTCATAAAACAGCTGAAACCATTCAGTAAGCTAAACTAGTGCCCCTATTTGTGTAGGTTCCATGTTTTATTATCAGCTCAATAATTAAAGACTAGCCCACCTTAAACTCTGATCCCTTTTCTCAGCACACAGTGAATCTGTGCTATCTTTTCTCATTGCTGCAGCTCGTATCCCATCAGGGGTCTTAAAAGAAGGGCTCTCAGGCTTCCGTTGGGTAAAGATGAGGGATATTCTTCTATGTTAGTAAATCAAAAATCACAATAATCACTTCTGTAGCTTGTAGTTTGTCTCAAAGGCAACGAACAGACATATTAAACTGCTCTTTGGCGCCTACATTCATGCCAGATCTTATTTGTTTAGTGCATTAGCATACCCAAACACTGCATGAAACCCAGTTGTCATATTGTTGCATTTGCTTTACCTGTGATGTGTTGAGATGTCTTCTGTTGTTATTGCGGCGCAATTCGGCGGGGGACATCAAAGCCTCGTTTTTTTCATGTAAAACAGCAGAAGGCTCTCAGAGACTTCGTATCTGTAGCTCAGTCAATTGCCGCCACTCCAGGATGGAATTTATTCCACAACAACAGCAGATACGGACATGTCATAGTGTCACATTTATCTGCAGATACAGTGATGCTCTACAAATATGAACTCATCATAATGTTAAATTAAATATCTCTGTGCGGAAGGCTTCTGACATGTAACCAGCCTCTGTGTGCGAGTGTTCCTGCATATCAAATAGGCAAGCTGATATTGCACAGACTATTACGCTATTATTGACAGCATTCACACTTTCATGCATTACATAAAACATTCAAACATCAAAAGAGGTGTGCTCCCTTTGCATTCAGCATTGCGATTATACGACCGCCACAGGATGTGCTGCAGAAACAGCCTAACCAAGTGTGTTTATGCAGGGTGCAGCAAACGTCCCTTTGCTCGGTGTTTCTGACACTCACACTAACTTTCAGAAATAACTCGGGCCGCTGTGAGATTAAAATCGAAGAAACAGCATTGTTTTGTTTTCCTTTCTGTGAAATAATTTAATGTTTAACATTCAAGTGCGCCTGTGTGTGTGTGTGTGTGTGTGTGTGTGTGTGTGTGTGTGTGTGTGTGTGTGTGTGTGTGTGTGTGTGTGTGAGCGGAGCTAGTAGGGCAGATAAATTCTGGTACATGGGTGGAACTGGATTATTGCCAACAAGTTCAAATTGAAGACTATTTTTGCATTGTTCACTGTGAGTGATTGCTGAGTGTGAGGCATTAGTTATGCTGACTGCGGAGCCATAAATAATATTTTACTGTGGTGCGGATGTGTGTGTCTGTTAGCGTGACATCTGGGTTTTAATTCTCAGAGAAAAATCCCATATCTGCATGATCCTACTAACGCAAGCCATCTGAAGAGAATACAGATGAGAGATGGTCCCTCTGTTCTCCCAGAACCTCCTTCAACAACACAGCATAGCAACATACACAGTGGCCTTGGCTGATTAAACATTCCTCTCTGGTTTGGATTCAGAAGAGAGAGAGAAAAAGCAGCCTTTCCTATGTGTCTATAGTGTGTCTATAGCGTGTCCCTGCAAGGTGCTGCACAGTGAGACTGGGTTTCAAATGAATTATTTTAATAGTGGAGTGGTTCCTTGTGCTTTTGCACCGGGCTTGTTTGTGCTCTCATATGTATGACACGAGGGATACGAGTGTGCATATTTGCAGATAAATATGATTTCATTGAACGTGGCCTATGGAATTTATTATCATCACTCATTTTAATGAGGTAGCAACTGATAGGGTAACAAGATCACTAAGAGTAATGTTCCACGGGGAGAGTGCAAAGACCGCCACCAGATGGTTTGGTTGGGAATGACCGGAATACCAAACAGGCTTTACAAACAGAATCATTTTACTTGCAAGGTTAGGCTGCATAATTTCTGCCATGTTTACAGAAATAGACTTGAAACAGCCTATTAGAGGGTTTGAGCCAAAAGTGGAAAGCAAAACGGATGATGTAGCACACTCCAGTTCATGCCACATCCTCTAGAAACACATCGTGATTTATACACACGGTGAGTGAACAGAAGTCTTTCACATGAATGCCACATTGGACTAATATCTACAAGAAAATGATGTTGTTTAGAAGCCGCTGCTGAGTGCATGCTAAGTGCCTGAATCACAACATTTCACTCGTGGATCGCTAAAGATATACTAAGGCATCATGTGGGTCAGACAGATCCCAGGTTTAATTTCATAGCAAATTGGTGGCTCTTTGAAGCCTCCGGTTACCACATGGTGACACTGGAAATGGTCTATTTAATACCTGTTATATTGTCACTAGACCCACCAGTCCTTCAGCTGCCCCAAGCCCTCTGTGAGACTGGAGAGGAACAAAGGGAATATGAATTAAGTCTGTAACCGAGCTGGCCCCTGGCATACGTCTGAATTCAGCAGTGCTTTATGAGCCTTTCATCTGATTCCGGTCTGATAATTCTTGGTCTTAATTACAATGGTATGAGGCAGACCTTAGCTGGAAAAAGATGTTGAACATAGGAATCAGAACTATCAAGAGGGTTATAAAAAAAGCCCCTGAGATGAGCTAAGAATACCGCTCCCACATTCTTGATTTATAAAGGGAAAGTTGGAGTCAAGTTGAATATGGTGAGATCAGAAAGCCCTCCTGGAATCAACCATGTCTTCAGCGCTATGTGTGAGGAAGCCTGTGCAGACTTCTCAGTTCTGATTTTTAAGCAATTTAACAACACATTCCCTGCTGAACACTCGCATCGCGGGCCAGAACTCGTGTCCTCTCTTTCATGTCCAAGACAAAAAAAATGTAGAACTATTTGAAAACTGCAATAATGTGAACGGAGCTAGATCCAGAAACAGTCACATCTTATTAAAGCAGACACAGAGCATGAACTGCGTGTTTGCAATGGCTAAATATTTAGAGCAGCGGCAGCAGACATTTTATTTGCCTGAAACACACAAGCACAGTCTGTTGTGCTCATGCCAAAAAGTAATTTATTCAGTACTCAGGAAACTAAGAAGAGGAAAATAGAACAATAGAAAAGTTATAAACTGAACTGTCATAACTGAAGAAGCTCTATTGATAAGACTAATAGTAAAAATAATACAAGAAGAGGCTGTAGATAAAAATAAGCAGCAACTTGTGCATTACTGGGAGAGTTAAATTCGAGTTAGAAATCTTCCCGCAGTATGGACCTGATAAGACCATTATCAGCTGCACTGTCATTTTCAGTTTGACCTATCTTTTCGGAACAAACCAACCAACCCTCCCCCCAAAACATAGTTTGGTCTAATTAAATTGTAGATTTAGATACCATGGAGATATTCAAGGACAGCAAACATAGCAAAATACTGCTATGAGTCACCTGGAGTGAAAGCTTTTGCAAACCAAGCAAGAGTGCAGCCAAAAAGAAAAAAGGGACCAAAAAAAAAACTTCAAACAGATTGATGAAACATCATCAAAAATGAAAGTTCCCCCTCAGCGGGCTCATCTCTGCTCTCACAGACATTATAAGCACTCGAAAAGATGCTGTCTGTGGAATTGACAAGCAGGGCCAGGTCGGCTGTTTGATCTCACTCGTAATCATTGCGATGCTCCTAATTGATACAAGTTTGTCCCTTGCTGCTGCAAGTCCACTTAAAACATTTGATCCACACGGTAAATCTCTCCCTGAGAGGTCTCCCGGTGTACCTGTCACCTCTATCTCTGAGGCAAATGGAAACGGGTGAGGCTGAGGTCATATGCAGAGTCTATATCTTTCTGGCCTGTATTTTATTTATATAGCGCTTTACTAGTCCCTAAGGACCCCAAAGCGCTTTACATATCCAGTCATCCACCCATTCACACACTGGTGATGGCAAGCTACATTGTAGCCACAGTCACCCTGGGGCGCACGGACACTGGCGCCACCGGGCCCTCTGACCACCACCAGTAGGCAACGGGTGAAGTGTCTTGCCCAAGGACACAACGACCGAGACTGTCCAAGCCAGGGCTCGAACCGGCAACCTTCCGATTACAAGGTGAATGCCTAACTCTTGAATGAAACACCGATCAATGTGTTTCATTCTTTCCGTGGAGCCACTGTTTACTGTCGAGTGCAGTTTGAAAATGAACTTGCAGAGCTTAAAATCTTGCTCTGGACAGTTAATCCATAGGAGCAAATACTCTTAGATATTTATGAATATTGACCCATTGTACTGTATCGCGGTGCGATAATACAAATTATTTACCTGCGGATCGGTGAGGGTTAGGCGATGCTGGCAGGAACCTTTGATTCGAAATGAAAAAGAAGAAAAATACAATATTCGTTAATGTAACATCCAATTCAACACATCCCAAAAACAATTCAGGTTTATAGAATACATTATCATTAATGCAACCGCTACTAAAAAGAAAGCTGAATGCCCAGGGTGGCGGATTAAATTTCTCAAGCAAGGCTCCGTGCTCTGATATAGATTTTCATACCACACTGAAATAAACTGAAACCAGTAGCTGTCTGCGAGGAAGAAAAAATGCATCCATCAATCTAAAACCACATGGGCAAATGTCAAGGAGGTCAAATGTCAAAGGCTGAAAAGTTAAGGAGGCCTGACTTTTGAAATATGGTGATGCATCAATAGATTTCTGTAGCCACCGTTATATAGTATCAGTGGGGATTGACTGATTGATTGATTCTCTTGTTTGAATGTGCACTGGCTCTTGTCTGCATTTCTCATATGGAGGTAGCAGCACCACTAGAGGAAATTTGGAGTAATAGAGTTCGTGCTCAATTTAAAAAAGAAAAGAAAAGTTAATTGAAAAATGATATCAGTCCTGCATAATTCCTAAAAATACCGAAACAATAATTAATTCAATTCTGCAAGTTCAACAAACCACATGTAACCACTTTTGATGCAGTCTCTACTTGTCAAAGCAATTCAACTGCAATAAAACCGCATAAAAAGAGAAAGCAACAAATGTAATTCCTTCATATCTGTATTCAAAACGGATTCATGTAATGGCTTCACTGTAGCAGTGCGACTCAAAACACGGAGAAAAATAGCAACCCACTTATTTATGTAAGGCCTCCTTTTCTGTAATAACCGATCAAAACAAAGCAATGAAAAAGACTGTGTCTGGAAAAGAGATCACTGCGGTCGCCTCCCTGCTGCTCATAATGACAAAGCACAGGAAAATGCAAACACATGTTTCTCACAAATGTTTAAGCGCAACTTTCGCAGTTTAGTAATGCATTTTAAATATTTCAAATGCATTACTTTACTTTATTGAGAAGGATTAAGGCCACTTTAAAAAAAAAACAACAACTTGGGGGCTGTGAATTTTTTCTTTTTTTGAATTCTGAGAAAAAGACACATTTCTGACAAAATGTACATTTATCTATTTTATTATCTATATAAATTTAATCTCCCAATTCTGACCTTTTTAAAAAAAAAAAAATTTTTGACTTTTATCTTAGAAAAGGTGAATTCTGACTTTGCTGTGACTTTTCAGAGTGTGGAGAAAACAAAACTTTAATCTCTGAATCCTGATTTTTTCAGTGTTCTGCGAAAAAAAAAGTAAGTAGATTTATTTATGTAGCCCCTTTTAAGATAGAAATAAATAAATAAAATGAACAAAACCTTAAGCTCAGAATTTTGAGTCTTTTTCTTTTATCCGTCTTTAATTTCAACATATTGACTTTTTTCTATTTTTATTTAAATATTTAGATTTTGTGACATATTTGAACTCTTTCATATGTATTTATGGCTTAAAAACATATATTATTTAAAAACCTTATAATATGACTACTACACTTGTACTAGCTGACCACACTAAGGTGGGTATCTGTTCACTATTTTCCTTCTAAAATCTGAAAAGGGCTAAAACACCGAATAACATAAAAGTTCACAAAATGCTCAATGTCCAACATCTGCAGCCTGTAGAGGACTTTTATACTTTTATACCAGTTTGAAAGAAGAAAGGAAATTAGAAATGAACTTAAAATATTTTAATTAGTTATTACACTTTTAAAGGGTGACTTATTACATTTGAGAAGTAACCCAATCCTCTATAGCGTAATCTGTTCTGTGGGAAAGTGGGTCAAGACAACTCTGCTATGATGGAGCCTGCACGAGCCCCATGGTTACACTCTTTCATGTAAAACCATACATGAGTCATGATAAATCGTTTGTCATGACAATCTTGTACAGCCAAATCCTGAACCATAAATGATTATGACCAGTGTCATGTCTTATCAGTATTGGCATTACACAGGCTTTACAGCGCGACAGCTCAGGTTTAATATTATCATAGGTCATTTACTGTGTTGTTTGCATTGCTTTGAAGGATTTACGTCCGGCCTACTCACTGTCCAGTTTTCAGTCAAAGGGGCTTATGTCTGCCCCAGAAGAGGAAAGATTGGGGATGGAAACAGTTGAGTCGAGGGTAACACTTTTGCTCAGTCGGGGCGGAGTGGGGGGAGCCAGACATTTAAAAGAGCTTACTGCTGTAGCTTTCACTCTGGCTTTGATTGTCTTTGCTTTGATCTGGTTTTGGGGCGGCCATGTTGTGCAGTGTTATCCTCCCATAATCTCTGCCATCGCTGAAACACTGCAGTGGAAAAAAACACTGACAGGGTTTCTGTGTCTCTGCACTGGGCAATATTTTCACCCCGCACAGTAAGCATGAAACACCTTATCTATTAATAAAAGCTCAGGGAAGAAACAGTTCTGAGGAAACCCTGGATACATCTTGGAAAAAAAAATATAGTTTATTCATCTGAAGAAGAAAATATTGCAGTTATTTGAAATGAAACAAGCAGGATTCTGGCAAGGTGACCCAGAACACTTTCTTACTTTGCACTTGGACTTCCACGTGCACGCCCTGTTTTGTTAATGAATAAACCTTCCACTTAATCAAATGCAACATTGCTTTCCCTTCAGCAACTAAAACAGTGCACAACAGAGGAGCTCTTATGTGCTGCTTTCTAAGGGGGAAATTTTAGAGCGCTAGCGCTAAAGCAGAACTTCAAAGGGATATTGTGCATCTATCCCAAATTAGCTGCCTTTGCAACTGTCTGAGCACTTTGAGACCATCCTCTGTTGGTAAGAATACATTATCTTGCGGTTGGGAAATTACAGGCATTTGTGTAGTAGTGCACCATGAAGGCTGCTAAAGGACAAAAAACTTATTTCCCACATAAAGACACAAAGGAGACTTAGCACAGTGAACAGAGAACCAATAGAGAAAAGCCCTTATGGTTTTCAGATCAACATTCCCAGACAGACGTGTTGTAAATATATGATATCTCTTCATGCCCAGTGCTCACCCTGCTTGGAGCTAACACAGGACTAGGGTGCCAAGCAGCAAATTCAAGCATCAATACTTGATGGCTGTAAAACTAAAACGGGAAGTGAATATACAAAATGTGTCCTGCATTCTTGCAGCTCATGTCTGACATTTTATCACTGTAATAAAAATGTTAAATAAAGGCTGATAAAAAAAAAAGGACCACATGTTAGCTCACAAGCGGTCTTTGCAACAGGTTATTTAAGCCTCTTGTTTGGGGTCCAAAGTACATATTCAGCAAAAATATATTCTGTCACGTTTGTTGACACACTCTTGGAAGACCTTCGGCAGTTTGCACTTGATTTGTATCACCTGCATGTCATTAAACCATGAGCATTTGCTAGCAATGTGAGCTACAGTAGAGACAGGACCTACATCATACTGAAATATCTGATCGGACCGCAGCTGAGCACAATACAACACAGTCTTTGGCGCTGTTTTTTTTTTTTTTTAAATCTTAATTACATAAACAAATGCATGATTAAAAGTTGTACCGAAGCTCTGCGCCAGCTGTTTGAGGCAAGCTGACACAGCTGTATACATGTGTCTTTGCACACTAAATCAAATGTCCCATTGTGCTCATCTGGAGTAAATTAGGGGGTTAGAGGGAGGGGCACCTCGAGGCTTTGATATACAGAGGAGGAAATGGGTAATGTCCTGGAACCACATGCAACATCCTAATAGGAGCTGGTGACTGATAAGAGGGAGATAACCAGAACAGCTCACAATGTTAGAATAATGCAGATTTGAACATATTTAAGCATACACGTTGATCAGTTTGCCCTCGTTTCATGTGAGGCTTAATAGTAGCAATATTCATACAATCACTCCCAAGCTCACCACTCATGCCCCCTGCCTAAAGAAGAATAGGCGATTTTTAAGCAAAATGGGTCCAATAACTTCACTCCCTAGGTTTTAGCGGCCACAAAATGATTGCAGTGAATGTGGTATTCCAATGTTGTTGGTTTGAATCCCAGCAAGTGGAAGGAAATTAAGGGATTCAGTGACAACCAGGAGCTGGAGAGCTGCAAATATCACACACCCTACTCCCTATAAATTCAGCTGATGTGCTGTGGATGAAGGCACTCAAGCCTCAACCACTGGAGTAGAGCTGGTCGGTTGCCAACAGAGGAAATCTGTGGTTGTACTAGGCAGCTCCTGTGTGAATGTGTAGCAGGGCGTGTCTGAAATACAGCCACTCTACCCAATATTTCAATTGCTTGGACAAATAAGCACCTAGAATAGAATTATCATTGTTTTACAATGTCATCAAATGAGTCGAGAGTCGCGGTTACAGTATAATTACAATCATCATTGTGGCTATTGTTGTGATTAAGATAAAAGAAGGCTGAAAGAATGCAGCATACTCTCCAGTCACAGGTCTGAGGCGATCAAATCTGAAAACATGGAAGATATGGCTTTTCATTCATTCATTTAAGGGCATAAATCATTCCCTTTGAAGCGCAGCCGAGACTGTTTGCAAGAAACATAAGAAAGCCAATATGGAGAGCAGCTGGTCAATCGAGATGAATATGACCTGCTGTTTGCTGAGAAGAAAAGAGAAAGAAAGGGAAAAAACGAGGAGGTAAAAGAGTGAAAACAGATGAATGTTCCATTCAATAACCAAAATATCTCTTTACGTGCTTGCACGCAATTTCTGTGAAAAACACGATGAGGCACCACATTTTCAGAGAGAAAAACTCTTGGATAGCTATCAATCCACAAAAAACACTTCTTTTTTTAACCTTCAGACACGCCACAGCTCTGTAAGGACACACTGTCACATGTTTGTTGCAGAAAGTGCAACTTACTTTGGCCACAAGAGAAAGCCTTGTTTGTAAGTCTTAAATTCACACAGCAGACAAGCACCAAACTTTACATCAGCCAAATGCAATATAAGCAGACTCACTGAACCGAGTTTGCAAAGCTGACCGCAATGAACTAAAATCAAAAAATTAAATCAACTCCCTCTGACTGCGGTCAAGGCAAAACATGAGTGCACAGAGAATTGGTTCGGGTGTTTATCACAGGTTATGCGGCAGAGGTCTGCTGCCCTCTTGTGTAGTGAAAGATAACTACAGCTCAAAGTTTGGCCTGATGCAATACCGAGAGAGAGAGAGGGAGCACAGTAAAAGCTGTATTTAATGTCACACAGTAAAAGCTACTGTTGGCTGCTCCCCTCATTCACAAGGGGTCACCCCAGCAGGTAGCTCCCATTATTTTGCTGTTCCTGCAACAAACCCCGAGGGATTTGTGTCCCCTCCCAGGATCAAAGCAAGGATCTTTCACTCAATGGGCAAACGTGCAATACACCGCCCTAGGAGCCACTCACACAGTATTATCAGTATTCTTATGTCAGTCATTCTGTTGTCTTTAGCGACTTTGAACACATTTGCGAGATAAAGCACATAAATCTGGTTTTCATCTTGCAAAAATAATGCACACGTTCACATTTCCAGGTGTCCAAGATATATTTAAAATCAAACAATTCAGGCAGCAAGGTCTTGGATTTGAATCCACCAGCCAGCTGGCTGTGTGTGTGTTTTTGTGTGGAATTTTACACTCTCCCTGTGTTTGCCTGGGTTTCACCCAGGTACTTATGCTTCCTCCCACAGTCCAAGCTCAGTAAACCCATTAGAAGAACTGGTGATTCTAAATTGGTGATAGATGTGAATGTTGGTGTGAATGGTTATAGGTCTACCTTTGCAGTAGACTGGCAACATGTCCAAAATTTACCGCACTTTTTTGCCCTACAGCAGCTGGTCTCCAAACTCCTCGTGACCCTGAATCGGATAAGCGTAAGAAAATAGATGGATGAAATTTGCATTTGAAATGCCAAAGACGGCACAAATATTTCAGTGTAAATGTAAACAGGATAAATTCCACACAGGGATAAGAGTTCAAACTAATCTTTTAGTTGTCAGTAATAAAATAAGTAGTGTTGTTAATAGCAAAAATCACCTGTCTTAATCACTTAGCTAGCAATAATTGATTTCATTAAAATGCCAGAATAAAATTGGTTTGTAGGTTTTTCAGCATTTTAACATATGCTATAAGTTGCATAACAGCCCCCTGAAATGCAATCCAAAGGTGAATACATGTAAACCTAACTGTGGATCAGTGCAGCGACAACAAATGGTGGGGATATCTGGTTACAGTATGCAGGAAGGCTGCAGTCGAACAGGAAAAGCCAATCATCAGACACCTTATCAAAATATGACAGCTGGCTGAGTCTGTCAGTGAAGGGGGGAACCTCCCACCCCACATGCTGGCGATAATAAGACCCTTGATATCTGCACTAAGCCAAGCAGTGAGTTCTGCTATCTCAACCACCTCTGCTATTGGTCTTAAAAACAACAGGGCGGGCAGGGTTTTGGGATGTGATCATTAGAACAGTAAGCAACACTGCAGAAGTGGAAAAAAGTAATATTGCACATACAGTATCACAGCGTATAAAAGGTGACTTGTAAAGCTTTAAATTGTTAGGTGAGGCTGTGTGCAAGCAGGAATAGGACCCAAGGTGCAGACTCCGGAGACAGACGTGAACTCAAAAAGGCTTTAATTTAAGACTCAAAATATAACATGACTGAAAAAACTCAAAACAAACTTAAACTAGAAAAATGACAAAACACACAGCAAAGTAAACGGTAGATCGCGACACAGACACTAAGAAACACAGGGCTAAAATACACAGAGGGAGCAATCTGGACTTTCAAAGTAAAACAGGAAACATAACAGACTCACGGGCAGGCACTATAACAAAGGGAACAGAGACACTGACTGGATGTGGGGATACAGCAGAAAGGGGAGACAGCAACATGGAACACAGACAGAAAACCAGAACACTAAAACTAACCAAACCCCACCCAGAGAACCTAAACTAAGAATAATCCTAAAACCCATAAAGCAAAGCTAGAATATAATGAAATAACAAAATCAAAGAACCAAAAACACAAAAACACTGGGTCAACGACCCAGGGACCCTAACATAAATACGTCACATCTCTGCTGCCAGAGACGCGCAGGTGGAATGCAGAAGTCTCTAAAAGCTGCTGTTTTTCTTTTGCAAAGGAAAATTTCTTACTCTTTGGGCTTTTGATGAATTTTGGGCCTAACACTGGTGAACTGGTAATTCTCTGTGATCTCTGTGTGTCATCGTCTTGACTTTACGCACAGTTATATGGCTCAGTTTACTGCTGTGCCCTTTTGGCTCCTCCTGTTTGCCTTCTGTTCTCGACAGAAGTCCTCCATTTATGAATTTTGATCAGGATTAGTAAATGTGATGGAGGACTGATTTGCTTTGCATATGATTTGAATAATAGTGTGCAGACAAGCAATCCTTGAACTTTCCTCGGAGCTTACTTTGCTTTTCTTTGACATTTTTTGCAGAAGGTTTTAATCAACCACCTCCGAGGTTATTCTTCAGGGTTGCATAAAGTAATTTATATTTAAGTTCAAAAATTCTTTAAAGCTACTGCATGTGCTGTAAAGAGCAGTCATTTTGGATCTGTAGTCTGGTGTCTGTTACAGTAAACAGCTCTTTTGGCGCCATTGGGTAACGGAAAGTCTGCTAAATTCAAGACTGAAGGACACCTAAATGTCACTAACCCCTTTTGTAAGCTTTTGGTGGCCACACCCAAAGCTCTATCCTGATTGGAGGCTTCCAGGTGATTTCTGTCCAACAATCATATTGATGGCTACCTGGGGGCCTTCAGGGGATTTCGTGTGAGAAGATGATCTCGCCAAGATGCTGTTAGGAGAGTGAAGAAAATGCATAGAAGAGAAGACCCTTCAGGCAGTTGTTGGAAAAGCCATCCATCCCCTGAGGAATGCTGGTCTCTGCCAGAGAAAACAACATAGAGCAATCTTTGTGTGTGAAACAAAGGGCTGGGCTTTCCCATAACAATGCCAAATCATCTGTATCCCCTCTTCCCTAGAGATCCACCTCTAGTGTGACAATAAACACAAACTTGCCCCCAAGAAAGTGAGAAAAGGCTAACATTTCCACTGAATCCAGTGATACAAAGAGTCATGGTGCCACGACAATAACTTGGTCTTAAACACCAAAAAGACCAAGGAGATCATTGTAGATTTCCGGAAGAGGGGTCATAACAACCATCTGCCTCTCTTCATTGGCAGTGAGGCGGTGGAGAGGGTGAGCAGTTTTAAATTCTTGGGGGTAACTGTGACCGAGGACCTGTCCTGGGGCAACCATATCACCTCAGTTGTACGGAAGGCCCAACAGCGCCTCTACTACCTGAGGAGACTGCGGAGCGCACACATTCCCAGATCTCTGATGTTGAACTTCTACAACTGTGCCATCAGCAGCGTTCTGACGTATGGATTTCTAGTGTGGTTCCCCAGCTGCACCAAGGCCGATCAGCAAGCACTCCAGCGGGTGGTGAAAGAAGCTGGCAGAATTATTGGAACAAGTCTGCCAGAGATCAGTAATATCTTCCCCACTCGCTGTCTGAGGAGGGTGCACAGTATCCTGCGGGACCAACATCACCATGCGCGCCACCTTTTCCATCTGCTGCCCTCAGGGAGAAGGTACAGGTCTATACAGGCCAGAACATCCAGACTGGCCAACAGCCTGTATCCACAGGCTGTGAGGCTCCTGAACTCTCTGCCCCCCTCTCACGGACAATAACCATATCCAACTTCTTAATAGCAATGAACTGGTCTGCATTGGTGCATCATATCTTTATTCTCTTCCCCCTCCTGCCCCCCCCCCTCTTTCTTAAATAGATAACTATCATATCTGATATCATATCTCACAGTACAATAATATTGAATGGGTTGCATTGTTGTATTTTGTCATGTTTCTCAGGTCTTTGTCTGAATTTCTACGAACATTATTGCTAAGGATTGTCTTATTGCATTGGAGTCACACTGGGTTAAATATGTACACTTGGGTTTTAAGGGGTATTTATTATTTTCTTCTTTTTTTTGGGTTGTATGGAAGCCCCAAACGCAATTTCATTGTTCTTGACAATGACAATAAATAAATAAATATCAGCGAGATGACAGCTGCTGATGTGAAGATCAAAACAAACAAACATGGACAGGTGGGTTGGGTCAAAAGACCTCTTGCCCTTCGCAGAGTTGCCTGATACCTTGATGAGGATGGATTTTCTCTTCCTTCTGCTTCCTGAGGTAAAGGGGTGCAAATGAGTCAGTCTTCCAAGTAAGGGATATTTGCACTCCTCAGGAACAATCTCCTTAGTGCTCATGCATCTTGTAAAGACGTAGTTTGCCTATGACAGACTAAAATGAAGGACAGCAAGGCGATATGCTTGTCCTTGAAGGACAATGTAAACATATTCCTTGTGTTTTGGAAGAATGGAAGTATAAAATATTTTTTTAATCTACGGAGGCAAACCACTAGCCTGAAATAAACACCTAAAAACATTTTGATCTTTTCTTCTTCCTGTGTCAGAATATATGTCGAATAAAATGCTTTTTCAGCTTCTGCCCTCAAAATAACTGACCAGCCAATGTTTGATAGCAATCATCAGACACCCATGATGTCATATGACAGCAAGGCTGGATACCAAATGCTCTGCTTCGCTGGTCATCACTCCAAAGGCATGGATTACTTCCTCACTTCCTCTAATAATCTTCCTGCATGCTGTAGTTGTGACATTCTTGGCAGCGCTGCCATAATTATTTAAAGAAAGCTATCGCTTACCAAAGATTAAAGCACGAGACAACAGGCTTGTTCCTAAGATGCAAGACACTGATCCAGGTCGCGTGTATGAAAACCAGGAAATCTGAACTGTGAACAAGCCACAAGAAATGATCCAAACTCCAAGCAGACCGACTTTCAAAGATGCACACAGATACGCATCTAAATAGGAACATCACCATACAGTTAGTCTGTCAGACTGAATACCCAGTGTGGATTTGAAGCTGATGTAGGCCTGAGGTAAACTGCAAAGCTTGGATCAGATTCTCCAACCATTCTGCTAGTTCACAGCACAGATAAATAAGCAAAGCCAGACGTTATTATCTAGCCCTTTTCTCTTCTTCTTCTTCCAGCTGCTCTATTTGGGTTCACCACAGATGTACTCATTTCTGATTTTGTCCATTCTAGTCAATGAAGATCTCCAGCTCAGCCTCTTGTCTTTTTGTCAGTACCACTGTCTACAAACCATTCATCATCGCTGATCTCTCTACTATCTTCCCTTTCACTTCTGCTGCTATCTTTCTGTCACAAATCACCCCAGACACTCATCTCCACCCAGCATTCACACTCTTTTTCTCCTCTCTTGTGAACTATCTGTTGCTATGTATGGTTGACCACCTGATGTATTCCAACCCCCACCTTGAACCTATTTTTCACCCCAACCACAGCAACATCACACACATAAAGACTTTTATCTAAAATTCACCCACTCACAGTCCAGTGGGTACATCAAGGACAACTCGGGATTCTGTATCTTGTTCACAGTTACTAATCCGCAGACCTTCTGATTGGTAGATGACCTGCCTACCACCTGAGCCACAGCTGCCCTAAACCGACCACACCACACATCTCACCTCTGTTACGCTGTCCTCACCTCCTACATCACCCTCACATACTTCTCTGCCGCTCCAGACTTCTTCCTGTAGTACCACAATTCCACCCTTGGCATTTTTCCTATATTAGAAAGTCCATATGAGACTCACGTTACCACAGGAAGATTCAGTAGTTACCAGAAGTTACCAATACTAAAAATTAAAACGGAATAAAACAAAAAAGAAATGCAGGAATTTTTTTCATTTGTCACCCTAAAGCCAAGCTGCACTGTGCCTCGCAAAAGCACAATGCACTTGCCTCCCTTCAGATCTGCAGGCAAAGAACAAAACCCTGACACAGATGTTACAGAGGGAAAAGAAGCAAGAAGATCAAGGAGGTCTTATACCATCTACCACATGGTATTACCTGCGAGGCACATGTAGCTGAATGGAGCAAAGCGAGCCACATCTTGTCAGAAAAGAATGAGGCAGCTGCAGTGGTTGTAACTACAGGTATGCTTATTAAATTTGTACTTACAAAATAACTTATTATTGATTATTTACTGTTTGCAGTTCAGAAAAAGCTGTGATGATAGATTGGCAGACAAATAATTTCAATATTTTTATTAGAAACATTAATACTATGTTTTTAGTCTTGCATTTTTGTTTTGTGTTATGTTTTACTCTATTTCTTGCGGTATTTATGGTATTATTATTTTATTTATAAAATAAATACCCTGTCCTAATATGGGAATTTTGAGGAAGGTTTAAACTAGATTTTATAATACAAAAATTTATGAAGACAGCTTGGGGTGTCTAAATTAAGGTTTTTAAATCGCTTTAAAACTCCTTTATGTACCAAATCTTAGTTTGATAGAAAAACATACTTTACTCTAAGAAAGTTTTTAAACCTGAAATCTAGTCTGAAATGTTTTACAGATAGATAGAAATATAAAATTTAAAGTAGATTACAAACAGTCCTCTATGTACTTGACTAGTAAATAAATACAACCAAATCTGTAAAAATGTAAACGAAACGTTCTGCATATTTTATTTTATTTTATCTGTTTTCAGAGTATTTTATATCATTTATTTATTTATTTTTAATTTTTGTTATTTTATGTATGACAAATGCCAGAGACAAGATTTATAAAAATCACAAACAGAACTTTTTAAAAGCAGTTGACTTTCAGTCTATAGACAAAGGCCGTAGACTGAACAAATACCAAAATTCAGGATATTTCATATATATATATTTTTTTGTTTTGTTTTCCAAGTTCACAAAATCGTTTCACTGACTTTTTTTTGTTTAACTTACTTTACTTACTTTTTTGAAATTTACTTTGCACTTTTTTTTTTACATTTGTAGTTTTTATTATTTTTTCAGTTAAATAAAAACAAATCTAGTTTTAGTTTTTTGTCTACTTTCAGTTAACTATAAAAACCTTGGTTATTTTTGATAGAAAAACAACATGGTTTTAACATAATTTTCCCTTTCCTTTTCAGTTAAATCTAATAATGATAATATATGAGTTATTACTACTATATTTGTGATACTATATCTGTCTATCGCGTACTTGTCATGTATAAATCACACAGGCATACAAATAAACATTTGAAGCTGTGCAATGAACTTGTCAAAGCAGATGTGCAGCTGACATGGTGTAAGGGAACACTAATAGCGTTTGGCTCTGAACACACAAATGAAATAAAGACTCATTCCTCTAAAGTCAGACAAAAGAGCACTCTAACGGTATCCCACATCTGCGAAATACAATCGCCGCGATGCTCCAAAAACGCGGAAGCATGCCTGGTTTGGCATCTGCTCAGAGCCATCTGTGGCCAATCCAAGCCCCTGAGCGCTCCGTGAACGCAGCTGAGTGCTGGTGACGGTTCTCGGGAGCAGCTTAGTCAGAAACAGGAGTGACCGCTAGCTTCATGACAGCCGTGCAGACATCAGTGAACTAGCGGGAGCGGAACATCTTTCGCAGGGAAGAAGGAGCGGGAGAGACAGAGGGAGAGCGAGGGGGCAGCTGGAAGGAAAGGGGGCGGCTACTGGACGTTGCTTTCCTCGCCTTTTAAACCGAGTAAACACTTACATCGATTTCGGGCTAGCCTCTTTTGAAGACCTCGAAAACATAAGCTGGAAGGTTAGCTAGCCGCCGCCATCTCTTCTCAGTCGGAGCGACCGCCGTGTCTTCCACACCATGGGGAACGCTGCCACCGCCAAGAAGGGCAACGAGCTAGAGAGCGGTGAGTGCGAGCTGTCGTTTGAACTCAGAAGTGTTATTGTGTTGCGTTTAGTCATCTCAACAAGATGCCACGAAGCAGCCAGCTAGCCTGTTATAACTAAAAACTGTTTAAACTACCAGCCAGAGTAAAGCAAGGGAGGGCCGTCCGTCCGTCATCGCCCCCCGCACATTCCCACATTGCACCGACGCTGAAAGCACTCTGCGTTTAGATAGAAAAATGAGCATGAAGTATTGTTTTTGTGGTTCTGCGTATATATATCCATTTTTTTTTAAAGTAGGGGGGCTACTGAAGGTAGCTATAGCGCCAAGAAGACCCCCGGATTGTTGTGGTTTTTTGGCATTCAGGGGGGTGGGGAAGGGGAGCTCTGGCAGTGTTAGGAGACTATTAAAGCCTGTTAAGTAGCCAGGAAAACAGTGCGTGTCTATTAATGGCTCTCTATGGTAATTTCAAATGTTAAAAAGGCGATTTGCATGCAAACTGGAGCACAAGAGAGCCTGGAAGAGCAGCTAGTCTGCTAACTTTAGCTTTAAGTGGTGGTGGTGGTAGTGGTGGGGGGATTAGCCCTCAGAAGGCCCCTGTCACTTCATTGCCTCTTGATGGTTGTAGCTTTCTAGGGCCTTCATACACTGACACACTCATCAGCGACTTGTATTTGTCTCATGTCAAAATCCCTGCTTAATGAGTAAAAATCCTGAGCCTTAGCATCACCTCGCCACCTCTTTTGTTGTGTCATCTCGAGCTTTATAATTCTTTGGCTCTTGCTGCATATTTGACTGCAGGCTTCTTCTCAACAATAACAACAGCAGCTAGTTGTACGAAGACAGAAAGTTTTCACAGATGGTCTTAAATCTGCGGCAATAAACCGCAGGCTCTTGGGTAATTGTTAAATAAATAGACAGTAAATTTTATCTGAAGGCAGCGTAGGATTGTTCCTGCCCCGGGCTCTTCACTGCCACATTTTATTCTGGGCTGCATAAACAGCAGCATGACCAAATATGGTGGAGAAATGACAAATGCCCTCTTTCCATTCATAAAGCCTGGACCTGCTGCCGTCTTCCCAGCATTAGGGCCGCACGCTCCCCAGAAAGCACACTTTAATCGTGTCACTCATTTGTTTAGAGTCCCTTTGCTAATCTTACTGTGGTAAAGGTCCATCAGGGCTCACTTCTCACACTCAGTGTCATTGACTGGAGCAGCTTGTCATCAGACCTTCGTCAGAGGATAAGGGGTATTACAAGCTTTGAAAGGTTTGACGTAGCTCAGACTAGGCCAGTGTTACTTTGTGCTCATATGCTTTTATGTGTGCAGCTGGTCATCATTGAGCATCCCCTTGCTCTTAAATAATAAAAAGAAATCCTCCTGTATTTGGCTACAAACAAAAACACGCCCAGTGCATTTTCTTACTCTTAAAAAAAACAACACAAAGCAGAGAACCATCTGTGTTGAGTTGTACACTGAGTTTGTTTAAGGTAATGCCACTTTATGATGCAGTGATTGCTGAGATTTATTGACCTGTAGAGAGACACCAGACAGGCCCTGTGCACAGTTCCAAGCAGACGTACTCAGGCAGATGGAGATGATCAGATCAGCTATATTATCTATACTGCCAAGCATTTCCGCTGAATGCAACTATGATCCCTAGATCCTGGGCCATAGCTAACTGTTAAACCCATTTAAGCTGACACTGTGCTCCGAGGGGCAGATTTGTCTGGAGTGTAGCCGCCCTGATAAGACGACCTGGTTACCCACAGAGCTGCACGTTACCTGTGTTTACTGTACATTGATGCAACAAGCTGGACCGGTTGGAAGAGCACTGACACGGTCACACTTGGACGGAGAGATTAAACACTTGCCATCATGACACCTGTTTTATATCACAGTGCGCGTGTACTGTAGTGTAACTGGATAAGCCAACATAACTCAACCATGTCTTGCTTGTGTGGAGTTTGGCATTGATCTCAGAAAGGGCTTGTCGACTGTGCTAACTTTACTCTATAGACACGCAGCATTGCAAAGAGTATTGAAGATTTAAACTGAACAAGCCTAAACCTCACAGTTTGTTTTTTCCAACCCCCGCACTGAATTAGACTTGAGACAGTATATTCCTCAAGTTTTTGATATAATTTTTAGATGCTTCATTTATTTCTCTAACAAGCTGGATATTTTCTTCTAATGTATTTGCAGACCTTGGAATTGGAATTTATGTTTAGTTTGTGATGGGTTATTTAAGCAAGGGTAAAAATATGTCTTTAACTTTGACCTCTGCAGTTTGGGGCATTATTTTCTTATTTTTAACAGATTAAAGTTTATAAAAGGTCATACTAGAGCTAAGAAAAGTAATTAAGAGAATAGATGATACAAGTTGGCAACAACAGAATATGCAGTGAAACGAAATTTGGTTTTGCAGCTCTACAGATGTTTTAGTTAAAAGTATAAAAATGCATATAAATGGTAACAAAAAACACAAAACGATAACAATAATCACTCAATAGTACAAAAATATTGCGCATTGGTTCAGCAGGATAAGTGATGTTGCATCTGCAACAGCATCTGCTGTGAAAATGTGTAATGGATGATATACAGGGCACTGTTAAATGCAAATAAAATCTGTATGCTATGACCTGCCAGTCAATATATCCAATGGAAACTGAAAAACTGTATTATTTTCCCTCATAAAAATGCTTGTGTTGAACTTGATACCAACAGCACGCTTTAAAAAGTTGGTGAAGGAGGATGTTTACTGCTGTATTGTATCACCTCTTTGTTTTCACAGCCCAATGGAAGAGTTTGGGAACTAAGGAACTGCTGTTGTTTTGAAAGGGTGCTGGAAGTGACTCAGATTGCACGTGTCTGATTCTTAGAAACCAGAACCTCATTTGACAAAATCACTATACTCATGTTAAAGACAAAAACACCCAAATGTCTTGGTGTCCATAGAGTTTATCAACAAAAAGTTATTGCTAAAAACCTTCAATTCCGACATTGAGGTAGCCACTTGTTACTGTACCATAGCTGTTCTTTTTTTCAGTGGGAGTGAAAAAAGAAAGAAGATGCTTTAAATAAAAAAAAGTTTGTAGTTCAGATTAGATTTGTAATGTTTTTATCTTTGCTACAGATGATCTTTTCAGGCTGATCTAGCACGCATGGCTGAATTTCTGATACAGCTTTTTTTTAAAACACCATAGTAGGCAGTCAGTCTCTTCTTCGATTCCTCACGTGACTCTCAGCTCTGTTTTCATTCCTGTTGCTTCTATTCACTACACATGCTCCATGTTTGTTGACGTGTTATACTTGTTTTTATGTACATGAACTCTATATTTCTCTCTGTCTTCTCTTTTCTATCACGTCATCCGTGTGGGTGATTGTTCCTGAAAAACCTTGGTGATCAATAGAGACCTTTGGTATGCTAAATTCCTCCAAAGATGACCAGAATGGCAAACAGAATTGGTCTTATTGTGAAAACCTGCTAAACGTGCTTGCTTTTTACTTTGTCCTGCTTTGAAAATAATTCAGTGTTTTTTGTTATCTGCATTCTCTCAATCTGGATATCTGCTGTGTGTCCCATACATTGGTTTGTTTATGCTTACCATTTTATGCTTTGTTTGGTAGCCTTCCCACAAACTCCTTGTAAGTGATGCACAAGCTGCTCAGATACACTTTTCCCTCTCATTTCTGAGTGCTGTGGTCCTCTTACCGTTTTTAGTAAGGCTACAAAATAACAGAGAACGTTCTGAGTGTCTTGGAATGCATCACTAGTCTGCTTGTTGTGGATGTTGCTGTCTTGTGTTTGTATTTTGTCCCCCTCTTTAAACTAAAGTATGTGATACTTTTAATATATGTTTTAATTCATATCCAGATGAGAGTTGATTGCCCGTATTGTTCTCCTCATTTGTTCCTTTCCCTTCTATAACAATGCCCTTCGTTCTTTTTGCCAAATATAACTTTTGTACTCATAAGCCAAGCTCTTTTGGCATAAAGAAGTGTGTGCTGACCGCCTGTCTGTGCTCTTTATCTTTTAGTTAAAGAGTTTCTAGCCAAAGCCAAAGAAGATTTCTTACGGAAATGGGAATGCCCACCACAGGTCAGAATCTCGAAAAGTTGAACTCGCTATTTAAAGACTTGGCACACGAAGCAGGCTAACATAATGTTGTTTCAACAGAGCACGACGTGCCTAGATGACTTTGACAGATTAAAGACGCTGGGTACCGGCTCGTTCGGTAGAGTCATGCTGGTGAAGCACAAAGGAACAGAGCAATACTTCGCCATGAAAATACTGGACAAGCAGAAGGTCAGTGGCAACACTGTCAAACAGACAGTAGTGTTGACATAAGCGGGAACCATGCATGACGATGAAAGTGAGGTGGCGCTAAACACATCCAACAAATGGCTGCTAATCTTCTTAAAAAAATGACATTATAACCTGTTCTTGTTGTATTAAAAGGGTTACTGGGGGACACAAGTAAAATAAATTATAACTAAAAGCTGCCTTTGCTTTCAGTGTTCAGCCGTGTCTGTTGCTAATGTTAGTGAGATTTGCCCGGCAAGGTCATCTTATCTCTTTATCTGTCAGGTGGTGAAACTCAAGCAAATAGAACACACATTAAATGAGAAGAGGATATTACAGGCAGTGAGCTTCCCCTTTCTCGTCAAACTTGAGTACGCATTTAAGGTACAGTATGATTTTTGGCATTATATAATTAAAATTCCTTTATTTGAGTCTCAGTAAAATTAAAGTGTGTTTTTTGGCCCCTCCCCTCTTGTTTTAGGACAACTCCAATTTGTACATGGTAATGGAGTATGTTCCAGGTGGTGAGATGTTCTCACACCTAAGACGAATTGGAAGGTTCAGGTTAGTTTTCGTCTGCAGTCTCCTGCGGTTTTGATTCGTCATATAGATTTTCTGATATTACTCGCGCGTGTTTGTTTACGACTCTAAACAGAATTATCTCTTCTTCCGTTCCAGTGAACCACATGCGCGGTTTTATGCCGCCCAGATAGTGCTGACATTTGAATACCTCCATTCACTAGATCTCATATACAGAGATCTGAAACCCGAGAATCTTCTCATTGACCACCACGGCTACATTCAGGTGAGCCAGAACGCAGATCAATACACAATTCTGCTGTGTTTTCTGTGTGTCCACACTTGCTGAATAAACAATGTGCGACTGACTTCCAGGTGACAGATTTTGGATTTGCTAAGCGGGTAAAAGGCAGGACATGGACGTTGTGTGGGACACCGGAGTACCTGGCTCCGGAAATCATACTCAGCAAAGTATGGACGTCATTTTGTAACTTTATTTTTTCATTACTTTTCTGCACTGCATCAAAGCATTTTTTCTTACTTTAGTCATTATTTGATTAATATTGAAAATCAGCGATGCCACACAGAAATGTTGAAGCAAAATAACATCAAGAATTGTGTGACTACATAGGAAGAAAAGGTTTACAGCTTATCTTTTAAACAGCTTGTCTGTAGGACTGCAAGCAACCTCATCACTGGTTCCTTTCTAGACATGTAGGTGAGCTTTAAGTGTCCGCTGCAGCTCAATGGAAGTGGACCTACTGCCTGTGTAAATAAGAAGGGCACATTCTAACAACACAAAACTTTTAGTTATAGGTGATACAGTAATAAAAACTCCCGGGCAACTTTAGGTACAGATCTCCATTTGGCTTCAGAACTGACTGAATTCTTCATTTTATATAGATTCTGTTCTCATAAAGGGATGGACATGGTCAGCAACAATACTCTGTGATGTTTAAATGATGCTCAATTGGTACTCGGGCTCAAAGTGTGCCAAAGAAATATCCCCCACATCATTACACCACCACCAGCAGCCGGATATATGCTTTCATGTTGTTTTCACTAAAACCTGACCAAACTTTGGAGCAGAAATCGAGACTCATCAGACCAGGCAACATTTTTCCATCTGCTATTATTGAGTTTTGGTGAACCGGTGTGATTTATAGCCTCAGTTTCTTGTTCTTAGCTGACAGGAGTGGCACCAGGTGTCCTCTTCTGCTGTTATAGCCAATCTGCTTCAAGGTTCAGTGAGTTTTGAATGCAGTTGCTGTTGACCTCTCATTCTCTTCTGGCCTTTGGCATCAACAAGACATTTTTACACAGAGAACTGCTGCTTTCTGCATAGTTTCCCTTTGTCAAACCATTCTCTGTAAACCCTAGAGTTGGTTGTGTGGGATAATCCCAGCAGATCAGTTTCTCAAATCCTCAGACCAGCCTGCCTGGCACCAACAACTATATTAAGGTCTAAGTCACTTAAAACACCCTTCTTTCCCATTCTGATGCTCAGTTTGAACTTCAGTAGGTTGTCCTGACCGTGCATAAATGAATTGAGATGTGCAGTATGATTGGGTGATTAAACATTTGCGTTAATTGCGTTTATGAGTACAGTTTCATTTCTGCTAATGGATGCTTGTAAAGCCTAAACACTGGTCTGTAGATGAGTCATATTTTACAAAAGTTTCTATGACCAAAAAATAAAATCATCATTAAAAGAAAAGAACTGTTGCAGGAATTTATCTAGAGAGGGAACAGAATTGTCTGTGCTTGCTATACAAATGTCTTATTTCTATATACAAAGTTCCAGTTTTCTAACTGCAGGTCAGAGTAAAATTAGTGGTGACGTGCAGATTCTTACAATGCAACTAACCAAAGCTCCTCAGTGTTATTATCCAAGTGCAGCTGCGGGAGCCATTTGGAAGTTTTCTCAAGTGATAAATTATAATGAGAAAGTCTTAAATGTCTTAAAAACAGCCTACTTTTTCTCCACTTATATACTAGAAGTGTTTTTCTTCTTGTGTGTTTCTGTTACATTAACATGTGTTATGTTCATTTTAGGGCTATAACAAAGCTGTGGATTGGTGGGCCCTTGGAGTCCTCATCTATGAAATGGCAGCTGGCTACCCTCCTTTCTTTGCAGATCAGCCTATTCAGATCTATGAGAAGATTGTGTCTGGAAAGGTAAGAAGCTGCTTCTTTTGGAAATGCAAACATGATGGCATGAGGAGCAACGGTCATGCATGATAGCTAAGTTAAATTAAATGTGCACGATTAACGATTAACTACTAGAAATGAAATCCTAACACTTGTGGCCTTTTCAGGTTCGGTTCCCGTCTCACTTCAGCTCCGATTTAAAGGACCTGTTGAGAAACCTGCTGCAGGTGGATCTGACCAAACGCTACGGCAACTTGAAGAATGGAGTCAATGACATCAAAGGACACAAATGGTTCGCCACAACAGACTGGATCGCAATTTATGAGAGAAAGGCAAGATACCAAACACACATTAAAGTGACACCATACAGAATTAGCTCGTAGAGTTAATTACATATCGATTTACACCCATACTTATTTATTTATTTTCTAGAAAGTTTCTAAATACTCTTCAATCAGTTTTACTACACGGTCCTTTCTGATTGTCGTTACTGTTGCATGCACAGTATTTACTTAATATATTTATTTTATTTTTTAACTGGCCAGTAAAGGTGTGGGGTTTTTTCACTTGGAAATCACCCAGCTTTACTGCACATGGTGCCACATGCCAGTTTGCAGGCGTGACAGTGATAATGGACTGTTTGGATAAATCTAATTAGTTATTTAGCTTGGGCTTAAATCTTATAGACTTCCTTTAGTTTAGCTTAATATGGAATCATTATGGGGTTTTTTTTATTAACTTTGTTTTTGCACTCTACCTGTGATTTGCTATAAGATGAAAATAAGCAGCGTTCTCTGTTCAAGTTAGTCCAGTAAAACTCCAGAGTAGTTCCTCATGAGCAGAATTGCTTCCTGGGGTTTTATGAAGTAAAAGTAAGATAAAGAGCTGCAAAAAGGAAGAGAAGCCGTTTTGTATTTACAGTGAAGTTGGAACCTTTTCTTTGTGGACAGTTGCCTTTAGTATATTGCTGTATGACAGTGTTAGAATGTAATATCTTGGGCCAATCACTGTGTAGTCTCACTGTAAGTTGGCGGGCACCCATGCTGAGATTTTATAAAGTCCCCGTGAACAAATATCCTATTTGAATATTCTAGTCCAGCTCATATAAGCATATTTTGTTATATTTGCAGAGGTCCTTTCTTCTCTTTGATCATTTTGTTTTAATATGTATTTTCAGGATGGAATAATTATGGAAAAAAAGTAGACATCTGACTACGACGAAATGATCAGATTAATTGTATAACATTTGTTTCTGGATCCTGGCTAATGTCACATGCTTCTGCGTGTAAGGTTATTCTCTGACATGTAGTAAATCCAGAGCAGAGGGAGTTGAACGGGCAACTCTGAAAAAATGCCACAGTTTTTGTATTTAAGATATACACGTTGTGTTGTACTGAGTGCATCTTTGAAAGTAGTGTTCAGTAAGTGATGTATTGAAGCATTACAGATGCAACTCTGCTGTTTGAGAAAATCATCCAATCACAGTTTGTCTTTAGTCTCAGTTATGTGTATTATGTATTTGAATAAGCTGCAATCATATGACTTCTGTTAAATAATGGGTAAAATTAATGTACAAACACAGTACAAAGAGCAAGTTAAAAGAAAGTTAAATATAGATCATATAAATTATATTAATTTTATCAAGGATAATGCTTTGTCCGAAGAGGTCAAATATACAATGTTTGCCAGATGGCTAATTTTTAACTGTTGTCCACAAGCCAGATGTAAACAAACAAATAAAACATACTGAATGACTAAATTCAGTGCATCATTTAGAAGAAAAATAAATATTTATAAAAATTAAAGTAGAACTTAACGCATAGTTGAGTCAGCGACTTTTAGCTTTTCTAAAAATTTTCTAAAATTCCTGTTAATTAAAACATCTTTGCAGACAAATATTTCAGTGACCTAAGTGACCTAAGCTTGGAGTACCAAGTGCCCGACAGCTGTGAGATCATTTGCCATTTCCCCTGCAACGTTTTGCATACAGGGCAGGTATTACCACTTTGGAAAAATAATTCCGTTGGGGATAACGGCTCTTTTGTCGATCATTTTCCAGAAGCCTACATTACTCACCCTGTTTTTTTTAAACTCTCATATCTTTGGTTAAATTAATGTGGCTACTTTTTTGATTTCAGCGTGTCTTTGTGAGACAGACGGATACGCATACGAAGGCGTTGCATTGGCTTATTTTTACAAACGTCTGAGTTGATGTTGGAAAATTCTTGTTAGCAGCCATTGCATTGTTTTTCCTTAGCCTTCATGCATTAATTATCCTGCAGTTTGTGATGTGTTTTCAATAAGGTACTTGTGCTGCTTTGTGGCACAGACATAATATGACTTGGCTGACGTTGCTTGCCCTACATCCAAAGTATTTCCAAACTATGAATGATGATCCGCTTCTAGGGACAAGCTCCACGTCGTGCTGCGCCAGACATTTAAATTTTGTTTCGATGGCTGTTACCTGGAGTATATCACCCCAGTCAAGTGCTTTCAGGAAATGTGATGCTGAACAGTTATGGGAAGTCAAATTCTCAAATGATTGAGATTAAAATTTGAGTCATTGTGCAGCCCTAGTTAAAATGTAGCTATACAAAATCCTGTTAAATTAGAGGGGACAAAGATGAAAGTACAAGCGATACCAGAGGTACCCATTAACCTGTAACATATTTGATACATACAGTTTTTCATCATCTTTGATTCTGCTCTTTTGGGTTTTTCTTCTCCCATAAAACCTAAATAAATTGGACAACACACTTTTAAACGATAAATTGCAAAAATTGTCAGAAGATTCAATGAACAAATTCTCTGAATGATTTCTTGGTTAGGGCTTTAAAGGGTTAACTCTTTGCTA
This sequence comes from Copadichromis virginalis, assembly GCF_057382275.1. Classification (NCBI taxonomy): domain Eukaryota; kingdom Metazoa; phylum Chordata; class Actinopteri; order Cichliformes; family Cichlidae; genus Copadichromis; species Copadichromis virginalis. The sequence goes on from NC_140635.1 coordinate 18,275,867, forward strand.
TGCATCAGCTGGTTTGTACAGTGTGTGTCTGATTATGTATGAAGGCACAAGTGTCTATATCTGTGGTGTGGAAGCTCTTCAGATCAGATGCTTTGAAGATGATTTTTAAGATGGGATTAAGATGTCTAATCAAAGGATTCATGCTTTTGTGCTTTGTTGTACTCATAGGACGTGAATAAAGTAGTTTTAGGAATGAAAAGCAGACTTTAGAGGGAAATTTAGATGTGTGTGCTCTCGTATCTGCACATCTGGTGAATTGTTACACAAACTGCAGAGTTGACAGTTTTTGTTAAGTTATTAAAAACTGCCTCCATTGTAAAGGGAGAGGCTTCAGACACTAGCTATCTGACAGGCACATCATTTAAGTTGACAGCATTCGGGGTTTGCCAGGACAACAGATGCTGTCTACATTCACTGTAATACAATACAGTCTTGCCTGCTCTACTGACAAGCCAGTGTAGGCATAAATATAATATAATCTCACCCAGTAAAACAAGTCCTTCTGTTCTTCTGCAGGTTGAAGCTCCATTCATACCAAAGTGTAGAGGCCCGGGGGACACCAGCAACTTCGACGACTACGAGGAGGAGGAAATCCGTGTTTCTTTAACGGAAAAATGCGCAAAGGAGTTCGCAGAGTTTTAGGACGTGAGAACATGGATATATCAGGGAAAATAAGGGGATCTTTGCACTCTTCTGAAGACTTGGGATGGAGCAGAGACCATCTTTTTCAGATCTACTACATAGTCCCTTCATTCCACAAGGCTGAATGAGGTCGCCATGATCCTTGGGTGCCGATAACCTGTCACCGTCACGTACACCTGCATATTAAAGCAGACACATCACTTTTCTCTTTCTTTCTTTTGTTTTTTTTTTTGTTTTTTTTTTTTTTGTACTTATCCATTTTTTTTTTTACTTTGAAGCAGTTAGTCTTGGATGTTGTTATCCCCTATAAAAATGTGATATTTTTCAATTTATGAGGAAAAACTGACAGTGGCCAATAATGATACACACGTTTTGGGTTGTAGGGATTCCCGTCCAGTTGTCAGCAATGTAAATTAAGAGTGTGCATCACATTTAGATTTTGTCTTAGGTGCAAATCTGTCCAGACATTTGACAACTTTGACTGATTAAAGGATGACCAAATGGGAAAACGCTAAGTGACACAAGAAGAGAGGTCCTTTCCATTCTTTGCTTTAAGCCTTAGAGAGCCAAATCCTTAGATGAGCCCCCCTCACCCCCATATTCACTGTCTCCTTTGTATCGTGACCCAGGCACAGCAAGCCATGCAGAAAATGACAAACCTTGTTACATTAGTAAAAATGTAAAATCCACTTGTTTGTTTGATCTGCTTGGGTCCGCTAGTTACATGTAAAGTTTGATATGTTCCAATATTTTGTCGCTGTGTCAAACATTATAGTCATATTGTTCCCATCGGGCCTGCTTATAAAGACCCTCATTACAAGTCTGTGGAACAACGTGACCTTGGTAAAAGGGAGTAAAGAGAAATCCTTTTAGGATTTTAACTTTTATGTAAAGCTGAGAGGGTCAGTGTGAATAGTGTTGCATCTCCGCGCCTCAACATTTAGTGAACCTTAAAAAAAAAAAAAGAAGTATAATGTACTCAATGAAAGATGTTTTAAAATCTTTGAACAGGAATGCATAAAAAGGATATTTACCATATTCTCCCTGTTATCGCCCCAAAGAGATTCTTTATTTCATTCTTGTCAAAGAATGTAGATTTGCAACTTATAGGTATGCATATTTGAAAGCTTGATTTCAGTTTTCCTCACAATACACTGGCTAAAATGAAGACTGCTCCTTTGTATCACATGTAACCCTGTTATTGTTAAGCTCATTACATCATACGTATATGCATTGTTTCATATATGTTTTTATTTATACACATTAGAGATGCTAATAAATTTTATTTTTAAAAGTGTTGGAATTTTCTTGCACCCTTTCTTCCATTGTGGATTGCGGATCCTACTGTGTGATCTGGGTAGTAACAAAAGTCCAGAGGCCTCAAGAGAAGATATTTTATTTTAGACGTTTTGAGCAAGTTTGTATCACAATCGTCACAATGAGCACGGATTCCTGATTTGGCATCTTGGTATGAACAACTTGGACCACAGCAGTGTATATAAAAGACGACCATAGCCACCAGTGACGTGAAACCAGAGTATTAAACACAATGAAAACGGTTTACTGTGGATACTAACTGTGCTTCTCATGGTTTCCGTTCTGCCTGGTTTTCTTTTCCGGAAGTTGTCGTTCGGTTTGGACCTATGCTGTTGCCGTATTTCTATTAGGTACTCGGCGTATGGGTAATGTAGTGTAGCAGGAGACACGTGGGACGCTGCGTTGCCGTTCATTCGAAGTTTACGGAAACATGGCGGGCCTGGAACTGCTGTCTGATCAAGGATACCGTTTAGATGGAAGGAAAGCCACCGAGCTGCGGAAGCTTCAGGCCCGTATGGGTGTGTTCACTCAGGCCGACGGCTCTGCGTATTTAGAGCAGGGGAACACCAAAGCTCTGGCCGTGGTGTACGGTCCCCACGAAGTAAGTGCCGCGGATGGAGGAGAGGGTTAGTGGGGATAAACAATAAAATGCATTTGATTATGGTCATCACACCAGTAACATAAAGTCGCCACATTTTGATATAATATAGTGTAAATACCTGAGAAAGGGGCATTTTCAGCGAGACCCTTTGCTTGTAGCAGTACTTGCACAGTGTGGTATCATTATTAAATTATTGCTCAAAGCAGACGGGATGTGTAGTAAGTTTTATATAAGGCTCAACAGCATGAAGTATGAATTGAAATCAAAGTTATGATAGCATATACATTCTCTACACTTGTTGTTGAATTCATACCTTGTTTAATGGTATGAATTCAACAACACTTTTCCACTTGAGTTTTTTAGTCCATATTGAGATAATAGCATCACACAGTGGCTGTTGATTTGTTGGTTGCACATCCATAATATTAATCTCCTGTTACGCCACATCCTAAAGGTGCTCCTTTGGAATGAGACATGGTAATTGTAGAGGTCATTTGAGAATATTAAAGAAACCTGTTTGAGGTGTGTGACGTGGGGTGCTATCCTGCTGGAAGCAAACATCCCAAGATGTGATCATAAAGGGATGAACACAGTCAGCAACAATAATCAGGTTGACTCTGTGCAAATGATACGTTTATATTCCATTTGTGTTAACAAGCCGTCGAACAAGTGCACCAAAAAATGTGTCCAGTTGGTGTATATTGCAGCATTTATTTATGTTGGGTGCAGTTAACATTGTTCCAGTGTGTAAGCACAGTAACGTCCAGTCCAAGCTGTACATCAGTTCTTACCTGTCGTTTTCCTCCAGATGCGAGGTTCTCGAAGTCGGACTCTTCATGATCGAGCAGTTATCAACTGCCAGTATAGCATGGCCACGTTCAGCACAGCGGAGAGGAAGAGACGACCACACGGAGACCGCAAATCCACTGAGATGAGCCTCCACCTGAAGCAGACGTTTGAGGCTGCTGTGATGACCCAGCTGTACCCTCGATCTCAAATTGATATCTATGTCAAGGTTCGTGTTGGACTGACGCTTCATCTGGTGAGAGGTATTATTGCAGAAATAGATTTTTTTGTAATTGTTCACAAGCACGTTTCCATCGTCTTTCAACAGATTCTGCAGTCAGACGGAGGGAATTACAGCGTGTGCGTGAATGCTGCCACATTGGCAGTGATTGACGCTGGCATCCCCATGCGGGACTATGTGTGTGCCTGCACTGTGGGGTTTGTGGATGAGACCCCCCTTGCTGACCTGTGCTACGCGGAGGAAAATGGAGGCGTGAGCTCATTGGCTTTAGCGCTTCTGCCCCGAGGTGGACAGATCGCTCTGCTGCAGATGGATGCCAGACTGCATCAGGATCACCTCGAGACTCTGATTGAGGCTGCAATGACTGCTTGTAAAGGTGTGAGCAAAGTGCTGGATGAGGTGGTGAGGCAGCATCTTCAAGAAGCCTCGGTGCTCACCGGAGAGTGACGTGGGACGGCAGCGGGAACATGTGGATTCCAAGTGCAGCTTGAAAGTGTTATTGGACTTTAAATATTTACAAATGATATTAACCTTTAATTCATTTATATCAGTCACTGAATACTTTTGTATGAATGTGATAAATGTAATAATAAATATGTTAGTCATGCATCGTTTCCTTATTGGTTGTTTATTTATGAGGGAGGTATTCAAACTTGTCTACTTATATGACATCTGCTCCTGCAGCTTCACCTCTCCACCTGCCATTAAAACACGTATCCTCTCTTGTTTCTACTGACCTTCTCTCCAGGACACACCTCCATCACTCCCGGTTATCTTCCCCACCTGCTCCCTACTGTCTACGATGGAAGCTTGTTTGTCCAACTCCATTTTTTTTTTTTTGCGATTTTAACCTTTTCTCAAAAGTTTAAGTTACTAAGTTCTTGAAATTTTGTCTTACTTCTGAGCTCACACATTTTGAGATGATATATATATATATATATATGTGTGTGTATATATATATATATATATATGTGTGTGTGTATATATATATATATATATATATATGTGTGTGTGTGTGTGTATATATATATATATATATATATATATATATATATATATATATATATATATATATATATGTGTGTGTGTGTGTGTGTATGTAATCGGAGCACTAGGTGCGGTGACTCCCAAGCTAGGCGAGTGGCTCCAGCAGATCCCGGGAATAACATCGGAGATCTCTGTCCAGAAGAGCGCAGTCCTGGGAACAGCTAAGATACTGCGCAGGACCCTCAAGCTCCCAGGCCTCTGGTAGAGGACCCGAGCTTGAAGGATAAACCGCCCGCAGGGGCGTGCTGGGTGTTTTATATATATATGTGTGTGTGTGTGTATGTGTGTATATATATATATATATATATATATATATATATATATATATATATATATATATATATATATATATATTTCCACTGGCAAGCTACCACAAGCTACCACATTGATGTTCTACATTTTATAGCAATAAATAATAATTAAAAAAAAACTAAGTTTAGATGTTTAAAACTAAATAAACGCGTAAACTCACACGCTAAATGAAAACTACGAGCTTTAGGCATTTAAGAAAAATTTTATGGGAAGTTTTAAACATGTACCTTAAAATAACGATGGAACAGGTTATTCATCGAGTATTTTCAATATTTCTTTGTGTCGTTTTATTTTGTTTTACTTTCTTTTATTTTTAACTTGGTTGAGCGGAAGTCGGTGCGCCGCAGTAATGTTCCCGCAGGAACAAGGAAATCGAAAACGTCCAGCAGCGGCTTCTGCGATAAAGCCCCACCTCTGAAGGTGGATGTGACCAGTGGACACAGGTGGGTTTTTCATATACATTCTGCAAAATAATACAAAGTTATTGTTAAACATCTTAAAAACGCGTTTGCAGGGTATAGCGGGTTTAAACATTTACCATTTAGCGAAATCGTCCTGGCTAACCTCAGCTGTCAGTAGATGCTCTGACAATGGATCCCTGGAAGCAATTTCTTAGCTCGATATAAAGGCGTGATTACCGCAGCGTCGAATGGTCATAAATGTCTTCATATCGATGTTTATTCCTCAGCGGCAGCTATCCTGACGGATTGTTAGTGTGTTTCCTTCAGGATCCGCCAGTAAACCCAGGCTTTGGAGTAACGTTACAGCTGATAATATGGGGCTGCTATCTGACCCAAACAGAAGACGGGCTTTGATCAGCATGCTGACTCGCCTCAATGCCCCAATCTGGTGAGCTTTAGTCAGTGCGAACCGTCTGCCTACTTTCGTTTAGCTCTCTCTCTCTCTATTAATATTACTTCTGTCTTGTTTTAGTGTGGTCTGCTACTTTGCCGGTGTGGCTTGGTTCATGGGTTTGGCCTTTGAGCCGTTCACTCTGCGGACATACATGTCAGAGAATGCCATGGGCTCTACCATGGTGGAGGAGCGCTTTCCAGCTGGGGAGAGAGCGCTGGCCACAGGGAGGGAGTTTGCAGCCCATAAGAAGAAAGTTGGGTAAGGTTTACTATAAGCTTGTGGGTCTTTATGCAGTTTGTTCCTAGTTTTTTGTTGTTTTTTCAAACTCAAGTCTAGGTAGAAGTCTGATCGTTTTTAGTGTAATCTTGTTTGACTATTTGCTTCTCTGCAGTGGGATGCCAGTGGACTGGCTTGTGAAGAATATGCAGGATCGAGGACTGGAAGTGTTTACTCAGAGCTTCTCTCGCACACTACCCTTCCCTGATGAAAACAAAGAGCGATATGTACGTTTATCGTGGAAAACTGATTTTGTTCTCAGCAAGAGACAGACTGGTGTTTGCATAATCTTTATGAATATTTCATGACTTTGTTTTTGGTGCTGTCTCCTCTTCTTGGCAGATTGTAAAAGGCACAAATGTATATGGTATCCTTCGAGCTCCTAGAGCTCCACGAACTGAAGCCTTGGTGCTGAGTGCTCCCTGCAGCCCAGGTGATAACAACAACCAGGCTGTGGGACTGCTTCTCGGCTTGGCTCAGTACTTCAGAAGTGAGTACAACACTCATTCCCCTCTCCTCCTCCACAATTTGAATGATGCTGCAGTTGCTTTTCTTGGTTTAATGAATGTTGTTTTTTTAATAGATCAGATTTACTGGGCAAAGGACATCATCTTCCTTGTCAATGAGCATGATTTGATTGGTATGCAGGCCTGGTTGGAGGGCTACCATCACACCAACACTACAGGTGATCAAACACGTGTATCTAGTTACAGTACAGTAAAATAAAGGAAAGAGATGTACAACTAAGTTAACTTTACTGCTGAAATGGTTCATCCAGGTATGTCGTGGTCTCCATTACAAGGCCGTGGCGGATCAATTCAGGCAGCACTGTCCCTGGAGCTTAGCAGTGATGTCATCACCAGTTTGGACCTGGTACTGGAAGGCCTCAATGGCCAGTTACCCAACCTGGACTTAGCAAACCTCTTCTATGCCTTTTGTCAGAAGATAGGAGTTCTTTGCACCATCCAGGGCAAGGTAAATGCTTATAAACAGACGCACTCTGCTCTGTGCATGGTTAGCAGAGTGCTAAGATTATGTGTTGGAGAGTCGTTATGTAGCTTTTCTTTGTGGATGTGTTTACAGCTGCAAAGGAACGATTGGGATAGCGTGTCAGGGTACAACCACGCTGTGCAGACTATGATGCTGATGGTGATGAAGCAGGCCAGTGGGCGGCCCTGGGGAGACCACGGCCTGTTTCTGCGCTACCACATCGAAGCTGCAACCATCAAGGGTGTCAACAGCTTCCGGCAGTACAAGACTGACGCCACTACCATCGGCAGGTCAGAGATGGTGTATACTGATTTTGTTTATATTTAAGGCTTTTATGTTCTGCTTGTAATTTGACACTTTTATGATCTTTTTTTTGTCTAAATGAATGTCCTGCAGGCTGCTGGAAGGAATGTATCGTAAGCTGAATAACCTCCTGGAGCGCCTACACCAGTCCTACTTCTTCTACCTCATGCCGTCACTCTCTCACTTTGTCTCTATTGGATACTACATGCCAGCCTTCGGCCTGCTCGCCGTTATTCTGCTGCTTCGTGTATCCTGAAATAAAAATGAAATGAAATGTATAAAAGAAACCTAATAACAGCTGAGAGCAGGGTGGGAACAAATTCAACCTTCAGTTTTTTTCCTTGACTGTAATACAGGCATTAGACTTGTGGGTTCAACTCAATACTCCACCATCGACAACAGAGGATGGAGTTGCTGACATTGATCAGGTTACACACACGTGCTAAGACAAACTCATCAAAACTGAACCTGAATTTTGCTGGTTAAGCAACACTTTATTAAAAATCTGCTTCCTTCCAGCAGTCCAGTCCAGGAGTGCTGTCGGTGTTGACTCCTCTGGTGATCAGCCACCTGACAGGAGTTGCTCTGTACGCGCTGCCGATCCGTTTTCAGGAGACTGCTGTCGAACATTTCCCTGTGTCTGAGACCGAGGCTGTGGTTCTGACAGCAATTGCTATTTACACAGCAGGCCTGGCGTTGCCGCATAACACACACAGGTACTACATTGTGTGTGTGTGTGTGTGTGTGTGTGTGTGTGTAAATTGATTTTCCTTGTTTATTTCCTTGTACATTTTATTAAATACACCTGTCCTACTGCTTGTTAACCCAAATATTTAATCAATCAATCAGATGATAGTAAGAAGTGGTTTGTCTGAGTATTTCACAAACTGCCCACACAACAATCTCTAGGGTTTACAGAGAATGATCAGAAAAAGAGAGAAAAATATCCAGTGAGCGACAGTTCCTGATGTCAGAGTAGAGTGACTCGAGGAGGGCAAAACATTAATGTACAAACTATGAAACTGAGTTTTCAGTATGAGCACAAATTCAAATCATTCAGGGTTCTCACACTGAGTTATGTATGCATCAGTGCACACACTTAAGAGACATCCACATAGGAAGTGATTTCAAAGTGACCAGAAACCACAGAAAGTCAGTAGCACTTGGTAACTTTAAGTTAAAAAGGGGACGGCGACGTAAAATCTGTGGGGCCCGAATGAGTCGATCAACTAAAGTGAGCTTCCTGTGTGGATTACCCCTCAAAGTTCAGTACATAAAGTTAAATTGTAAACATGTCAAAACATAACTTTTAGTTGATTATCAGACAATGGCTAACTTGACGCAGGAGATTAAGTGAGCTGTTGTGTTGTTTGTTGCAGACTGCTGTCGGGGGAGGGCACGGAGCAGGGCTGGAGAGTGCTGAAGCTCGTCGCGGTGCTGTACCTGGCTGTGCTGCTGGGCTGCACTGCCCTCATCAACTTCTCCTTAGGCTTCATTCTGGCTCTCACTCTGGTGCCCTTAGCTGCCTTTGTCACACCCCACGTTCCAAAGTAAACACCTGCACAGACACTTTGGCCTTCATAGCCCTCTATCACTATACAGAACTAAAACCGTGTTCTGCTCTTTTTCTCTCTCCAGGGTTTTGTCAGCGTTCATCTTGGTCATCCTCAGCCCAGCTTGCACGCTCCTGTTTTCAGTCTTTTTCTTTCAAGAGCTGCAAGACATGCCTGTCAGCTTCCAAGATGGCTGGTTGCTGTATCTATCAGTCATTTCACAGGGGATCCTGGACCACTCCCTGTACGGATCTTTAGTCTACCCACTCATAGCATTGCTGGTTTATCCATGCTGGCTGCTTTTCTGGAACATCCTCTTCTGGAAGTAGCCCACAGGTCCACTGAAGGGTCTCGTGAGTGCGACCGCCCTCCGAAATGTACTCAGGACTGTCATTGCTGGGTGAATGTGAAGAATTACCAGTTGAATCCACTGGAGAGGAAAAAACAATGTACTGTAGTTGCCTTGGAGAAGACGCAGCAACTCCAACTCCATGTTTGGACATTTGGTTATTACGTTTACTCAAAATATTTCAGACTTTAAACATCAGAGGCATTTCTGAGTCACCAAAAACTATTTGAAAGTGAGCAAAATGAACTGATTTCTACTTAACATCAGTCTTAGAATTACACAGTATAGCTGCATGAAGGGGATGAGTTTCCCAATAACTATAAAAGTCACCGTTGGGTTGATTTGTGTAAAAGGAGATTTTGATTAAAGGTTTTTTGGGGGGATACATAAAGAACAATACAGTTTTTTTATTAATCATACAGGATGCTAAACATTGACTCGGTACCAACATATAAAACAGTGATATAATGGTAGAAACCACTTTGGCCGTCTGCCTCTTTTTAAAATGTTTGTCTGCATTGGAACAAGCCATCACTACATCTAATATTTTTATACTTGTTGAAATTTTGGTTTGTGTTTATTTCATATTTATGGCTGCCAAAAATAAAATACATTTTGACACCTTCCTGTATTATCACTGCACATACGTACATCTTATTTACTGCGGCAAATACATAAAAACGTTCCATTAGGACAGGGGTGTTCACGAATTTGATATCATTTACCGTGTCACAGAATTATTTAACATTAATCTGTAATATAATAAACATGGATGAAAAATAGTTTTTTTAGTGTAGAAAAACACAAAAAAAGAGTGAAATGATACTTTTCCTACAGAAAGATTTCAGACCTGTTGCCACAGATTAAAAGGACTTCCACAAAGGCCCTGTACAAACATCTGGAGGGTTTACAGAGAACGGTCAAAGACAAAATACCCAGTGAGCTGCAGTTCTCTGGTTAAACATGCCTGTTTGATGCTAGAGGTTGGAGAAGAAGACCACACTGCTTCAAGATAAGACCCAGAAATAACCACATTACAGCAAAGTATGCTGAAGAGCATCTTGAGCCTTAAAGCCGATGGGCTACAGCAGCAGAAGATCGCACCAGATTCTGTTCACCTAGGAGCAGGAAGCTGAGGCTATGATTCACACTGCAGCCTTCTTGAGTATTGATGCTGACCGTGTTCATGCCTTTATGACCACAGTGGACCCATCGTCTGATGGCTGCAGGATAACGTACCATGTCAGAAAACTCAAATCATCTCAAACTGGTTTCTTGATATGACAATGAGTTCACTCTACTCGCATGGCCTCCACAATCACAGATCTCAAGGCAACAAAGCACCTTTGGGATGATGTGGAACAGGAGATTAACATCATGTATGTGTATGTGCAGCTGACAGATGTGCAGCATCTGTACGATGCCGTCATGCCATTCTGATGGATGTTTCCAGCACCTTGTCGAATCTGCGCCATGAAGAATTAAGTTAATTCTGAAGGCAAACAGAGGTCCAACCTCTTACTAGCAGGCTGTGCCTAATAACGTGACATTTGTAGATCTCACAAGAACAGAAGAAACAGCATTTATTTTAATTCCATCTTGTTTATTCAGATAATGTGAGCTTTTACAGTATTATGTACTGAAAACAGATCATTCTTTTGCTGTCACATCTCAAAGAAACAAATTAGATCAGCTGCTAAATGTACAATTACTCAATGCTCCTCTGGTAAAAATAATACAAGTAATACAATGTTATACAAAAATAAAAGCACTCAACAACCCTGTAAATGCATCACAAATCCTTCTCTTTACAGCCACTGCTGCTTCTTTTTTTATTTTAAAAACACTTTTAATATTCTTTTGGCACCAACAGATGTCATATTAACAGACAGAATAGGGTATTGCACAAGGCTTCAACCTTTCTTATCACTTCACAGTTGGCAGACACCGGAGTTTGACATTTCCACAAATTCAGCTCCAATCAAATTTACCTCCCTTCTCTTCCCACCTAAAATAAATATTAGGCTGTCTGTGTTGCTTGCTCCACACACACACGCACGCACACACACACACTCACTAACACCCACGCACGCACACAGGAAAATAAATAGCAAGGAGATCTGGCTCGATGCAGATGTATGTCATGGTCAGGTCATGTCCATATAAACTGTCAAAGCTTCGCGTCAGCAGTTCATCGTCTGAGCAGCGAAGGGTGCAGCTCTGCGTCATGCTACAGCGCTTCAAACGGCCCCGTCTTCAGCAGCCAGCCAGCTGTCAGAGGACTCTCAGTGCACTTGACAGGCTTCGTGTAAGTATTTTGTCAACATGTAAGTGGCAGAATTAGTCTTCTCACTCTGTGTGTATGTATGTGTGCGTGCGAGTGAGTGAGAAGTGAAAACAGGACAGTGATGAAGGGCAGTCAGCTGCTGCTTAAACCAGACTCTCCCCGATCCTCTCGCCTTCCTTTCTCCTTTGTGTGAGATGAAAAAAAGATCACTGTCAGCAGGGGGAGAAGGTCCAGGAGAGTAAAACAAATATTGATTCCTAGGTATCTGTTATAGTACCTGCTGGATAAAGCTCTGTGTGTCAGGTCTGGCTGTAGCGCAGATCTCGCAGCCGGGACGAGATGGCTTGTTGATGAAAGTGCACGAGGGACACGCCCACTCTGTCTGCTGAGTTCACAAACATGTGGAGTTCATTTAGAGCTCTATCAAAAGTAATAATACTGCTTATCTATAATGTCTGTGCTGTCAAGGTGTTCATTATTCGTAATTAACAAATACACCATTACTTTTCTTGCTGGGAACTATGGTTTGAAAAATTAGGTAGATTTTGCATTAACTCTTGTCTGTGGGGATTAAGAGCCCAGAGCCCACCAACACTGACCTATGACTGCATTACAAACAGGTTTACTTTAAGGTTTAATTCACTCCAAGCATAATCTATCCTTTAACTCTTCCCTCCTGGGATGCCTACTAGGGGTAACCCTTGTTTCTCTTTTCTGAACAGAGCAGTTTCTTTCATATTGTAGGCTGGCTTCCAGGACAAAATGACTGGGTCAGTTTATACAGCGTACTAGAGCCAAAACATGTCCTTGTTATTAGGGTGCAGGGGAGTTAATCAAGTTTGGCATTCCTGTGTCCCTGCAATGTTAGAAGCATCATATACTAAACACATACCTGTGTTTTACTCGCTTTGCTGGTATGATCATTCAGCTGCAGCTTCTCAATGTCGAGAACATCTTTGATGTCACCTGGTCTGTCGCTCCCTCCACCTGTACCTGCGGACAACACAATGTTAAACTGGCTGCATCTACATCCAGCTTGAAAGACTTTCACACGCCTACAAAAATCCCAAAATAAAGAATTGTAATTTTTGAATAATATCTTAAGGTTATTTAGCAGCCCCACTCACAAATTCCTGACAGAACATGTATAATTCCTACATTAGGAATTGTTTTCCTGCAGTGTTAATTCAGGTTTGATGACTCTCAAACCGTAGGGATTGTCCGGATTCTTGTATTTTCTCCACATAGCTTCCCCCAAAAGACAGCGAGTAATTAGAATAATTAATCTAATAGCACTTTATGCTCATCAGTATCAGCGGTCATCATGCTTTTCAGGAATTTAGCCGTTACGCAGTCTGGCTTGGATTTCAGCGTAGTACCATCATATCTATTTCCCCTTTCCTCCTGTCATGCTCCTCTATCTGCTCCTCCCAGGGCACCATCGGTTTTACAAATGGGACTCTGTATCTTGGTGCTCGGAAGCACTCGATTTGGTCGATGCCATGTGTGTGGACAGGTGTTCATCCTTCTTGAAACGAAGGTCTATGTTGGTGTTTCGGACACCAACGAAAGACGATAAGACAGGCTGGCAGTTAAAAACGTGGACAGTTAAAGACTGGGTGCAAATCTTCTGCAGTCAGGAACTAATCTGGAAATCACGAGACTTTAATGTGTACACAGGTGACTTTCTACTAGACTTTATGCTTCGTTGACCACGAGTTTGAGACGCAGTAAATCTAAAAGATGATCGAGTCAGCAAACATTGCTCCGGTGTTCGGTCACAGAGTGCTGGCTGCTCGGCGGCAACGCTTCCTCCATGAAGGGTTTCTTTACCTAATGAAATGAAACTAATTATGCAATAACTTCCAACATCCCCCTGATTCAGCAGCAGGAAAGGTTCAGTTTATATCAGTATTATCTCAGCACATCAGTGACAAAAAGCTCTAGAGTACTGAGGATGGTTAAGGTGGCTGCGACTGACTCTGCTAACAAGTGTTGTTGTTAATTAGCAGGACCGCAGCAGTGCACTGCAGATGCAACCGAAACATCATCATCGCAATGTACCTTGAACTCACCCTGGTTGTTGTGGGGAAGCCTTGAAGGGAGGGTGTTGTAACCCCTCCAGTCCTGGGAGGTGGGCCCGTTGCCTGGGGGGAGAGGTGTGGTGAGTAGGGCACTCTCCAGGTCCTGCTGGAACAGCTGGCGGGTAATCCGGGCTTGCCGGGCAGAGATCAAGTATAGGTACGCTGTATCGCCATCCTTCTGCACCCCGTAGGAAGCTAATGACCTCGGCTCGGTGCACAAACACTGACCGATCACCCAGCGCTGGACGCGAGGATGGAAACCGTACTCGAGAAACACCTGAAGAAGAAGAAGAAGAAGAAAGGAGGAGGAAGTCAGTGAGTGCAAATTTAAGATCAGCTACATTTCCAGCTGTTGTAACCAGCAGGTTTCTGACCTGTTGCTTGAGTGCAGCCACAGTCATGTAGGGAAACACTTTCACTGTGACGCAACAGGACGAGGAGACATCCTCCACCACCACAGATAAACTGCAACACAGACATGGCACACGGGTAAACCCTGGAAGACACAGCGGTCATAATAATGACCTTGAATAGCCCTGCGCAGCCAAACGTTTCTCCACCTCCTCACCTGATTTCCCCATCTGCGTAGTTTTTTTCCGACAGCTGTATCGTCAGCGCCGCTTTCTGTCGAGCCAGCGCGGACGCGTGCTGTGAAGCAGCTTGCGTGTCACCGGCTTCGATTGCCCTGGTGAGCTCCAAACACAGCTCCTCTGAAAAGCACAGCACAGCAATTAAACGTGACATTATTAAACTACACTGTGAGTAAAGAGAGAGAGAGAGAGAAAAAAAAAACCATGGCGACAAACATGGATGCTCACCGCTCAGCGGGAGCGAGGCTGAGCTCCACTGCTCCTTCGCCACTGCCGTGTTGTTCTGTTTGCTGTCTGATTCGTATGTATCCACATTTGCAACTGTCAGAGGAGAGATGGAGAAGTTTGTCACTGAAGTGCTTTACAACGCCTTGAAGTCAACACATACCAAGTTCAGCCGATATCAGTGTTTACACTTGCTGCACCGGGTTGATAAAGGTCCTACGTCTGCGCACGTTTATCACTAAGCAACAAAGCAAAAGCATACAAAGACTAACGCCCTATAACAGTTGACCCAAACCAAACGATACTTTATCTCCTCCAACTAACATGTGTAACGCTGCTTTGATTTGATTCCAGCTTTTACCATTAACCTCAGATAGAAAACATCTAAAGTGCTTTTTCTTTGACTTCTCACAGCGTGAGTTACGTTTCGCAGACACAAATTTTTTTTAGGTGCAATACGTTTACAGTATAACAAGGGTCAGTAATTTGCCCTTATTTACTCAGTTTGTTTATAAAGAGTCTTTTTAACGGTTTAACAAATGGTTTTATTCATCCCCTTTAACCTGAGGCAAACCCTATTTTCACGTTTTTATGAAAAGAAAAATGTAATAAACAAAAGTATGAGGGGAGAGAGAGACAGGCAAAACGGGTAGAGCAAAAAAATAGATTGTTCATCAGCATGCCGCCACCAGAGGGCGCCTCAGGTTTTATTTCTTTGATGGATTATCAACATTAAATCAATTCTTTACAAACAAGAGCTCTCAGCGGGCTACACTGACACTTTAATGTTTTATGATGTTTTTATTACAACATGCTGACGTCAGCATTGTAAATATGGGTAGCAAGTGTAGTTTATTAATCTTTTTGAGTCATTGTGAAGTTATATAATCTTATATTGAAAAAATGTTTTAAAGAAGAAAAAAAAAGCTTATGTCCCCCAATGACCAATATATTGCTTTACAGTTTTTTTCTTAATTGGTGTGACCCTAACCTTTGACCTATGACCTTGAAGCATTAAATACTCGAATAGTGTATTTTATCATCTTCACCCACATGATTGGAACCTAACTGACTGAAATCTTTGGCTTCTGTAAGCTGAAAAAACATTTATTCATGCTCTGTGTGACTTTTGCAAAGCTTTACGGCGTCATTGTGACGTCGCAGGGTCTCCATGCCCTTTCATATGACATATTACTCCATATGTGTTCTTGGATTTATTTTCACGGTCATTTGAAGGTCAAGGTCAAATGCTTAACCAACCTAGGTACTCATGTCCCCCAAGGCCTACTATGTTGTTGCAAAATTTGAAGATGATCCATGAAAAATTGTGGTTAATTTAAAGTTTGTACTGATTTCCACATTTGGTATGACCTTTAACTTGACCTGATTCTGGCATCTACCATCACAGGAAATTTGAAAACGATATCTTGAAAACTCAGGATGCTAGACTGTTAGGAAACAGACCGATTACATACTCTCTCCCTTTGGGTGGAGGCTTGAAAGCATTTTGTTTGTTGAACTGTTACAGCAAAAACTGAGTGCAACACAGATTAAGACAAAAAGTTTTGCGTCATTGTAAAAAAGAACCAGTAAGAAACGGTTTTGCTGTGTATGCACAAAGTAAGGACGCTGATGCTTTGTGCTTTCAAGAGATTTGCAGTTCATCAAAGCTGATTCAAAATGGACCGTTGCCAGTCAAAACGCAGAAGAGGATCCTTTACTCAGCAGATATTTGGGTGAAAGTTGAACTGAGTTTTCAAATTGAAGCAACACAGCGGAAAAAAATGCGTCACAGGGAACAGAATTGTGAAATACACTTTACGTCCTCTCAAACCACTCGTTAACAAATATCTAATTAGTTACAGCAAACATGGCAGAAACTGTGCAACTAAAATCGACTAAAATAGGTTGCTGTTTGCTGGATTTGCTTTAGTAGAATTGTGCAGCAGCTGTGGTTTAAAATCCACAGCTCCATGTTTTTAGGCATGGTCAAGACGACCTGCTGAAGTTGAAGGAGTCAAGTGACTGTATGCTCACTGGCTGCTTTGTTAGCTACACCTTTTTCAACTGCTTGTTAACACGAATCACAGGACAGGACCTCGGCACATTTTGGTATGTAGACATGGTAGAGATGCCCTGCTGAACAGAGTATCACAACAGGGGAGAAGGGTGATCTTAGTGACCTGGACCTTAAAATCTCAGAACAACAACCAACAAAAGGCCTGGTTTCAGTTACTGAGTCTTTAGTCCTAATGTTTACTAAAATGGATTTTTGGAAAGGATGTACAATGTTGTTTAATGAGTGTTACATTTATATTTGACTGATATAAACCATTTTTCATTTTATCGGAAATAAAGAAACAAAATTGTCAAACTGACCTCTGTGTGCCTCTCTTAGTGAAGACATCATCACGGTGGCCCACTCCTCGGCCTCTCGGTCGCAGCGGAAGTTGAAGCGGATGCAGTCGTGAGGCGGAGCAACAAGACGCATCTCATGGCAGCGAGAGGACTTGACCTCATACTGCACAGAGCGCAGGTCAAACTCTGCGATAAACTGCAGGTAAAAACACAAAGTGATGTAAGAAAATTTCTTCCCCATACGTTAGCTGAAGTGTGACAAATGAATCCTAGAGCCAAAAACTCAGTTCCAACACCAACAAGTCAAATCACTTTCGTTTGCATCCACATGACTAATTGTTTAATATGTCAAAAAACACCTCAAACCTGAAAAGCTAACGAATGTTTAGCATATTAAAAAGGAAGACCCTCCTTTGCACTGAACAAGAGCTGAGGGAGGAAAAAAAACAAACAGTAGATGCAACAAATCCAAACTGCAGTTCTCTTTGGAGGACTATCACAGTTTAATAGAAAGGAAACAATCCCCTGATACATGGCAAAATGAAGCATGTGAAATCCTCACTTTGACAGAGAAAGACGTGTCATCAGTGAGTGAATTTGGCAGCAGAGATTTCTTTTACACACAATCCGTCTTGGAACATTCACTGTGGCAGTGGGATCTTCAGGGCACAGACAAAAGCCGGGAAGATGGATTTGCCTTCTGCCGGAAGGAATGCATGCACATTGTCTGATACGATAACGCGGGGTGGCTGTCAAGTCTTTGAGCTGAGACAGACGAGCTAAAAGAAGTTGAATCAAGACGTGTTTCGGTAGTCGAGGGGGAAATCTGTCAGAGTGGAGATGCAAAAGCAAATTCAGAGCCTGTCAGAGTTCAGGAAGATGACACACAGTGAATGTGACAAACAAAGGGCAGATCTGGGAGTTAAGTTATGATCTGGCCAGTCAGACACTGTGCAAAGTGAGGTGAGCTTAAGCATGTGTGCCTTTTTTGTTTATTTTATTGCCAGTATTGAGAAGATTAAACTTGTGTTTGTATTGAAATGTCTTTTGCATGCCACAATCTGCTAATTGATCCTTTGATCGTCAAAAAGTAGTAAAAAAAAAGCACAATTATGTGAAGCCAAACAGCTTTAAATGGCTTGCTTTGCCAGATTAATTGTGCAAAAATACACGTTTAGTCTCACAGACTGCTTAGAATTGGTCGGTTTTTAAGTATTTAGTATTTAAGATCAAAGCTTTATTTAAACTGAACAAGTTGCTGTTACTGAAAGAGAGACAATAAAACATAAAAACAAGCAGTAAATTTGAAAAATGACCGTATGTCATGCTCGAGTCTGAATGGTGGCCCTTTGCTGCATGGGCAAAAACTGTCCGAAAAATGTGTCTAAATATCATATCATAGATCTACAGTTTCATATTAGGCTCCATGATTTATTTCATGGTGTCACACGTTACATTTTGCAGCAATACTTTTTAATTATTTGGATGACGGTGTGCAGGCTTGCATAGGTAGCTCTGAACAGCAGCAGGACCATCCGAGACAAATCGAGGAGCTTGCTCCTAAACGAAGGGCTGACACACATAGACACACACACACACAAACACAGCAAATTATGCCAAACACAACAGGTTCAAACGCCACAAACCACACAAGAACCATGGGAAAGAGTATGGAGACACTTCACGAATGAGAAGCACTAAAGATGCAAGAACTAATCCGACATTAGAAGTTGAAAGTACTACGCTTACATTTGGTGTTTTATACAGCCTGTAAACATTCATTTCTTCTTTCTGCTGCTCCATTTAAGGGCCACCACAGCGCATCACCCGCCTCTATCTCACCCTATCCCTACCATCTTCTTCTGTCACATCCGTCATCCACCATACATCCATCAATCTCCTCTATGTTCTTCTTGAGCGTGGCCTCCTAGACTCCCCAATGCTCATCCCTGTCCAATATGTGTACATCCACATCACTGAAAGTGTCCACTGGCCTACAGGAGTAAATAGACTGCAGAGTCCTGGCCTGAAGAGGTAGTTGTGGGCTCTGCATTGTGCCATCCTCTTAGCCAGAGGTTGTTCGATTGTATAAACCACAGCAATCCTCCTGGCTCTTACTTTTTAATCGGGTCAACCAAAGAACCATCCAACAGTGGACACTCTTAGCTCGACAAAGCTAAAAGCTCAGTGAAAACAGGATAGCAACATCCTTCCATGTATTTCAAAAAACTGGTGGTTGCCTGGAGACTGTACTGTTTTTTGTTTTTCACATTTTGTGACGGATGGTAACTTGTTGTGATTAAATGGTTGCCCAGAGTTCACCTGATAGGATACAAATTTTGTGCAAACAGTCGCAGTCTGACTTGGACCGACTGCGATCCAGGCCTGACTTACGCCTGTCTCTAAAATGATTATTTTCTTTTCTTACCTTTATTCTTATTCATCATTTTAGCCAAACTCAAACACTTTTATATTTTCTGATTATGTTCTGATCAGTATTGTGCATAATTAACTACCTGCAAACTCACAAATGAATCATAATTCTGTGTTTAACCCTTACACTGTTTCTCTTGTTCAAAAGTATAATCTGTTAGTGACACAGTTCTTCATATTATAAAACGTTAAATAACTATCATATCCTGGGGTGCCTGATGTTTCCCACCGCCATCTTCACCATCCCTTTTCCAATATATCCACTTTCCCTCCTCTGCACATGTTCTAACCAACTCAGCCTTGCCTTTCTAACGTTGTCTCCAAACCGCTCAACCTGAGCTGTCCTTCTGTTGTACTCATTTCTAATTCCTGGTCACTTCCAATGAAAATCAAATATATCTTCAACTCTGCCTGCTGTCTTTTTGTTAGAGCCACAGTCAACAATCTAAATGGAAACAGTGGTAAAGCGCTAAGGTAAATGAACCTCTGTGCTCAGTGTGGTTTTCCTGATAAGCCATGCTGTTATTTTTATCTGTCATTACCAACTCTCCAATCACAGGAGGGCTTGAGCACTAAGGTTAGTCACGCCATTAACTGGCTAACAGAATGACTAAAGCTTCTTCTTCTGCTTAAGCCACTGTTTGAATCATTTGGTGTAGAATACCAGTGAATAAATACAGACTTCCTACAACACACATAATGAGAAATGACTTGCCAGTACAAGGCTGAAATCTGCATGTTTGTTCAGATGACAAGAGGATCGTGGAAATTCCCACCTGCCATTTTGCCATTAAGATTTGGAGAGTTTACCACTATAAAGGACTTCCCCCGTGATGCTGTTATGTCGTGGAAGGGCCGAAAATGAAAACGAAACTAAAAGTTTTAGTAACTACACTACTTCTCCGTTAAAACAACAATGTGAGGCTTTTTAAGACCCCCCTTTTAAAAACATACTGTTTGGTAATAAGCACGACACCGGGGAGGGAGTCTGAAGGCTCTGCTATCAGGCGCTTGATTGTCACAGTGGATCCTGGTGTAAACTGGAGGAAAGAGTTTCTGTTGTTCTGAGATTTGTCGTGCCTCAAATTGAATCCACCAAGGTGCACATGTCGTGCTATGAGATCCGTAAAACTGCGCGTAAAGGCCTTTTGTTAGTTAAGAATATAAATGTCACTTAAAAAAGGCGTTTGTGCACACACACACGTGCACACACACACACACACACACACACACACACACACACACACGTTTAGGTTGATAACAAAAGCATTTGTTCTAAACATACAGATGTGTGTGTGTGTCTACGCTTACCACACTGCGGTTTCCGCTCGTATCGCGTAAAGCCAGTCGGAACTCTCCGGCCCGGCTCGGGTCCATGCTGAGCTGCAGGCGCAGAGCCTCGCTGCCCGCTCCGGGGAGGTACAGCGGTCGGATCCCGGAATGGCACACCGAAACACGGACGGACATTAAGACTGTACTGCAGCAGGCGGTAGGTGCAGGGCCGCCGCATGCAGCCTGTGGGGACGAGGCAGGAATCGGGGCTGGCGGAGCCCAGCCGCCCGAGCTGAGAGCCATGTCGCGGACACCACGGACGGGTGAGGCTCGGTACTGCTGCCCGTGTCTTCTGCGGGGTTTAACAGGTCCACCGGTGTTTAAAGAGAGCGCGTTTTATCACGGGGAGGCTCTGGCTGTCTCCGCGCCTCGCAAATTCTTCCATGTCTACCCGAAGCCGAGCGACAGAAAAACAAAACAGGAAGCTGAAGAGTACGACTGTAAATCTTCTCCGTAAAGAAACAGCGACTCCAATTTTAAAACAGCGCAATATAAGAAAGATTTAAAACACACACTCGGATTAAAAATTAAAAATATTAATCTCTAATCATCTCTAATAAAGAATTATATCTCTAATATTAATCATACTTGCCTTTGCTTCATGTTATTTATATGCACTGTTCAGAAAAAGAAAATGAAAGAAACAGTCATCCCAGTAGGCTATAAGTTATTTAAGCTTTATGGATGGTAAGACATGGATGTTAACACCCTTTACTAACCCCTTATTAATCCCAGAGTTGGGAAATTCACATTGTTGTAGCAGCATAACAAAGGGTTGAACCTAGTGCAAAACATATAACTTGTTCCAGTTTCTTTGGTTGGATCTATGAAAAATACCAAACATAACATGGTTTGATAGACAAAAAAAGAGAGAGAGTGAAATACTTTTGTACCAGTAAGGTGATTCCCAAAGAGCTGTTAGTCAAAAACCTGACATATCTCGAAACTGTGTGCCTAAAAACAATTTAGGAAACTGGACAAATGGAGGAAAAAAAGAGTGTCGGGCCTAAAAACTATCTAAAACAGTTGAACAGAATCTGAAAGTTATGCCCTTATAAAAATAGGAAACAATCCAGCAAAGACCTAATACAGGACCTGAGACATGCATCTGGGCCTTCAGCTAAATTCATGCTGTTCACTGAAACCTCATCGGATATGGTCTCAGTGGAGGAGTGGCTGTCAAGAAGCCATTGTTAATGAAGGGAAAGATGTTTTCTCCTCTTTGTGGCTGAGGTATGCCACATTTCACATGAACTGATCTGATGGAGTAATGAATCCAAACTGAAACGTGTAGTTCAAATTATCAACGTATACAGAGAAAATCAGTGAAGATGTACAACAGTGAGTGTCTACAGCCATCTGTAAAACACAGTGGAGGATGTTTTGGGTTTTGTCTGGGGTCCGCATTTCAGCCAGTGGGAATCATGTCAAAATTGATAGAATTATTAATGCAGAACAGTACCACCAGATTTTGATCATCCATGAAACACTATTTCTAAAACATCTGATTTCCAAGGGTTTCGTTTTTCAGCATGGCAGTGATCCCAAATACACTGCCAATGCAGTAAAAGCATACCACACAATGGAGCACTGACAGTCATGGATCAGCCTGCCAAGAGCCCGGACCTCAACATTTATTGAAGCAGTGTGGGATCATCTTGACTTAGAACAGAACAAAAAGGAAGCCAACATTCAAAGAAGAGCTTTGGATGTTCTTCAAGAAGGAAGAACTATTCCTTAAGACTACTTAAAGAAATGATCAGAAAGCTTGGCTAAGAGATGTCAGACTGTGCTGAAGAATAAAGGTGGTCAAACACAATATCGACTTTCAAGCACATTTGAACTATAAAAGCTCAATTTTACCTTGTATTCTGTATTTCCATGTATATTTTCACATTTCAATAAATTGATGCACTTATTTTTTCATTTTGTGAGCAAAATATAAAGAAATGAGGGTGGATCAAAACTTCTGCGTGGTACTGCAAACGTAGATGAACGTACAAGCACTGATAACCTTGAACAGCAGAGAGGGAGAGTCTTTCTTAGACATTTTCTTCTAAGGAAAGTATTAACCTCCTTCTAACCTTTGTGCCATAATGAAAGCTGTTCAGTGGCACATACCACATGGCACATAAGTTGTTTATTCCTATTTATGGAGATCTAAATAAATACATAAATAAATAAATAAAAACAAATCATAATTATTTGTTTAAAACTTCTCTCTAAATAAGACTGACAGATCGCACACAGAGGCACTAAGAGAAGATACTTTAATGGGCTCTGTCATGCATGGTCATGACCAAAAGTTTATACACAATGCAGAAGTAAAGCATCGAATTGTGCACTGGAGTCAATTCAAGAAGTCTGTCCTTCCAGCACAGGGTCTGTTAATAAGGCACATATTGCCTAATTCTGTGCACATCTGACTAAAAAACAAGTCCTTTGGTAAATGATTCTTCTCACATCAAGCCGTGAAGGAAGAAAAGACTCAGCTCACCTCCTCCACACTTCTGTTGGTCTGAACAAAGTAAAGAAGGTTACAGTAATATCTGCGTAGCAGGACATCCATCCAAACATGTGGAACATGAAGCAGTTAGAGTATGGAGCCCTGGCAAGACGAGCAAACCAGATCAAGAACGAGCTCAGACAGGCAAGAAAAACTATGTTTACACAGAGTTGTAATAAAGGAAGCATAAACCAGAGTTAGTCATGCTGTCTTTGTTGTAATATCTTTAACCTTTGCTTTCAATTCCTCTTCTACAGGGAGTAAGAAGACCCTACAAAGAAGTGATCGATGTCTTCCAGGGTGATTTACACAGGGCAGGAATGAAACCTCTGACATTTGTCAGACAGGTAAACTTGGACCTTTACACACTGTGTAAACTCATTACGTTTCCTTTGAGTAAGGATTGCCCGTGTTGCGCTTTTTCACAGGTTCTTGCAGCGTGTGTTTACCCGCCGCTTATCAACAGCAGCAATCTGCCACTTGATGTAAGACAGAGGGCCCAGGAGGAGCTGGGGAGATGTGTTGGAGGGAGTGTAGGTGAGGGCAACGTATGCGGTCTAATGACGTGGAAAAAAATGAAAATGCTTGTAGTGCAGGACCCCCAAGGTGGAGCGCATAAACTCCACCTACCACAGTAGTAGTTGTCACACAATCTTTATTGTGTGACAACTACTACTGTGGTTTCGGCCCTTGGCTCCGGACACAGGCACCCCATCTCGCTGCCACACCTTCCCAGCTAGCTTTCCCTGACAAAAAGCAGACACACAGTCAATTGATGCACCTGCGCACCTATTCTCCCCGCCTCAGCACCGCCCCATGAGCTCACTGTGACGTTTTCTCCGCTGCAGCAGGCCAGAGACCATGCCCCTGCCAAAAGGCTTTATCTGCAGTAACCGTGTGGTGGCAGAAATAGCAAAAGACTAAAACCCCCAAAACAGGGCAGATGGCATCAAAACTATCTACAGATACAGATCTAGAGAGCTTCAACTGGTAAAAATGGAACTGGAGAATACCTTTAAGGTTCTTAGGGTTACTACAATCAAACAAGTCAAATCAAACTTTATTGTCAGTTCTGCAATGTACAGGACATACACAGCACTGAAATGCGTTTCGCCCACTGTGTGCAATAGAAAAAAAAATCTAAATTCAATTCAAATCTAAAATAAAATAAGATAGCTGTTTATGTATAAAAAAATGAGGTTTGCAAGAATTCTTTTAAAAAAGTTTTTTAATTCATAAAGTTGGGTGAGAATATCTTACTTTCAGTGATTCCTTGAAAGAGTAGTTGTCAAACAGCTAACAGATCATCTGCAGAGGAATGGTTTATTTGAAGAGTTTCAGTCAGGTTTCAGAGCTCAGCACAGCACAGAAACAGCTTTAGTGAAGGTTACAAATGATCTTCTTATGGCCTCTGACAGTGGACTCATCTCTGTGCTTGTCCTGCTAGACCTCAGTGCAGCGTTCGATACTGTTGATCATAATATCCTATTAGAGCGATTAGAACATGCTGTAGGTATTACAAGTACTGCACTGCAGTGGTTTGTATCATATCTATCTAATAGACTCCAATTCGTGCATGTAAATGGAGAGTCCTCTTCACACACTGAGGTTAATTATGGAGTTCCACAGGGTTCAGTGCTAGGACCAATTCTGTTTACATTATACATGCTTCCCTTAGGCAGTATCATTAGAAGACATAGCATACATTTTCACTGCTATGCAGATGACACCCAGCTCTATCTGTCCATGAAGCCAGATAACACACACCAATTAGTTAAACTGCAGGAATGTCTTAAAGACATAAAGACCTGGATGGCCGCTAACTTTCTGCTTCTTAATTCAGATAAAACTGAGGTTATTGTACTCGGCCCTGAAAATCTTAGAAATATGGTATCTAACCAGATTCTTACTCTGGATGGCATTACCTTGGCCTCCAGTAACGCGGTGAGGAACCTTGGAGTCATTTTTGACCAGGACATGTCCTTCAATGCACATATTAAACAAATATGTAAGACTGCTTTCTTCCATTTGCGCAACATCTCTAAAATTAGAAATATCCTGTCTCAGAGTGACGCTGAAAAACTAGTTCATGCATTTATTACTTCCAGGCTGGACTACTGTAATTCATTATTATCAGGATGTCCAAAAAACTCACTGAAAAGCCTTCAGCTAATCCAAAATGCTGCAGCAAGAGTCCTGACAGGGACTAGAAAGAGAGAGCATATTTCTCCTGTTTTGGCTTCCCTTCATTGGCTTCCTGTTAAATCCAGAATTGAATTCAAAATCCTGCTCCTCACATACAAGGTCTTAAATAATCAGGCCCCATCTTATCTTAATGACCTTGTAGTACCATATCACCCTATTAGAGCGCTCCGCTCTCGCTCTGCAGGCCTACTTGTTGTTCCTAGAGTATTTAAAAGTAGAATGGGAGGGAGAGCCTTCAGTTTTCAGGCCCCTCTTCTGTGGAACCAGCTTCCAGTTTGGATTCGGGAGACAGACACTATCTCTACTTTTAAGATTAGGCTTAAAACTTTCCTTTTTTCTAAAGCATATAGTTAGGGCTGGACCAGGTGACCCTGAATCCTCCCTTTGTTATGCTGCAATAGATGTAGGCTGCCGGGGGATTCCCATGATGCATTGAGTTTTTCCTTTCCAGTCACCTTTCTCACTCACTATGTATTAATAGACCTCTCTGCATTGAATCATATCTGTTATTAACCTCTGTCTCTCTTCCACAGCATGTCTTTATCCTGTCTTCCTTCTCTCACCCCAACCGGTCGCAGCAGATGGCCGCCCCTCCCTGAGCCTGGTTCTGCCGGAGGTTTCTTCCTGTTAAAAGGGAGTTTTTCCTTCCCACTGTCGCCAAAGTGCTTGCTCATAGGGGGTCATATGATTGTTGGGTTTTTCTCTGTATCTATGAAGCGCCTTGAGGCGACTTTTGTTGTGATTTGGCGCTATATAAATAAAATTGAATTGAATTGAATTGAATTCACTTAAAACAACAGTAACAGGTCTCCACAGATTACAAATAAACTGCGCAGAAATACTGTCATACTCTGGCTTCCATGTTTATCATATACATAAAAGTCTCTATACAGGAAGCATATGTAATAATAGAAGTGTTTAATAAACTATAGGCTCATATAGACAAACATTATAAATACAATGAAATGTATATGTCTTATAAAACATTTTTAAAAAGCCATTTTATGAATTCAAATCTAGGCAGAAATACAAATACAAAAAGTCTGCTTTGTTTTGCCAGATCAAGTTGTAGGTGTGTTTTATAATAATAATAATAATAATGGATTGCATTTATATAGCGCTTTTCGAGACCCTCAAAGCGCTTTACAATTCCACTATTCATTCACTCTCACATTCATACACTGGTGGAGGCAGCTACAGTTGTAGCCACAGCTGCCCTGGGGCAGACTGACAGAAGCGAGGCTGCCATATCGCACATCGGCCCCTCTGGCCATCACCAGTAGGCGGTAGGTGAAGTGTCTTGCCCAAGGACACACAGTGTTGGGAAGGTTACTTTTAAAATGTATTCCATTACAGATTACAGATTACATGCCCCAAAATGTATTCTGTAACGTATTCCGTTACGTTACTCAATGAGAGTAACGTATTCTGAATACTTTGGATTACTTAATATATTATCATGCTGTTTACAACTACGTGAATGTACTATTGCTGTGATTTATTACTGTTACTGAAGGTTCGCGGCTCTGAACCGTAGTAAAGAGACCTCTGGCTAATACGTCAGGTTTGTGTCGGGCTCGTAGCCGAAAAATAGCTTTACTTTGTTGTGTGGGTCAACTTTGCTTGCGAGAGACAGAGAGAGGCGTTGAAAGACTGCTCCAACGGAACTTGTTGTTTTTGGAGGAAAACACGAACACGGTGTACAGTCGAGTCTTAATAGCTTACTTACAACTTGGCTCGTCAGGCACTCTTCTTGGCTGCAGTGGTTGTTATTATATTTACATGCTTCCAACTCCCGTTTTTCCTCAATGACAACTCGTACTTTTCCTTTTTCTCCCTCCCTCGCTCACAGACACATAACGTGTATGGCAGTCCATTCTCCCTGCAGCACGGACTACACTGCCCATGATGCTACATTCTTTAGAGCTATACAGGGAGTGCAGAATTATTAGGAAAGTGGTATTTTTGAGGAATAATGTTATTATTGAACAACAACCATGTTCTCAATGAACCCAAAAAACTCATTAATATCAAAGCTGAATGTTTTTGGAAGTAGTTTTTAGTTTGTTTTTAGTTTTAGCTATTTTAGGGGGATATCTGTGTGTGCAGGTGACTATTACTGTGCATAATTATTAGGCAACTTAACAAAAAACAAATATATACCAATTTCAATTATTTATTTTTACCAGTGAAACCAATATAACATCTCCACATTCACAAATATACATTTCTGACATTCGAAAACAAAACAAAAACAAATCAGCGACCAATATAGCCACCTTTCTTTGCAAGGACACTCAAAAGCCTGCCATCCATGGATTCTGTCAGTGTTTTGATCTGTTCACCATAAACATTGTGTGCAGCAGCAACCACAGCCTCCCAGACACTGTTCAGAGAGGTGTACTGTTTTCCCTCCTTGTAAATCTCACATTTGATGATGGACCACAGGTTCTCAATGGGGTTCAGATCAGGTGAACAAGGTGGCCATGTCATTAGTTTTTCTTCTTTTATACCCTTTCTTGCCAGCCACGCTGTGGAGTACTTGGACGTGTGTGATGGAGCATTGTCCTGCATGAAAATCATGTTTTTCTTGAAGGATGCAGACTTCTTCCTGTACCACTGCTTGAAGAAGGTGTCTTCCAGAAACTGGCAGTAGGACTGGGAGTTGAGCTTGACTCCATCCTCAACCCGAAAAGGCCCCACAAGCTCATCTTTGATGATACCAGCCCAAACCAGTACTCCACCTCCACCTTGCTGGCGTCTGAGTCGGACTGGAGCTCTCTGCCCTTTACCAATCCAGCCACGGGCCCATCCATCTGGCCCATCAAGACTCACTCTCATTTCATCAGTCCATAAAACCTTAGAAAAATCAGTCTTGAGATATTTCTTGGCCCAGTCTTGACGTTTCAGCTTGTGTGTCTTGTTCAGTGGTGGTCGTCTTTCAGCCTTTCTTACCTTGGCCATGTCTCTGAGTATTGCACACCTTGTGCTTTTGGGCACTTCAGTGATGTTGCAGCTCTGAAATATGGCCAAACTGGTGGCAAGTGGCATCTTGGCAGCTGCACGCTTGACTTTTCTCAGTTCATGGGCAGTTATTTGGCGCCTTGGTTTTTCCACACGCTTCTTGCGACCCTGTTGACTATTTTGAATGAAACGCTTGATTGTTCGATGATCACGCTTCAGAAGCTTTGCAATTTTGAGACTGCTGCATCCCTCTGCAAGATATCTCACTATTTTTGACTTTTCTGAGCCTGTCAAGTCCTTCTTTTGACCCATTTTGCCAAAGGAAAGGACGTTGCCTAATAATTATGCACACCTGATATAGGGTGTTGATGTCATTAGACCACACCCCTTCTCATTACAGAGATGCACATCACCTAATATGCTTAATTGGTAGTAGGCTTTCAATCCTATACAGCTTGGAGTAGGAAAACATGCATGAAGAGGAAGATGTGGACAAAATACTCATTTGCCTAATAATTCTCCACTCCCTGTACCTGTAGCATTCTGCCTATTAGCTTAGCACAACAACAAAAAGGCGCTCTCTCACCCAGGAAACAGCAGAGAGAGCGTCACCCTGTAACCATGGCAACCGTAACGCTGCCGCCTGGAACAACAGAACATAGCTGTCAAACAAAACCCAAACAGTCCTGACCCGCCACAATATGAAATAGGGAAGTACCGCCGTGTAATCCATTTATTTCAACAAAGTAACTGTATTCTAAATACCACCTTTTTAAACGGTAACGGAATATAGTTACTCATATTTTGTATTTTAAATACGTAACGGCGGTACATGTATTCCGTTACTCCCCAACACTGAGGACACAACAACCGAGACTGTCCAAGCTGGGGCTCGAACCGGCAACCTTCCGATTACAAGACAAACTGCCAACTCTTGAGCCACGATCGCCCCCAATGTATGTGAGTTAAAGTCTGTTTTCAATCTCTTCAGGTTCATATTCTGCTGCACCTGGGATACCAGAAATCATCCACAGCATCTCTGAATTCATAAAGAGACGAGACTCTGGCATCTATGCTTATTATATACATAAAAGTCTCTATACGAGAAGCAGGAAGCAATAATAAAAAAGAAAAATTATTCCAATATAGTGTTTAATGAACTATAGGCTCATATAGACAAACATTATAAATACAATGAAATGTATATGTCTTATAAAATGGTTTAAAAAAGCCATTTTATGAATTCAAATCTAGGCAGAAATAATAATACCGAAAGTCTGCTTTGTTTTGCAGGATCAAGTTGTTGGTGTGTTTTATGTGAGTTAAAGTCTGTTTTCAATCTCTTCAGGTTCATATTCTGCTGTACCTGGCATACCAGAAATCATCCACAGCATCTCTGAATTCATAAAGAGACGAGACGGAGGAATTCCATCTCACCCCGAGAACATTTACATCAGCCCTGGCTCACAGTGGTCAATCTCGGTAACTCCATGATTACCGACATCCTGCATACATGTTCAATTCAATTCAATTCAATTTTATTTATATAGCGCCAAATCACAACATAAGTTGCCTCAAGGCGCTTCATAGATACAGAGAAAAACCCAACAATCATATGACCCCCTATGAGCAAGCACTTTGGCAACAGTGGGAAGGAAAAACTCCCTTTTAACAGGAAGAAACCTCCGGCAGAACCAGGCTCAGGGAGGGGCGGCCATCTGCTGCGACCGGTTGGGGTGAGAGAAGGAAGACAGGATAAAAGACATGCTGTGGAAGAGAGACAGAGGTTAATAACAGATATGATTCAATGGAGAGAGGTCTGTTAATACATAGTGAGCGAGAAAGGTGAATGGAAAGGAAAAACTCAATGCATCATGGGAATCTCCCAGCAGCCTACGTCTATTGCAGCATAACTAAGGGAGGATTCAGGGTCACCTGGTCCAGCCCTAACTATATGCTTTAGCAAAAAGGAAAGTTTTAAGCCTAATCTTAAAAGTAGAGATAGTGTCTGTCTCCCGAATCCAAACTGGAAGCTGGTTCCACAGAAGAGGGGCCTGAAAACTGAAGGCTCTCCCTCCCATTCTACTTTTAAATACTCTAGGAACAGCAAGTAGGCCTGCAGAGTGAGAGCGAAGTGCTCTAATAGGGTGATATGGTACTACAAGGTCATTAAGATAAGATGGGGCCTGATTATTTAAGACCTTGTATGTGAGGAGCAGGATTTTGAATTCAATTCTGGATTTAACAGGAAGCCAATGAAGGGAAGCCAAAACAAGAGAAATATGCTCTCTCTTTCTAGTCCCTGTCAGGACTCTTGCTGCAGCATTTTGGATTAGCTGAAGGCTTTTCAGTGAGTTTTTTGGACATCCTGATAATAATGAATTACAGTAGTCCAGCCTGGAAGTAATAAATGCATGAACTAGTTTTTCAGCGTCACTCTGAGACAGGATATTTCTAATTTTAGAGATGTTGCGCAAATGGAAGAACGCAGTCTTACATATTTGTTTAATATGTGCGTTGAAGGACATATCCTGGTCAAAAATGACTCCAAGGTTCCTCACAGCGTTACTGGAGGCCAAGGTAATGCCATCCAGAGTAAGAATCTGGTTAGATACCATATTTCTAAGCTTTTCAGGGCCGAGTACAATAACCTCAGTTTTATCTGAATTAAGAAGCAGAAAGTTAGCGGCCATCCAGGTCTTTATGTCTTTAAGACACTCCTGCAGTTTAACTAATTGGTGTGTGTTATCTGGCTTCATGGACAGATAGAGCTGGGTGTCATCTGCATAGCAGTGAAAATGTATGCTATGTCTTCTAATGATACTGCCTAAGGGAAGCGTGTATAATGTAAACAGAATTGGTCCTAGCACTGAACCCTGTGGAACTCCATAATTAACCTCAGTGTGTGAAGAGGACTCTCCATTTACATGCATAAATTGGAGTCTATTAGATAGATATGATACAAACCACTGCAGTGCAGTACCTGTAATACCTACAGCATGTTCTAATCGCTCTAATAGGATATTATGGTCAACAGTATTGAACGCTGCACTAAGGTCTACCAGGACAAGCACAGAGATGAGTTCACTGTCAGAGGCCATAAGGCCATGTGTATGTGCTTTCTAATGGATCATCACAATCTCTCTTTTCTGTGCTTTCTAGAACATTCTCAATGTCTTAGTGAACCGTGAGGCTTCACCAAGAACAGGTGTGTTGATTCCAGTGCCATGCCACAACAAAACCGTGTTGTCCATAACGCAGTTGGGTGCAGTCGCCGTCCCTTATTACCTGAGTGAGGAGCAGGGATGGGCGCTGCAGGTGGAAGAGCTGCAGCGAGCGCACGAATCTGCAAAGGGAGTCTGTAATCCTGTGGCTCTGTACGTCATCAACCCCGGAAATCCAGCAGGTATTTATTCCAGCCAGTGTGGGGATCATCTACTGTAAGTGTTTGTTCTTTGTGTTACAGGATGAATATTATACCCTTACTTGTTTTTATGCCACACTGCCTGTAGGTTATGTTCAGAGTCAAAAATCAGTGCTAGAGGTGATCCGGTTTGCTTGGGAAAAGAGGCTCTTTCTTCTGGTTGATGAGGTGGAGAAGCTATTATCATCCATGCAAGCATATTTTAAAAACCAAATGCATCTGTATAAAGGAACTTATGGATGTTTACATGTTGCATTGCAGCTCTATCAGGACTGTGTTTATGGGGAAAACTGTGAGTTTGTCTCCTACAAAAGGGCTGTGAGCGAGATGGGGCCTCCTTTCTCAGGCACAGTGGAGCTGGCGTCCTTTCACTCAGTGTCCAAAGGCTTCTCGGGAGAGTATGTGTTCAGTCCAGATATGTATCTGGTTTGTAATGGATGATTCTCACAAAGCTTGAGGCAAAAATTTAACTGAAATTTAAAGAAATAAAGCAGTCAAATAAGCAATCTCACTACAAGATCAAAAAGATGAAGACGTTAGTTTGCTCACTGATACTTATAAGTGCTATTGTGCATTATTTGCACAACTACAAAGATGATCAGGATTTTTAAAAACTTATACACCAAACTTCTCAAGTTTGTTAACTGCATTACAAATATTATTTCTCTGTATTGTTGAGTTTTAAGAAATCTTATCTTGAAAAACACAAATGTGACATAAGCTACTCTCTACAGTTTATGCTTTTTTCAGAAGAGAAATCTGAACACTGGATATACTAGTGAAAAAAAAAACAAGTTCTGAGGAGATTTTTGGGTACCTTAGCGTCACTGCGTGAGATACACCCTAGTCAGGCTGGCAGGCTGTTATTGGACCAGCACAGAGAGACAGTCATTTATAAACACATTCACATTTAAAGTCACCAATTAACCTAACATGCAATCTTTGGACTCTGAAAGGTTGCCAGATAACCTGGACAAATCCCACATATGCACAGGGAGAGACTCCAGCTGGTCAGCAGGTTTGACCCCTGAACCTCCTTGCAGCCAAGTTAATATGCTAACCAGTGCAATGGTTACCCTGATACTGGCGGCAGTTAGTGGCACCTCTCAGCCTTCTAGTAGATACACCTATGATGTAATTTAAAACTCCTACATCAGTTTGTTCTCGAGTTATCACATTCACAAACTTGGGTGCCCATGTTGTCTGTCAGTCTTTTATGGCTGTCAGGTAAAATCTTCCAAAGTTGATTGCATTGCACAACTTGCATCGTGACAATTACACTTTTGTGTTTAACATATATTTTCGGTGTTAATTGTAGAAATGTCTTTTTGAAATTCATGCAAATTAGTGCCAAGTGTGCTAAAATAGCTTTGGACATTTTCTTTAGACTGGTATGAACAAAGAGATCATTGACCAGAGTCTCATTGTAAGTTTAAACACTTCTTATACAAGCTAAAATGCAGAACTTAAAAGTATCACAGGTGTAGCAGTGATATTTTTAAGAGTGCAAGCAGGGTGGAGAGGATAGGGATGCATTTCATGGCAAGAGTGAAAAGGAAGGTTGTGTGTCCAGTATATCCACTATCCTTCCTCTGCACATGTCCAAACCATCTCGGTCTCAAACTATGTCTCCAACCTGCTCAACCTGAGCTTTGATGTACCAGTCCCCTTGAGCTGGCAGGCAAGAAGTAAAGAAGAAATCTTCATAGGATGTCGTAAAGAAGGGCGTGCAGAGGGTTGGTAGGAATAGTGTGAAATGAAAAAAACAAAACAAAACAATGAAATTCAGTGATAAACTGGTCATCCACTGAGAGTGATCATGAGAAGCAAAGCTCCAGAACAGCTACATTTTTGTTGTTTCTACATGCAAGTCTCTTTC
The DNA here is from genome assembly GCF_057382275.1 of Copadichromis virginalis. Taxonomy (NCBI): domain Eukaryota; kingdom Metazoa; phylum Chordata; class Actinopteri; order Cichliformes; family Cichlidae; genus Copadichromis; species Copadichromis virginalis. The sequence continues at coordinate 18,309,426 of NC_140635.1, forward strand.
ATTAGGTGTGGTCTCCGTGCTGGATATGTCGAGCTGGTAAATCTGGATCCTGCTGTCATGAAATACATCCACACGCTGTTCTCCAAAGATTCTTGTTCACCAGTTTTAGGTCAGATTGCCCTGGATCTGATGACGGACCCTCCAAAGCCAGGAGACCCCTCGTACCTGCTCTATAAACAGGTTGGACCTGAGAACTGTACTCTTGTTTAGCTGAGGATGACCAACTACATGTAGCGCTGTAGCTGTTTTTGATAAAGAATTTGCCATTTTCTACAAGCTGATGTCTTCTGCAGGAAATTGAGCAGATCAGGACTGTGCTGGTTCATAACGTGAAGAAAGTCCACGAGGTTGTCAACAGCCTACCGGGATTCAGCTGCCCACCCATTGAAGGAGGATTGTTTGCGTTCCCCAGACTGCACCTCACACCAAAAGCTATTCAGAAAGCCAAGGTTACAGCAGAAATGCAAGAGGATGTATTACATAATCTGTGTTGAAGCCCTTTGAACTTTCTCCTGGTTCATTTTCCTGAAATGTGTTTGTTGTTTTCCTTGGATATTTCAGGAATTAGGACTGCAGCCAGACACATTCTACTGTACGAGACTGCTAGAAGAAGGTGGAGTGTTTACCGGTCCTGGTTGGGAGTACGGACAAAAGGAGGGCACCTACCACATCAGGTACAACACAAGTCGGGCACTCTTCAAAGTACATCATTAGGAAATTATAGATATTATATAAAGCAATTTTATTTTTGGTATAAAACAAAAAATAATTTCTATTGTTAAAAGAAGTCTGTGTTTAGACTGCAGATGGATTCATTTCATGGTCCAAGTCTCAAAGTCTTTTTTTTTTTTTTTTTTTTTTTTTTTGTCTCTGCAGATTTTGCATCGCGGTCCCTCAGGACGTCATGGAGGAATTACTGAGACGCCTGAGCAGCTTCCACATGACATTTATGAAGGATTTTTCTTAAAGACAAAGTTCCCATTGGAGTCTCTTTTTTCTGTAATCCCATAACTCTATATAGAAAATCAAACCAATTTTTGAAACAGCGATGTTGATTTTAATAAATATGACATTTATTGCATACAATCTTTGGTCAGCCATCTTTTGTCACTACCCATTAGAGTAAGATACAGCTTCAGCTTTTCAGAAAGCAACTAACCGTCTATTACAAGTTCCAAATTCAAATGAGGCCTTACATCAGCAATCATTAAAAATTAAATTTAAAAAAAAAAAAAATAAAAAAAAAATAGTAGTGTGTTCTTTAAAGAGTTCCTGATAAATTCCGTGCTTTCACAATGGAATCCAGCACTAAAATAGGGGGGGGAAAAAAAAAGAAAAGAAAAAAAGTGATGTCAAAACAGCAAATCATTAGCCACTTAATCTGTCTGAGCCAGCAGACATGTAGAAAACCCTCAGTCTTATCAATCCACCTCACTGTCACTGCTGTGAACAAGAGGGTTTGAATCTGTATTGTTCAGCAGCTGTACTAGTAAAGAGATGAGCTTTCCATCTTGAGAAGCGTTTGTGTTACTGGGGCTGTTGAGGTTTCGGTGCAGCATGGTCTGAATGGAAGTGCGTAGCTCCCAGAGCAGCTCCCACGTCTCAACCTGCAGCTCACAGCGCACCAGAGATCGTCCAGAAAATGATACTTCTATTTTGTCGCCATGCACTGGTCACAAGAAAAAGAAGAGTAGTATTCAAGTCTACTAATGCAGAGGGATGATTTCATTTTTGGTGCTTGTCTAAAATGCAAACTACAAACATGTAGACAGACTTGCACAGTTGAAATAATTTCATTTTTACTGTAGCACTCCATAACAGTCCAAAAGCATTAGTCAGCACTTGAACACATCTAAACCAACAAGATTTTCAGCTGATCAGAGACGTGCACAAACAACGGACTTGAGTCAGATTACCATCCTCCAACCTGTGCTACAAATGCATTCTTTAGGGAGAGCAGAAAACATCTTACCCATCTCTGTGATATCGCAGTCTGTAAGCAGCAACAGAGCGAGTGGATGGACTGTAGAAGAGTCTCTGATGAAAACATTCCCGTTGGACTTGATGGCACTGAAGAATGTCAACCACCGACTAGGGAGGTCTTCTTTCCCACTACAATATAAAATGAAAACAAACTTTACATGCACATCAAGTCTGTTTGTGATGCAACTCAATATTTAGGGCATGCTCTGACCGGTTCACTGAGGAGCGGTGAAGCAGCACTGGCCCACTGAGTGTTCGCAAAGAAATGCTGTTGGGACGAAAGCGTCCTCCTTTAGTCACAACACCTTTCTTCACCTAAAAACAAAAGAACAAAACAAACCAGGTCTAATTTAAATGCAATGCAATGTCAGATTCAACACAAACACCTATACAGCTTTAACCTAGAAAAGCTCAAGTAGATTTATAGAACCGTTACATCACTGTTATGAGTTAATTATGAGTCCCTGGGGGGGATTATAGCAGGATATAGGCAATGAAAGTCAGTCTGGGTAGCTGCCATGTACCTGAATGAGGTTGGGATACAGCCCAGCCAGCAGCACAGCTTTAAGCAGCTCATCCTGGTTGCTGTGCTCATTGTAGAGAGAGGTGTAACGCTGGCAGTCACTGGGATGAGAAACAAGCCCGGCGTCATGCAGATTATCACTGAACTGAGATATAAGACCTGCAATAGGATCAGATGACAGAAATATTTGAATTTAGCAAAAAACAAGAGGGCAGGGATTTTTAACTTCCAAAAGTGGACTGAGACAGGGTGTAAAAGACTGACCGTTTATAAAACGAAGGCTGGCCTTGGACAGGGTGTGTCTCTCCAGAAAGTCATCCCTGTCCTCTCGGTTGCCGTCGTGCTGAACTTTCCTCCAGCCCAGAACAGCTCTACTGACCACCAGATAGTCACTGTAGCTTGAGCCACTCAGAGCCTCTTTGGCCTGAACAAACAAAGCAGACGACTCAGTAACAGCTTAGCAAACAAAAATATGGCAAAATTTATTATGGTGAAGACATCTCACCTTGTTGACTAGTGCTCTGTTCTGCAAGCTGTTGTGGAAAGGGTCTCTAGTGAGACAGGCAGCTACAGACAACATAGGCATAACACATCTAAACATGCTACTCAGGACTAATATTTTGCCCAGCCGTGGGTCACATGACATGCAGGCGACACGATCCCCTAATGGAGTCAGTGTTTCGGTCCTGTCCAGGACTCCTGCAAAACAAAAGTGCATCAAAATGACGAGTAAAGACAAGTAAAGACGAGCAAAGACGAGCAAAGACGCGCTTACCTATATCTTGTAGATTACGGACAGCGTCTCTCACAGACTCTGGCTCTGGGCTGTCCAATACTTGGGATAAGAAATCTACAGCCTACAAGCACCAAAAATGATAAGCCATTAATAAATATAAAATAGAAGAAAAATGTAAATACAGATACAAGAAAGAACAGGGAAAAAATTATTCCTGTACCTTTGAGTTTGGACTGTGGATTTTAGCCTGCACTACTAAACTCTCAAGTGGGATGCGCAGGATCTCAGGGATGGGAAAGGGAGGCATGGATTCCAGCTGTTTTCTTGAGAAAAGGTGGTAGGACTGTCCCGGCTGACACCGGCCTGCTCTCCCTTTTCTTTGTGTAACATTTGAACGGGAAATCCAAACTGTATCCAGACAGGACACCTGGGGCGAAATAAATAAATGAGATTACTTTTGCTGACATTTTCCTGGAATAAAATCAAATGTCAATACTAACCTTAGTCCTTGGGTCATAATTCTGTTCTTTGTGAGTTCCTGCATCCACCACGTGAACAATGTCATCTATTGTAACTGAGGTCTCAGCAATGTTTGTGGCCAGGACAATCTTTCTTTGTCCCACTTGGGGGCGCTGGAACACAGCCTGCTGGTCAGCCACTGATAAACTTGAGTGCACTAAAAGAAAAGCAGAACCAATTATAAACTGGTTATAGGTGGGGAACCTTTTTCCAGAGGCCTCCTTTTTGGCCTCTGGAAATCCATCGCCTTACTTACAGGGCAGGATCATCTGGGAGCCAGAGGAGAAGCGCGGTTTTTCCTCGAGCTTCTCTTGAACAGCCTTTATGTCCTGCCATCCCGGGAGGAAACACAGCACTGCACCTGAAGAACGAGGGGAGAGGAGTTGTTGTAAAATATGACTCTGCCCAAAATTTCAAACACTATTATTTAAAGTGAATTAACAGCTTGGTAAAATAGGCACCTGGTTCTCCACATCTGTCAATGTGTTCGATGACATCAGCGACTAAATCGAGATCCGGTGTGGCATCGTTCTAAACAAGAAGAAGACGCAGAGCAACTCATCAGTTTGGAAAAAAAAAAAAAAAAGAAAAAGAAAATGTGTGAAAAACAAAAATGTGGCAGATGTGAGTTCCACCTCTTTGTCCGTCTTCGCCCTTTCTGGGACCTGAGACCGACGCCCCATCTCTTTTAGTACATCTTCCAGGTACTTGTCTCGTACTGGGTGCATGAACCCTGGCACCTTTACGATCGGGCAGCCGCCAAAGTACTGTGCCAGCCTCTGGTTGTCCCCAGTGGCACTCATGAGAACGACCCTCAGGTCAGGGTTCTCATTCAGGCTTGTGCGCAGCAGAGCCAGCAGCAGGTCTGTGTTTATGTCTCTCTCGTGGACCTCGTCAACCACCACGTGGCTGATTCCCTTCAGGGTTGGGTTTGACTGCAGCTTCCTCAGCAGGACACCCACTGTGAGGAAGAGCAACGCTCCTCCACTGTGCTCTGGGAGTCGGCTCTCGAGTCTCACCTACAGGAGAAAGATAATACAAATATTATGCATTACTATGGAAAAGATTACTCAACCCTTCATATCCTTGCGATGCTACCAGCCACAATTCAAGGGTTCAGTTACAAAACCAATGTGGTAGAATGAGAAAACTGCCAGTTTATTTTATTCTACTTTTTACTCTTTATGTCAGAAAATAGTTAAAAACAATAGATATGAGGAAGGCCCTCAAAAATTAGAACTTTAATATAAATCTGTAGTCATTGCATGAGCTGCAACGCTCAAGTTTTCTAGAGAGAGGTGCAGGCAGATCAAACATTTTACTGTAATCTAGATAGCTTCATAAAATCAAAAATAACAAAAACACCTATGACATAATTTTATGTCCCGGTGATGACTGAAATTAAAGTTAGAGCACTTTGTTGTGTGAGCCCTAAAACAGCTTTGCCGAGAGGAATTTCAAATACGTTTACTGAATAAAAAGTTTTAAAAGCACAAGACGAAGTTTTGAAGTTGTGCAAATACATTTCTCTTATTAGAGAAATCAAAACAAATCGTTTTGTGTTCAACTAAGATATTGTATAATCTATGCAGCTGTCCTAACCTGATATCCTACAGACTGTTTCAGAGCTGGACCCATCTCCTGAGCAACACGGTGGGCCACCGACACAGCACTGATCCGGCGAGGCTGGGTTACCAAGATGTTGCACTCAGCCCCGCTGCCCCCTCTCACGCGATCCTCCAGCAGAAAACGAGGGACCCGAGTTGTCTTGCCACATCCTGTTTCTCCAGCAATCACAACTACCCTGGAGGCCTGCACAGCTGAGATCACACGCTGACGGTGGGCGTCGACCGGGAGCTCGAGGCTCAGTTCGGGGTTCGCTCTGTTCCATCTCTCCTGCAGGTGGATGCTGAGCTGCTGAGCCTCAGATTCAGAAAGAGGCCTGTACGGCCTGCCTGTGATGGCATCTGTTATAAAATCCTCCTCTTCCTCATCATTCCGGTTTATTGTCTGCTGTTCTTTTGCCTCTTCCTCTTCCCATAGTTTCTGTACCTCTGTTGTCACTGGGTACTGTTAGAAAAATGCGCAAACTCAGAAACTTACATTTTTGTCAAAACTCAGTCAAACACCACTAATCCTCCTTGTACCAAGACTCACCTGGGTGAGGTACTCTCTCACGCTTTGCTCCAGATATTTTGGAATCTCCAATGGAAGTGGGCGCCTCTCCCTCTCTCCAGCCTCCCTCACCTTTTCTCGATGATACTTGGCATGTGTCAGTGGGTTGTTGTCCTTATCCAGCAGCTCCAATTCCTGTAACCAGCAGGTGAGATGCATATATTAAGTACAATCTTGACTTGTTAAGATACAGTAGTTCTCGACAAATACTCACCTTTAGCTTCATGCAGGCAAGTGCAGCAGCTCTCGCCTCTGCTGCCGCCCGGCTGCCTGCTTTGGCTGTGAATGTCATCTCCTCGGGCCAGAGCAGAGTCAGTTCACACGTCTTTAGCTTCCCTCCTGTTGTTCTGAACTGCAGTAGCTCCTGCAGTAATAAGTCACATGGTAGCTTACAATGCACATTGAGTTTAAAGAGGATAGATTGTTACCGCCCAAAACAAAGTGAACTACAAACCCAGATATTGTTGGACGATGTGGCCACCTGGATAACCCTATTCAACAGAGATTTAGGTTGTGGAAACAAGGAAAGAGCTTCTGACACATTGGAGTCATCCTCTTTAGCAGGTGCCCGGTCATTTGCTCTGCCTCTGTAGATATCACCTGTCCAGGAATTATCCTCATTATCATGAAGAGGTGTATGCAGCCCTCCTCTCCCTCGGCCAGCTCTCCTCCTGGGGAGCTGGTTGTTTGGCCCTATCACACCCATTTCCTGTAAACAAACACAATCAAAGAACGGTGAGAGGGGAGAAAGAGACATATCATATACTGCAAACTCACATGCTGGTTTTCAGCTTACTCTGAGCTTCTGACAAGCGGCAGCTGCTGCAAATTGCTCTGCCTCGCTCTTCTTTGAGCCGTAACCCTCCTCTTCTATCTTGCAGGGCCACTGCAGCGTGACAGTGGCCTTCTACAGAGGAGCCACAACACAAAGCTTAACACCATCAACGGATTTTGTCACATGTACAGTGAAAGCAATAATGCTGTCTCGCTCTGACTTTAGCGCTGACCTTAACACCAGCATGTTCCATGCAACTGTACTGGATGAGCTGAGAGAGGTCGCTGACTCCCAGTGACCGTGAGATGGTGTTGTGCAGGAGGCTTTTAGGATCTGGAAACTCCTTCAGGAGGTGGCGTCTGCTATCGACTAAATAGTAAATATAATAAAAATTGTAAAAGGTGACTGTCGGCAGTGGATGCATGGGAGTCCAAATATGAGATAAAAGAAGCAAGACTGCGAAATACAAGCACAAACCATAACCTTTTAAATGACGTGCCCTTGAGTTTTTAGCGCCGCTGCTGGCGAGCTGTCACCCGTTAGCTAACCGGCATCTTCACTCACCTCGTTTACTCTGGAAATAAGATGTCGCATTCATCTGAAAGCTTGGAGATTTGGTCCCATACCACCGCATTTCTTTACTCAAGTCAGACGCCGTTTTACAGCCACTGTGAACGCATTTGCCAATGTTGCATAGCGCTCTCAAACGCACGAGTAAAACACCGGGTAGCGCCATCTTTAAATTAAAGTTTCTTCTTCGGCTCCTCTACAAGCTGTTTTCATGAAACGCCCTCTTGTGGCAGGGAGTATAACTGCATCTTTTAGAGCGCCTCGTAAAAACATGAGCAGATCAGAATAAGAATCAGAAAAACTTTATTAATCCCAGAGGGAAATTGAGTTGTCATAGCAGCAGATATACAACAAACATCAAGCACTCATACAAAATGAGTGTAGAAACGGCGATATTAATAAATAAACATTAAGACATATAGATAAATATAGAGATATAGGTATAAATATAAATATACATATAAATATAATAGGACAAGTATGTGTGAAAATATATGTTGTGGTGCACAAAAGTGACCCACGGGGATAAATTAAAGAGTCTGATAGCAACAGGAAGGAACAACCTCCTGTAACGTTCCCTCAGATAGCAAAGTTGAAGGAACCCATTACTGAAACTGCTCTTCAGATTGTCCAGTGTGTTATGGAGGGGTGGGAGTCATTGTCCATGATTGCCAGCAGTCTTGCCAGCATTCTGTCACTGTTCACCTCCTCCAGGGTGGCGAGCTTCATGCCAAAAACAGACTCTGCCTTCCAGATGAGTTTGTACAGTCTGTTTGTGTCCTTTGCCTTGATGCCTGGACTCCAGCATGCTACAGCAAAGAAGACGGTTCTTGCAACAGCCGACTGATAAAACATATAGAGCATCTTGCTGCTAACGCTGAAGGATCTGAGCCTTGTGAATGTGATTTCTGATCCAAATCAATCAAAGTTTTCCTTTACTTTCAGGTTTCTTTGCGGTCCTTCTAACCCACTTGTGGAGGGACAATAATTGCACCTAACTGGGTCTTGACAGCAGCACACTGCATCACACGAGAGCGAATTTGTTCTTGGTGTTTTCGTGGCCAGATCACATATAAGCAGCCATTTTGAATACTAAAAAAAGTGTCATGAAGATGAACTGAAAGCCTTTTTCGTTTCAATTCCAGTTTCTACACATACAGGGTGGTTCTTGCTGAGCATGACATGAACAAAGAGGAGGGACCTGAATAGTTCATTATCATTGAAAAATTCATACACCCCAAATGGAACTGTGTGTCGTGTGGATATGGTGTTGCTTTCTACTCTTTAACTTGTAGGAAAACAATGACACAGTCTATTTTTTTCCTCATCCTTGTTCACAGGAATGACATTGCCCTACTAAAACTGGAGAAGAGAACCACTATCAGGGATGAGGTTCAGCTGGCTTGCCTGATGCTACTCTCACCCACAACCAGCCCTGCTACATCACAGGGTGGGGTCGTCTCTACAGTAAGACCCACTGCTATTGTCAAGTGTGGCACATCTTTGTTAAATTCTAAATACTCAGTTATTATGCATTCGATTTGATTGGTGTTGTGATCTTTAGCCCCCTGCTACACCACAGCAGGTGGTGGATCACAGCGTCTGCAGTTAAAGTGACTGGTGGGGTGGTTCAGTAAAGACAACAATGGTCTGTGCAGGAGGTGAAAGCAAGTCAGCATGCCATGTGAAAAACAACAACAGAACTTTGTTATATTTTTGCAAAATAAACTGTTCAGTGTATGTGTTACGGTTCAGGGTGACTCTGGAGGCCAGTAGTGGTTTTAACCTTTGAACTCCCCCATGGATGCCATTTTTGCCTGGCCTCTTTCTTATTATTGAATCATGAACTCTGACCTTAACTGAGGCAAGTGAAGCCTGCTGTTTTTTAGATGTTGTCCTGCGTTCATTTGTGATCTGGATGAGGTGCTGATGTATTCTTGGGAGTAATTTTGGTAGGCTGTCTACTCTCTGGAGTCCCAAAGCCTTAGATGTGACGTAACCTTTACAGACAGATAGATGTCATCCACTTGTATCAATCTGGAAACTTAACAGTTTCTCATTTGTTCTCGAGTTTCTTTAGATCGTGGCATGATCTTTAAGCATACTTCACTTTGTTATACAGGTTCTGTTAAAGTAATCTTTTTGATTCAACAGGCCTGGCAGTAATCAGGTCAGTGTGTGGTTAGTGAAATTGAACTCTGTTTTCTAAGTTAATTCATAATTTAAGTGGGCCATTTACCTTTTCACACAGGGCCAGGTAGGGTTGTATAGCTTTATTCCCTTAAATTATTTAAAAACTGCATTCTGTATTTACCTGGGTTATCTTTATCTGACATTAAATTTTGTTTTATCTGGAATATTTCATATTCATATTTCATATGTGAAAAAGAACAAATCAGGAAGTCGATGACAGGAATCTGTTTCACTGCCCTGTAAAGAAAATTCTCTCCGAGACAGGTACAAACTCTGGTGATGTTTCTTTGCAGACAACGGCCCAAAACTGATTTAGACTTCATAACATGTGAAGAAACTGAACATTAAAGTGTATAATAAAATGTTTGTATTATGTCTGACTTGCATTTCCTTTAAGCATCTACACATTATAAGAAACATGCAGGATTGAACAGATAAGGAAATGCATTTATTCATTTTAAACAATATATACATGTTTTACAAAGATAAATCCAAACATGGACAGTTTTAAAAAGTCTGAATTAGCATTATGAAAATACAAAGGTGAGTTGGGTGTATTTAGTTACTGTGTCATTGATCTATTTGTATAACTACAAAGCAAATGTAAAAACTATAACATGAGAAATGACCGTTTATAGAATGAGTGCAGTTTTTTATTCTTTTTTTCTAACCTTTGTAATTAACAAGTTTGTGACACAAACAAAAAATCTTAACTGCCAGCGTAAATACACAGCTTATATAATAAGCCTTAACTGGTCCTTGTAGCAGCCTCAGTTTTAAAGAACATGACAGCAGTGGTTTTCAAACTGTGGTTCAGTGTGTCAGTACAGCAGGGTAGCTGGACAACTACAGAATAATATGCAGTGAAGCAGAGCTGAGTGGATATAACTTATGTGGAGAAAATAAATTTGCTGTGTTTACTTTTGTGTTTTTTGTTTTTACAAAAGTACTCATGAGTCTGAGGGCTTCCAGGTGAAGAAGTTGATTCCTTGCAGCTCCTCAGGTAAGTACTCCTGCTCTACGGGGTCGCTGAAGGCTGGGTTGTATTTGTAGCCTTTCGAGTATCCCAGCTGTTTCATAAGCCTGGTTGGGGCATTGCGGAGGTGCAAGGGGACGGGAGGCAGGGGACCTTTGTGGCTTCTCAAACAGGTCTTCACATTATCATAGGCCTTGTAGATCGAAACAGACTTGGGTGCTCGTGCCAGATAGACCACACACTGAGCGAGGATCACCTGTTGATCAGCAGATGAAACAAAAGGAAGAAAACTGAGGTGAAGACAACTTTAGGGTTGACAAGACAGGAGACTTCCAGTCACTGATTGGTCCACTGAGCTTACCTCACATTCAGGCATCCCAATGAAATGACAGGCTTGGAAGGCAGAAACAGCCTGAGTAAGAGCGGCGGGATCTGCCATACCTGAAAGACAAGAAGGATGCAACGCTGCAGAATAAGAAGCACTTTTTAAAAAAACATTATGACTACTTTGTCAAGCTTCCTCTCTCTCTCTGGCATTTCAGTCCAGTCAGTAGTTTCTGAACTATTTTCGCAGACAGCGATTTATAGAAGTGTTCCTGAGCTCGTGCTGTGGTTTCCATGACAACGGCGTGCCCGGTTTTAATGCAGCATCACGGGAATCTGATGTTGATTTTCAGCCTTCTCCATTATGCACAGAGATTTCTTTAATCATCAATCTTTTGATAATGTTATGTACTATAGATGATGAGATATTTAAAGTCTTTGTTACATTGAGGAAAATTAGTTCATTTTTTTAACAATTTGTAGATGCAGTTTTTGGCAGATTGCTGAACCTCTGCGCTTTACTTCTGAGAAACTCTCTGCTTCTCTAAGATGCTTTTTTATATCTAATCTTGTTGCTGTAATATTGCCAATTACACTAATTAGTTGCAACATGTTCCTCCAGCTGTTTCTTTGTAGTACCTCTTACTTTTCCAGCCTTTTGTTGCCATGTCCCAACTTTTCTGAGACATATTGTTGCCACCAAATTCAAAATTGCCTTATTTTGTCTTAAAATTGTACAATAAAAAAGTATAAATAGCTCTACTGACATAATAAAGCCAAATGTGGTTAGGATTGTAGAGAAGAAAAACTGGAAAAAAGTGTAAGAAGCCTTTAACTTAGGGATGAACTGATAATGTTTAAAAAAATTATTGGGCTGATAGCAGTGCCCGTATCTTTTTTTTTCTGTGTGTATTTTGATTTTCTTGCTATTTATTAACCCTTTGTGCCAGGGGAAAAAAAAAAAAAAGGTCAATACACACCGGATGATTGCAGCTGGAAAATTCTAAAATATATAAATATATATATATATAAATGTAGAGGTGAGATAATGCAATAATTAAATTCACCTACCCACATCTTCACTGGCAAAGCGGACCAATCTGCGAGCCACGTAGAGCGGATCCTCGCCACCCTCAAGCATACGGCCCAGCCAGTATAGAGACGCATTCTCATGGGAGCCTCTCATAGACTTATGTAACGCTGATATGCAGTTGTAATGCTCTTCACCTTTAAGTAACACACACACACACACACACACACACACACACACACACACACACACACACGAAATGTTTCAAACAGATAAGAAGATTTTTCTTCAGGTGGCATTCCATCAGCAATTTTCAAACCAAGAGATTGAAGGACATTACATACTGAAAAAAACGACCTTATCTAAAAAAAACAAAGACTGATCAGGCAAAAATAGATGAATACCGTCTCCATTAAAGTCATTAGTCAAGCTGAATGATGGCTTCATCTCCCAGTGAAGCAGGGAACAGTAAATCTCCATCTTTTGGGACAGCTGCGTGTTGTGTAACAGGACAGTGTGGAGGACTAATGAGTCTGAGGAGTTCTGTGCATGATGAGCAAAGGTGATAAGAACAGCTAAAACTACAGCAGACTAAAAAAAAAAGCACTGATTATAGGTAAACGCGGGCCTTATAAGTTATTGTAATGAGCAAAAACATTAAAATATCAGTTAGCTATGAATGCAATAAAAAAAAAAAAAAAGTCTCAAAGCGCTTCGTTTTATGAATCTGGTATGAACGAATAGCACACGCTGCTCTGACGCTCAGCTAAAATACCTGCACTGCACTCACAAGAAACACACAGCACACTTAAATACCTAGCAGGGGTGAAGAAACGCAAGAAATAAGGTTTGTCCCCGTTATATAACGGTGATCAAAGACACTGGGGCGTAATATGATAGAGCTGTTAAGCTCAAAGCATGAAAGTACTCATGACGAGTGCTATAAATGACGCTGCCGAGAGGAATTTAAAAAATGTGGATTTGTAAAGTATGGAGTGATTTGTGCTGCCTAGTGCTGCCCACATCCTTAAAGACAAAGCCTCTTCTTTTATTGAAACAACCGTTATCCCAGGACCTCTGGTGACGTTTTCCAGCAAAACAGACGTAAAAAATTAACAGTTTCAATAATGGAAATACAATTGAAAACAGAGGGTGAGGATGATGCAAGCATGGGTCACAGTGTTATGAGCTGGAATATTTATTCAGGCCTAGTTGCACATAGTGACACCCAAAAGACCAGCTTTGATAAAAGGAACTTAAAAGAAAGGAGCGTCAATGTGAGTACATCTGCGCTTACCAGCTTTATCATAGAGAATGTGGGACCTTTGGAGACCTTCTTTGACATGCTCTTCTGTCACTAGTATCTCTTGAGGAGAATCGTCGGGTGCTAAGAGGTTTGTTTTGGACATCTGAGCCTGAACAGCCAGCTGGAGACTATTGAGTCCGACTCTTGCGTCGCCATCACAAAGGTAGGCCATGGTGTCCAGGGCTTTTTGCTGAATGTAAATCTTTGGTCTAAAAACATTAAAAATATACACTGTATCAGTGCCTCTACTGTTTAATATGGAATAAAATTGAAAAAATAAAAAACAGATAAATGCTTAAATGCCTTTCATCATGAATATTCTCAGTCTTATGCTCTTCCGTTTTAACCAGCACTCATCTCAAAAACATCTTGATATAAGTCACTCTGACTGGCAGCAAAATGATTTCATCAGTTTTGTCAAAATGTTGTTTTTTATTTTCCCCCATAAAAAAATAATTAACTAAAACGATGGATTTGTGTAATCTACCTTAAACAGATAGTAGATTATATGCAATCATCGGCTGGCAGCTAACAGGTGATTATAGCTCGTGCTGAACCTCATCTGTCAAACTATCAAACAAAACCAAAGCTGAGACTATTGCTGTGGCTCCATCTTCCGATACCCACTATGTGAGGATTACAAAGATAGTGAGGTTTTTGGTCACGTGTGACACTACAGTCGAGGAGCTTGTGGGAACCTACCTGTGTCCATCTGTTTGGTCTTCATATTTGGGGTTTGTCGAATCTTGTCCCTGGATTCTGATCCCAAGTGTGGCCACAGCTCTGTTCAGGATCGAGCCCATCGCCTCCACAGACAGCTTCTCCAGAACCAGCACCTTGCACCTGCTCAGTAGGGCAGCATTCACCTGGAAGGATGGATTCTCAGTGGTCGCTCCAATCAAAGTGACTGTGCCACACTCCACATGTGGAAGGAAGGTGTCCTACAGACGCAAACACATACAGATTCAAGTGAGACTAATTTTACTGGGCATTCAATAAGGATCTGGACCAATCCTTGTTTCTATTAGACATGGCTGTTATATTACTGTTACACATAATACAGGATTTCACAGGATGCTAGAATTTAAAGCTTCAGTTTTCAGAATAAATACAGTATAGTGCCAAAAGTAGTAATTGGATGTCACCCATCCAAAGCATTGAATTCATGTGTTCTAATCCCTTCCATGGCCACAAGTCTATAAATTCAAGCACATAGGCATGCAGACTGCTTCTACAAACATTTGTGAAAGCTGCAAGGCTGAGTCGTTATCATGTTAAACCCTATAGATTAAGAATAGGATGCTACTCAAGTTCATATGCATCTGAAGGCAGACAAGTGAATACTTTTGGCAATATTTGGTACCAGTAGTGAAGCAGACCTCTGAATAAACTACTGCAAATAAAGGACAATGGATTATATTGATTGATAGAACCATTTAAGATTTCTGTAAAACATAAACATGAACCATTTAGTTACCAATGAATTAGGAGACAAAATGTAAATAAATAGTTTCTACTTATTATTATCAGTCGAAACCCCAAAAATGTATGTTTCCAATAGATCAAAGACATGAGCTGGAGAACTCGTGCTGTTTTTGAAGGGATAAAGATGGTCCCGTAAGCTGTTTATACATACATATACACTGGTGCTGATATACAATCTTATTAGCAGGGGGAAGAACATAAAAAAAAGTTTGCAACAAGCAGAGTACAACTTTCTGCTCTAAAATACCTCCTCACCTGTTGGGATTTATTGAAGCGGTGAATTTCATCGATGAACAGGATGGTCTTCCTCTTGCACAGTCGGAGCTCGTTTTGCGCTTGCTTTATCACTTCTCTGACCTCATTGGTGGATGTACTGGTGGCGGACAGAGTTACAAAGCGAGCCGCCCCCTTCTTCTTACTGGTGCTGGCAATGATGTGGGCTAGAGTGGTCTGAAATACAGCGAGCCACATGGAGAGTAATTTAACGTAAACTCACAGGCAGAACATGTAATGCAGCTTTCATCGAGAAGTTTCTGTGATGTGTAATCAAGTTAAATGAGCTGATTTTGTGACTCGTCTATTCAATGAGGAAACCTGACTGCGGCAAAGCAGTCGACAGGAGGGTCAAAGAAGAGATAAAGTGTCAGAAAAGCATGCCGACAAAGTCTGGGAATGGCTAGTGACTGCTCAATGAGCCACGCTGGCAGCTCAACATGCCTAAGGAGTCATTAACAAGCTGTACCACCAACCGAGCAGCCACAGATGCCATCATTCACTCTTTCAACACGACAGTTCTACTTGAATACAACAAAGAGTACCACAGCTGAAAATTCACTTAAATCCACTGTATTGGATATTCAGCATTAATCTAGACAATAATTATTTTAAAACATACAAGAAAAAAGGTGCAAAATGGACAAGCCCCAAGTTTCATGCCAAAACTGAGACTGTAATTATTAGAATATAAGAAATTTGCACTCGAATAATTAATCACAATCATTTTTTTTCTCTTACCCACAATAATTTCAGCAATTTGTGGATTATTAATTCAACAGAAAATTGCCATATTACTAAAAGAAAACTGATAAAAGCTTCTTAAATTAAAATATTTTTTGTGTGAACAATCAGAGTAGAGCTTTAAGAATCACTGAATAGATGAAACTTTATAAGTTATATTTAAAAAAACACCTTTAAAGCACTATATGGATGAGGTAGAGTGTTAAATATTTATATGGTTATACTGTACATTAACATTTGATAATTTTATATAATGACATTTTTTAAAGTACAAGTTTTTGTTCAATATCCCTGATTTTCTTTTTTTTTTAGAAATTAGAACTCAGTCGGTTCAAGCATCTTCAATTCTGAGTACTAGTTGCCGAGAGCAGATGATGACTTATTGTCATCATCTGCATATCATTAATGACAAATTAAAGGAAAACTTTAATGAATGATGCGACACGTCTGACTTTAGTCATCTCGGTTGGTGTTTGGAGAGCGTGGCATAGGACAAGGACAAAACAGCACAGCACGTGATTCACTTAATTTTGAAACTCATCGCCTCCTTTACAATAAGACATAAAACGTGATCATGCCGAAATACTTTGCATTGATTTATAGTGACCTTTGGAATTGACCCAATAATACCGCCCGGTTATCATCTTAGGGGTGAAGGATACAGGTTTTTCCTTTAATTTGTCCCCCACAAATAAAGTGAGGGGAGCTGAATCAGTGGCAATAAGGTGTTTTAACCATCACATATCAAACAGCAGGAAAATACTAAGCAAAGCTGGGGAGAGATGCAGCATCATACTGGGTCACCTCCACACCTTTCCGCATCCCGGGGGTCCCCAGAGGATCAGCGACGGTATTTCCTGGGAGTCAAGAAGTGGCCGGAAGAGACTTTGCTCTCCTACAACTTTATTTTGCCCAAAGTATTCCTCCAGTGTTTCTGGTCTCAGCACCTCCGCCAGAGGTTTGTCTACTGCAAGCAACGTCCGCGGTGACAGACGTTTCGCCGTTTTCAAGCCCTGCCCGCTGGATGCAGGCGCGGGCTGCTGACTCCTCAAAGTCTCTGTACCTGCCGCTCCAAGATCCGCCTCCTCGTTCAGTAAACGTTTCACCCCCTTGCTGGCAGCACTGCCAGGACTTTGTTTACCGACAAACAAACCGTTCCGTTCAGTCTGGACCGGAGGTTTCCCCCTGTTGCTCTGAAACAGCGAAAACATCCCCGGTGACTGCGCGCTGGCCACGGAGGAGGAGCTGGCTGCAGGTTTGATGATAGCCTCGGGACCAGTGCGGGATTTCTTTACGGGAGGTCCGCTCTCGTCTGCTGTGGACGGGCTGCTGTCGGTAACGCCTTTCAGCAGACATATATCCAGATGTCCGTTGATTGTGGCGGACGTGAAGTCTTTAAAACAAACGGGACATTGCACCGAGTCTGGTGCTGCAGCTGTCTTCTCGTTCGCCATGTTGGTTCCCGCTAAACGTTGGACCTTTGATCACGTGACCAAAACAAGGCGTTGACCTTTTGACGTTTTCATTTTTAATGATTAATTTTTTCTTTTTAACCAGCTGTGGTGTGGTGTGTAGATTTAAAAACATTTTTAATGAACATTTTGCCTTTCTAGACGAGTTTTCGGATTACGTTCCTGTGTGCGTTTACGTGCCGATTAGACAGTCCGTCACCAGGAAAGCACATTGTGTCGATAGGTTTAAAAAAAAAAGTCAGAACCTAATTATAAAAAAAATAAAATAAAATAAAATTGGGACTTAAAAGGTGAACCACACAGTTTTTTTTAGCTTCTCTATCCCTCTTTATTTCTAATTATTTTTTAATTGTTTTGTAAGAGTTCAGGGTGAAAGGTATCTGTGCCAGGATGTTTGTAAGTAGCTTTATGTCAAAGTAAAAGAACCTCGGTGAAGTTAATTATAGTCTTGTGGAGCTGTTTGTTTGAAAGTGTGAATTCCTCTGAAAAGTCGGGAGGACCTGTATGCCCCCAGGCATGCAAGTTGTGGCTGTGGTTTTGCAAGACTGTGGGAACAAGCATTTTAAGTTTTCAGCAAGTTTTCGCTATTCAAATAATTCTCTAATAATTTCTCTATTGTAAATTCTGAATGTGCTTTCTTTATTTCCAGTTAAATGTCTTTTAAATGACCCATTTAACTGTTCTTCATCTTTATCTAATTGTTTATATCTATAATGGAGAAAATGTTTATTGAACTGTATCAGTAAAAATACACCACTGCGAAAATTCACAGTTCATAAGTTTAAATGATAAACTTCTAAGATCTCATATTCAGGATCAATGTCTATCAGTATCCAGAAATAACATAATCAGCAACACTTGTTATAATTTTACAAAACATTTGAAATACATTGGGGGAAAAAGAAACTTAAATCTGACCTCAGTAAATTGAGGAATTCCAGTTGATCAAATATTAAA
This sequence comes from Copadichromis virginalis, assembly GCF_057382275.1. Taxonomy (NCBI): domain Eukaryota; kingdom Metazoa; phylum Chordata; class Actinopteri; order Cichliformes; family Cichlidae; genus Copadichromis; species Copadichromis virginalis. Next base: position 18,327,467 of record NC_140635.1, read on the forward strand.
AATAAAACACAATATTAATAATAGTAATAATATTTAAAAAAAAACCCAAAAAACAAACCAATAACTAATGTGCCTCAACACTTCTCTGTCTTGTCTGTAAGAAGCAATCTTAGACATGCCTCCACCCAGAAGCCAAAAGTGAGCTCTGTGTTGTGTTTGGCAGAATGACTGGTCAAGTCAGAGGAGGTTTCCAGACATGCTACACATAGCTGTGTAGCTGTGACTGACCACTCTTAGCCAGATAATACATTCTTGGGATTGTGGTTATATATATTCACACACCTTTCACACACGTCTTTATTGCACAATATACTGAAGATATGGTGCTGAGCTTAAAGCTCTTCAGAGCCACCATGAAGTACTGATTAGAAGTTCATTTGTAGTGTCATTTAATAATTATTATATATGAAACTGATACAGCTGGAATCATTGAGTCTAATCCTTCATGTAATAGTCTTTGTGACATTTGCAGTGGGAATTGCATAGCACAGGCTATTGGTTTACACTGGGTCTGTGTTGACAGCGAGCTGGAAACCCATAACAATTCTCTCACTCTTCAGAGTCAATGCTGTGCTGATTTAATTTAGTTTTTCTTCATTCTGTGATTCTCAGTTTTAAAGTGGAGATCAATGGGACAAAAGTGATATAGAAAATTTAAAAAAGGTCGATTCCTAATACAGCTGGAGTGACTGGACAGCGTGAGAGAGAGCTTATCTCCCAGACACCCTTTGCTGGCACCTGTCACTCTTTTGTCATGAGGACACACTGCCCTTCCTTTAGCTGCAAGTGCTGATTGAAGTAGGACCCTTGGCTGAATTAAAAGAGGCTGCGGGAGGTAAAGTAGCATTAATGTCCTGCCAGCTCTTATCCTGAGAAAGTATACGCTCATCAGCTTCACTTGAGAGACTCCTCCTTGAGCTTTCAAAGGCCGTTTGTAGTTAAATATAGGCAAAGCGAGGCGGAAAGGGAAGGATGAAGGGTAAAGTGAAAGCCATGGACAACTTTGTCACATTCTGGGATATCTGGCTAGTCAACAGAATGTGTCTGATTCTTTCCTACCTCTGGCACAGCCTGTATGATTTATTCTACTACAGGAGGCAGCAAAGAGCATTCACCATTCAGGTACATACAAAACCTTCTGATATGTGGGACAATATTTACACGTTAATCGTAAAAAGCTAAAATATCTTTGTGTTTTTAAACAATGGTTATCAGTATTTTACATTTTTTCATTGTATGGGTTTCAATGTAAGCATTTGAATAGTCAGCAGTTGTTCTGTGAAGAGTTTGATTGTCTTAATGCTTTGATGAGCTAGCAGATGGGACAAAGAAAACTTTCTACCTTTGCAAACAAAAACATTATATTCAGATCCAGTCTTTTCATCATGGGGATCATTTTGTTGTTATAAGTCCTAATGAGACAGCACAGAATACTAAAACATATTTGTTTAATTGCATTTTTTTTGGATCTGTGTAAGATGCTATGCCATGTTGTTTTAAAATCTAATTAGAAGAAGACATCTTTGATTTATTGAGGTATTAATAAGTGAATGTTAATGGCCCTATTACGTACACATATAACAATACTGTTGCACTGTGAGTTATGTTTTCTTTTACTCTGAAACACTAATTGTGTTTTTGCTTGCTGGCAATCATTAAAAAGGGCCTACAACAAATAGTATCAATCCTACCAAAAACTCTGTGTTAAGAAGAGGTGACAGCAGCAGCGTTTAAAGCAACATCTAATACCAGCTCTTACCTGGTAATCACCGTCCACATTGCTATGTCCTTCAAGAAGGGCAGAACAGTGTTTACTGTCACATCAGGACTGTATTTTTCTTGCAGAATAGAATTATTCCCTCCACTAAGGAAGTTATGCTTTGTCAGTTTTGCGTGCGTGCACGAGTGTCATTCTGTCTGTAAACACGATGGCTCGAGAAATTTTCAATGAATTCTGCTAAAACTTTAAAGAGTCGCCGAGTGGGGGCATGTTAACAACCTATGAAAATTTGGCGCACATCCACCAAAGTCATCAAGGTCAACTTCACGATTTATGAGTCATAAATTGACCAAAAAACCCTTATAACGTATAAACTACGAGTCCTACATGTGTGGTATGTATCATTAACATATAAAAAGTACCATATAAAGATTTAAGATATCATGTTACATCTGACCTCTGACCTCTCCTTCAAGGTTAATAAATTGATCTGAAGGTCAAAGTGATAATAATGCTATACAGAGCTATTTAAAATTGTGTTTCTTACTTCCATTGTTTATATCGACAGCATATAGGCATATAGGGAAGGATTTATGAGGATTCTTAATGTCATGTTGCTTTGGACCACTGATGTTTTCTTTAAGTAAACTTTAATTAGGTCAAGCTTTCATAATATGTCTTTTATCTTTTAAAAAAAATGTTTATATTGGCAATATTAGAGTGATTTATGGGGATTCTAAATATTACATTATAGTTTGCATCCAAATATCATGTCACATTTGACCTGTCATATCTGTCTGTTTTTTTTTCAATTTTGCCCCAAAACGTGTTATATCTTTGACGAAAGTATGTCAAGAGCAAGAGAATGAGCTGCCTAATCAGTTAGACAAATAAACAATAACTATAATCAAAATAATGTCAAGTACATTAAAATGGGTTTCCACAGGGTGAATAATAAAAGCCGGCACTTTGCACTTCTTTTTACGGAAATAAAAACGTACAATTTCCAAAGTATGTTTAAAAAGAACAAATGAAATATATGTACCATAAAGAAAATGAGCTGCCTTGGTGGAGGTTTGCACTTTTTGAGTGTTCATGTTTCTAGTGGTGATTTTTAAGTTAGTAGTATTATTAGTATTATTATTTAAATGAAAGGACATTACACCACTGTATGTGTTAAAATCAATATTCTTGGATAGTGATATACAGTGTTTTAACCCTACAGCTATGTCTTGCTGCATGTATCTATTGGTATTAAGTGTGGTTTTTTTTGTTTTTTTTATTGTACAGTGCATTGAGACTTTTATGTCTATGAAAAGCTCTATAAAGTATAAATAAACTTTACTTACTTAGTTTACTATGTCAAAAGAACCGCTGTTTTCTGCAGATATCCCCTTACTTGAACATAATCACCTCTCTTCTGCTCTTAGTCTTCAGTTCCTTGGAATAGACTAAAGATTCACTGCTGGGATCAAAATACATAAATATTACCTGATGCATAATAAAAGTTTTTATTCTACAGGTGAAGTCCAGTTCAAGTTGTATACTACACAGGAAAATGATGCTGTGCTCTATTGTACCCTTAGGTTTCATGGAAAGTCTGGCCTCAGCAAGTCTGTATGACACTTCAGACAACACAAGTGCCACAGATGTAAACTATATTTGCCTGTAATTCATTACAACAAGACAAACTTATGTACCCAATTGGCCTAAATCCTGTTACATACAATGCCACAGTACATCACAAGTAAGTAGTTTAACTAAAAATCCGCTGTCAGTGTCAATAGCAGATGAAGATTAATAACTTTGTAAATGCAGAATTTATAGTTGAGCTAGATTATTTGTGTAGTTTAGTACTTGCTTTGTTCTTCTTGTGTTTTAACAGTTACTGCCACAAGGGAATGTCAGCACAATCTTTGGCTTCCTCTTATGCTTATTAGAAGTTGGAAAGTTCTTTGCACAACATTCAGTTTGTTGGGACTGATTTAGGACTGTAGCTGGTGGCGTTTGTGGGAGCACATTAGAGAATCACCTGTAAAGGTACAGTGTACTCTAGTGGCAGAGCATGACAGACACAATAATGTAGTGTCTCTGCTGAATGATGAAACAGACAGGAGATTCTGGCTTTGCTGCCATCTAGCGACTTAGTGATTTTTGGCAGCCTTGATTTAGTGTAGTACATTCAGGGGCTGACATCAGAGCAAAAAATGTTTTCTGCAACTCAACAGTTTTGTCTTTTGTTGTTTGCAGCTCAACAGTTCAGTTCACTTTGTCTCCTATGTGTTTTTGTTTCCATCAGAACTCTTACATGGCATTTTATTTTGAAGAAAGCTCATGTATACTGAGGGAAATCTGACTGAGAGTAAATATATACACTGCCTATATACACCGCTTCTTATAAATACACGCATCCTCTAGTTATCTTTAATACTGTGGCAGTATACCATAGAGACAAGCTGAAGACTTCTCACCCTCTCTTGTTTCCATTCCTTGGCATTTAGGAGACACACGCTGACATTTACTCTAGGAGAGTGGCACGTATTTGACCAAGCTTTCTTTGCAGTCTGTCACTAACGTTGATATCTCTTGTGTAAAACGCTCCTTACATTTCCATACTGGTAATAATAGTGCCTTAGGGAATATATTCCTCAGTGGGACTGCACTTGATGTTAATGGGAGTGAATTAGGATTACAATAAGGATTATTGTGCTATGTAGAAGCAAATGAATGAAATTATTCTGAGCAGTGCTTAGATTAAAAAACAACAACAAACAACTGTGACAGTATGCAGGTAATTTTACTGTTCTCTTTGTATGGGTCGTTGCCTATGAATTTTTAAATTGGATGGGTACAATTTAAGGCATACGTTAAATCTAAAGATGCACAATATTGAACCATAAGAAGTTTTTGTGTGAAATATGGAAGCAGTTTAAATGTGGAATTAAAGCAATGTTTAAAGATAAAAAATAAATTATTTTCAAGAGATACAGAAATTTTGAGGGTGTATTGTGTTTATAGACTTGCATACAGTTGTAGATGTATATTGTCTGATTATATGTTATGTGGAGGAACATTGAAGCAGCATTCAGTCAGTCATTTTTTATAATCTCTGTAACTTTATGTGATGCACTATAAGGCAGAAGTCACCACAATATAAGAAAATTACAAGATGATGTAAAAAAAATGTATCCAGCTTGTAGAATTTGCAGCTTGTAGAATTAGGAAGAAATGGAACCACTGTACAGTTGTCATTGGCGTGGACAATATGCTATAAAAGGGAAAATATTTTTTGTACCAAGCTGTAAGTATGTTTATTTCTACCCTGATGTTGGAAATTATAACACAGGAGTCTATCAGGATTAGCTTCCTTTTTGGAGTGACCCTCAGGTGGTCGTGTATGAAAGTTTTCTGGCACTTTGTTGGTTTTATTTGAAGCACTCCTTGTGGTATATGACTAACAATATAATGGGAAATCACAACACCTTCTATTTGAAAAATTAAACCAGTGAAAGCACCCAAAAAATGACTGTATTTTCTTAAATGGTCATTGGATGGAGGATCCAAAAGCTGCTTTCAAAATATGTACATATTTCAGTTTGCATACAGAAATGTGCACACAATGCGTCCTCGTGACAATTGCATTTAACAAGACAGACATATTTGTATGCAACGAGAGGGTGAGGGTGAAGTTGGAGTGTGTGCGTCTCACTATATTGAATCATCAGGACGCTGTGTAGTGTGGTTTCATGACATTATATAAACAGAACCAGAAAGTCTGTCAAAGTGCAGCAGCAAAACGTGTTTGCATGCCAAGACAAAATCTGAGATGACAGCGGGAGAAAAGAAGAGGCTTCTTAGACATTAGCATGAGGAGTTGAGTTTCATGGTTGCCAGTCACATTTAAGCCCACAAGTTTCCAAGAGAAAGTATAGCCAGAGCTGGCAGACAAAGCGGTGTGTGAGCGGAGACGGAGAGGTGACTGGATGGTGGCCATAGCACACATCCCCAGAGCTTCCCAGGACATTGTGTTCTCTGTAAGGGCAGCCCATTTTTAATCTTGTCTCAGTGCCAAACAAATAACCTAATGCAGAGGGTCATGCCACAATATTCACACACTGACCCTTTAAAAAATGCTGTCTAAACAAGCAAGCAAGCAAGCAAACAAACACATTTGTAGGGCATTTAGGTAAACTTTTTTACATTTTTGTATCTTCTTTTCATTTTTTATATTCTTCCACTGCTGTCAACAGAAGCTTAAATGAATAAACAGACAAACAAAAAAAAACATACTATGCTGCATGTACACAGTATGTGTAGATGGATGTATGCATACAGGTGAGGACAATGAGGGGTACATAGTTTCATCGGAAATTTGAAGCAACATGTAAGTCTTTCAGCAATTATTTGTGCAGAAAAATGCCTCTAAGCATTCATTTTCCAAAAGCATGTCCCTTGAATGTATAATAAATAACCAAAATAATGTGACAATTTATTGAAGCTTAAAAAAATGAGGTCAGTGACAAAAATCTATGCACAGTTAGTTCATAATTATGAATTCGCAGAGGATTTTTCTGCAATTTACCAGGGAAAATAAATATATTTGGGCTTTTGAATGGTTGTAGAAGAAATAAGACATTCAAAAACATCATCTGTTTTCTGGGGTTTTTTTTGCAACACGGCAAAGAACTTATTCACTGAGTGATAAATCAGCTTCATCAGTTGCAACCAAGTGATTGTGGCATAAACTAGATTGATTCTTCTTAGTGCTTTTATTACGTATGACTTTGGGGATACAAAGGGTACACGGTGATCTCAAAAGTTCTAAGTTCTACTATTTAAAGGTGTTGTCCCCTGTGCTGTATATCAATTTACCTTCACATGTTTTCCACTCTAGAAGTCACTCGAGAACTACAAGTTCAACTGGGATACGCACCCGTAAATATAACAAAGAATTATTTTGAATAATTTATAAAGCATTCATCATTTATGCATTACACAATGCCGCTAAACATCCCAGTGATTTTGCTGTCACATTAACGTAACAACTTTTAACCACGCAGCAGCAGACCGGGCAAAGATTTCACAGCTTCCACATTGTGTGTACACATACTCGCTCTTGGCAGAGATGGTGAGAGACGACTTTGAGCCCTGGCCGTGATGCTGTTACTTTCTTTGGTATTAGTTTCACTGTAAAGTGTAAGTGATATAAACTTGACATTTGCTTTATGTCATAAGTCTAATGTCTCTTTATATCTCCTGCTGGGTTTCGTAACCTCCCACCGCTGACCACTGACAGATCTACCGAGATTGTGCCAGGATGTTGCAAGGTTGCGTTTAATGTCCACTGATATGACAACAACACCATGTTGCAGAATCATTTGCTCTGTCTTGTCTTTAATATTTGTGTTTGTTACATGCACATGTACACTGTAAGAAAGCAAAGTGTCCGAGCTCATTAAATTGACACAACATGCTGTTAATTCCCATGCTGTCTGTCATCTGCTGGCATTCAAAGACAGGTGTGAGCACTGGTGTCTTACCCTGAGTGACTGATGGTCCATTTCATTCCATCTGTTTCTGCCCTGTCACAGTTACTTGGTCTTCCCGCTGCAGCTGTCTTGCTTTAGCGAGACACGAGACAATACAAATACAAGGGGAAGCAGTGGTTCGGTTCACTCTCTGGTCTCACTGGTGTAGAAGGATTTGTGAAGGCTTTGTTCAACATAGCGTATCTACACCAAAAAAAAAAAAAAAAAAAAAAAAATTAGACAAATGTTCAACCCGGTGTGGTGACTTGTCATGAAACATAAGCCGACAGGTAAACTCTTTTTGTCCCACTTCACTTGCTTGCACTTTCCTTTGCAGAGTTCAGAACCTTCCCTGGTCCTTTGCACCAGTGAGGTCAGACTTTGGCTCGAGTCACAACGAGTTTGGCTAAGGTCACCGTGGCTCAATTTGTGCTCTGTGCCTCTGTTGTCAAAAGAATTTCATGGTAGCTTGAGCAAAGCTGGATCCTTCCTTCATTTTGGCATCCGTGTACTTATGGGTACAGAATGAACTCAGAAAGGCAAAAAACAAAACGAAACAAAAACCCGACCGACAGCGAGGCTGCATTTGTGTTTATATTTTTTTCTCTGATTTGTTGGTAGAATACATCATGCCTATTTTGATATATAGTGAACCTGGATTGCGGTCATATTACAGCAGCTCAGTTAAAATGGATCCTTTGCTGTCTTAAGGATGGTTATCGGTGGATGTTTCTGTCAGTGAGTAAGCATCATATAACTCGCCCATGTTACCCATCTCTTATTTCAGGTCAGGGATAAACATTTTAATCTATCTCCACCCAACCAAGAAACACAGACCTCTTCAGGTTGCCCTGACACTGAATGCGAGTTTTAGGCATTCAAAAGATAAGGAGGGAATCTGCATTGCAACATGGTTCTCATTCACAACAGTACACGCACAGTCACATACATCAGTGCCAAATATCTTACAGCCCAGTCCTTCCCTTGATGTCACAAACATTTTAATACAACAAATAAACACTCGAACGGAACATTTTCTCTTTTGAAATGATCTCAAACGTACTCTTGCGTTGCCTAAAAAGCCACACATGGACTTCACATTCAGCTCTCTGTCTTTTTTTAGTGCAGTTGATTCAAAAATGTGAACCACATGTATCCGTCTCTTGGAACAAGTTAATACCTCCGTCAGTTAAATAGGATAAATTGTGCAAATTAATGAGCATTGTCCTTAGAAGCAGAAATGTGTACAGTGAACGTTTTGACAGCCAGCAGGCGAGTGACGGTGGTGGGCTTAACACTTAAAGACTCTCAAACGTCTCATATGTCCCAAGCATTGCCAAGCTCCCACCCCAATCACTTAAACCCTGCTGACGTAGGCTGGCCGTTTACATTTAGGGACACCTGCTCACTCCATTCTAGATACCAATTCTAGAAGAGAGGAGCAGCCGCTCAGGGATAAGGTTTGGGAGGAACAGAAGTCTGACTCAGTAGTAACTGAGATAAACACAAATTGAGCTTTATAGTTTATTTGATCTGTCACCTGGCAGTTTTCGATGTAGAATATTTTTTCTGAATTTTATTTCATTTTCTGTAGAGCTGGCTAAGATTTTTGCAGAAGTATTTTTGAGGGCATTCTTGGTCCTATTCTTGTCTCAAGTTGGTGTCTTAACGTGAATTTTACATCACTGGAAACCATGAGTTCCCTGGTAATAAATGCAGTGGGTGATGGCGAGAACGCAGGCTTTGATATCATCCAAAATCGCATAGAGACACTGAGCAGCAAGATGGACAAGCTCATCAATATTCAGGAAAAAGTCCTCAGCCGACTAGATGGGATGTCTCACGACATTGACGACATTGAGAAGGATATGGAGAATTTGAAGGTCGACAAGGAGGAGATCCATCTCCCGCCCAGGGTAATGAATCAGACCCAAGTCATGGGACGAGAGGTGGGGCAGATTTGCCAGGAGATGAGCTCCATCATGTCGGTGGTGAACCAGCGGTCCGAGCAGCAGGCTCAGAAGCTGGAAGGAATGGAAAAATTGGTCCTAAGCATGCAACAGGTGATCAGCTTCATCGGGGAGACGGTGAAACATTCGAAGATAATGGAGCTGATGCTCAAAGGCCCGACGGCTAAGAAGGGCTCGAGGTCAAAAGACAGTAAAGGGAAGCAAGCTATAAAGAGGAAATCATCTTCAGATACTGTATCGAAAAAGCCTGACAAGGTGAGACAAGCTGAAGTAAGACACTGCACATATAGGCTGAAGTGTGCACCTGCTCTATACTGCAAAAGGACTGTAAGATGTTTGGTCATGAATGAGGTTTTGGAGAAAAAGGGGACAACCTTTATTACTGATCCAATTTAGATTCACAAGCATTTGTTTTGATGTATATAAAGGTGGCCCAGGCATCATAGCCCATGCATCACCATGAGCATCAAGTCTTGTATTTTCCATGCTGACTTTGATTTTTAAGATCTCACTGGGATCTTGTTGTTCTTGGCAGGACATATGAAAATGATCATAGCAGCAAATGCGACTTGGCTTGTGTGTGAAATTCCACATATAATGGACTGGTGTAGTGTCTGAGTTTTGGCGTGTACAAACTTGCCAACTGCTGATTAAAGGTAAAGTAAGCAAGAAGACTAGTTTTATAGTGTTGGGTAAGCTACTGGACAGTATGTCACTTATTCCATATATAAACTCCCAGTTTAACTCACACGTGTCGATGTTGGATCTCCGAGTGTAACTTGAGGGTCTCCTTCGCATGAAGCGTGCGGGGGGACCTCCAGCAGGGCACGAGAGGGCCAGTGCAAGGTCTGCGGTGAAATACGAGTGGCCTGGTTTAGAAATGCTGTCTTTGGATGCGGGCTACAGTGTTTGTGGTCCAAATAGTCTTGCATCCCTTCAGCTTACCAGGTGTTAACAAACTGTAGAGTTTTCTTTCCTTTTCTGTCATGCAGTCCATTTCTTTCATTTCCATTTCATTTCTGCGGCTCTCTTGTGCAGACCTATTAGTGTTACTATCCAAGTCATATCTTTGCCATTATTGCTTTGTTGATGAACAGTCATTGTCTGAAGTCTTTGTCATTGTGATTCCTTGCAATCTTCTAAACTTCTTGCAGCACATAAAATGTAAAACTTAGGTGAGAGTTCTTGTTACAATGCTGCCAAGGTATTTTTGAATTACAGCTTCCAGTAATTGTCTTTATTTTAAACTGCAGATAGTGTTTCAGAAGTCTGCTACAAGTTCATGGAAGTAATACAGTCCCATTGAGGCAATGCCCCCAAGTCTACCAAGATTCAAAATGTTGAACTTATTGAAGAAAAAGAAAAAATCTAATATGCATTTTTATATGACTTTTTTTTAAAGGAAAAACAATTCACCAACTGAAAACTTAGGATCCACTCACATCCAGTTAAACCTCACTAAAGGTCACTGAGTGCTGCTTGACATCTTACACCACACTCCTATCAGTTCGCCACACAGCTTGTATCTCTCTTGATGTATGACGTACAAGCAAATCGCAAACTCACTTAAATGGCTCTGACGTAACATGATAACGATATCACATACTTGGAAAAAATACCTACGTGCACATTGTGCAGTGGTGCACTCTTAGGTTTTATATGCCCATACTTGGTTACGTTAAAATCAGACTCAACGATATCAAGCCCGTTAAAAGTTTGTGTCACATTTTATGGCTTAATTATACCCTGATGATTAATGACCAAATACCAATGTGATGTTTTCACCGTGACTCACGTTTCAGGGAATTTCTGTTGTTGTCAGAGCACTTGCCAGGTGGCTGCTCCGTCTTCCTCCACCTCCACAGGTGTGACATACTTGAAAGTAATTCGGGCTACTGCGGCATCTGCATTCACTTCCTCACCCTCCAATCACCGTGGTCACTGGGGAGACGCTGCACTTGAAATAGCTCCCCTGTTGTTTATGTCCCAACAGCATACAGAAAACAAATGTGAGACACCTGATGTTCAAGGCAGGCTTTTTTCCATGCTAAGGTGATCAGAGAGTGTTTAGTGAGTTTCCTTAGCTGAGAAATTTGAACTACAGCCTGCAGTCACTTGCAATATTTTCCATTCAGGGTCGACATTGCATTCCATCGCTGAGTGTGACCAGTGATAAGCTATAAATTCACTGCCCTGCTCCTGTCTATCCAAGTCTGCCACAAATAATCAAAGGCATGCAATTCTACCAGTGCAATAAAGATGTGCACTAACTGTGCTAATTTGTGTGCTGAGAACAGAGAAAATGCTTCGTATTTTATCCTTCATTCACCTGTCATCAAATTACTTAACGTTTTATTAACTTCTTGTTGCGTTTTACATGTGACACTAAATCCAACATGTCTTTGATTTTTGATTCATCCTGTGCATTAACGTGTGAATCTAACTTACCAAAATGCCACCAATTCTGTGTGCATTCATGTAACCCTTCTAAGCATTGTCTTCTTGTCTTTTTACTAGAAAACTACCTCTAATAAAGGGAAAAAAGGGAAACAAGAGATAACGCCTGCATGCGAGCCCAGTACTCTGCAGTCTTCTCCCAAGATAAAGCTTCACGGACTAAAGCATTTCCTCACCTCTCGCAAATGTGGAAACTTTGTACGTTTATGTGCTTAGAGAACATGTGAAATATTTGCATCGCCACTCCAGAGATACGAAAAAAAAGAAGACCATTTGTATTTTATAATCGCTCTGGGACAAGAAATAGTACCAGGGCGACACAACTGCTTTGTTTATTTTCTAATAAAGCTTTGATCATGCATTCATTTCATATTAATGTACTCGTCTGGGTCTCTGGTTTGACAGTTTCTGTTTTGCATTTCACAGTTGAAAGACCACAAAGGCAAAGATGGGACAGATACACCCCGTTTGAGCCCTAAGGGTCTGAAAGCACAAAAGAAGATGAAGCCTCCAGATACAGCAGGTGCTGAGATCAACACACTGTTACTTCTACAAACTCCAGTGTCTCTTTGCAAGTCAAAATAATCTGAGACACAGCAGCAGCAAAATGTAAATAAATACTCTAAAATACCTTCTATGAGTGGAACATGTGGCTGTATTACAGTGTTATTACACGTAGCTGTTGCTTGCTAGCGTTTAATTGGGATAGAAACTACGTTTAAAGATCGGAGTGGAATTTTTCAGAGTGAAAATGTTAATTCTTCTTAAAGTGATGAATATTAACCAGATCCTAAGAGACTAAATCTAACTTCTCTTTGGTATTCTTGTAGAACATATCTCACTGAAGAAGCAGATTTTGCTCCTTGAGGAGGTTCAGAAACTCAACAGGGAGAACGCTGAGAAATCAGGTCAGCAGATCACCCTTGGTTTTCGGGATCTAGAAGCTGGAGTGCCCCTTAAAGATCAAGAACCCGATGCCTCTGCCAGCAGCTTGGTGGACTACCTGCAAGAAGACTCCCAAGTGGATATTGCTGAGAAAAATGAGGATGTTGAGGCAGTTAGTGAGGAGGAAAGTGGAGAGAAGGTGCCTGAGGATGTTACAGAGAAGGAGCTCAAGCCTAGTGTGGAGAATCTAGGGAAGCAAAAAGAAGAAGAAAAGCTTGAAGTCCAAGAGGACAAAGAGGAAAAAGGTGTTTCTGCAGCTGAAGAAGACTCAGGTCTTTCTACCTCCCCTGACAAGAAGAAGGAAGCAACTCCAATCAGGTAGTCCATTATTACATTTAAGGACTAAAACAATCTGTAATAATTTATTATTATTACAATTATAATACTAAACATTTTAGTGTCTGTTAAAAATTGCTGAACAAAACATGATATTTCATGAACGTCCTGTATGGTGTCACATTGCGACTGTATAGTATATATTTAAGATCTAAAACATTTCATTAATTCAATAACAATTCATAACAGTGTTAGATATGTTATTACATTATTTTTGTTTGTTTGTGTTTTTTCTATTTTTTGGTCAAATTTATGCACAAAAACATAACAAATTTTTTTTTTTAAAAATGCAAAAAACATACTAATACATCGACTTTCATTCAGTAGAGATGACCACAAAGATGCAGCACCATCTCCTGAGGCTGAACAGGACACCATATCACAGGTCAGCAGCACCAAGTCCTTTGTCACCCAGGAACACTTTATTGTAGAGGAACACCCAAAGAGCCAGCTGCTGGAAAAGAAGGTGGAAGAGGAGGAAGAAAACAAAAATAAGGACGAGAAGAAGGCTGAGTCAGAGGGTTGGGGTGTCTTCAAGGCAGATGGAATTGAACTCCAGCTGAACCTGAAACAACAGGTGGAGAAGGAGAGAGAAAAAGATGATGCAGGAAAGGAGGATGACGATGGTCCTGAGCAGTACTTTATCGGTGAGAGCACCAGTAAATTATTATATACTTATCTTTGTAGCATTATACATTTTTTAAACTGAAAATGTGTTTGCTTTTTCAAGGTAGCAACAAATTCTGTATGTATCATTTATAGTACACTGTATAGTAGAAGTCTTTGTAATGGCTTGACTGGAACTGCTCAAATATCTGTAAAGAGTCTTTATATAGCTTTATATATCAGTACATACATTTATATGCGTTCCCACTCTTTTTATTGGGACTCTGAGCATAGTTAGTCGCAGACTTCATTCAATTCAGTTCAGTTTATTTATATAGTGCCAAATCACAGTCACCTCAAGTTGCTTTACACTGTAAGGTAAAGACTGCAATAACAGAGATAAAACCCCAGTTATCAAAAGAACTTCTGAGCAAGCACTTGGCGACAGTGGGAAGGACAAACTCCCATTTAGCAGGAAGAAACCGCAGGTACAGCCAGACCATCTGGTATGACTGGTTCTTGGTGAGGGGAGGGAGGATAAAAAAAGAAAAATAATTACAAATGGAATACTACAAAATGAAGTGAAATGGTAACCTGTTATATTAAAGCGGCAACTCTGTAGCTGTTGATTATCATAGCACTTTAGTACACAATGTGCTAACTTGATTATGACAGCTATCTACACTCTCCAAAGGCTCACTGTAGCTAATTATCAGTGAAGCTTGTATGTTCTCACATTCCTCAACTTATTAAAACAGATTACATCTTTTTTCTTGTGCCCCCATCCGACTTTAGACACCGCTCCACCTCCAGTGGCTCCTTTTAATCACCGCATTGTGTCAGCCAAGCCCAACCTGATTACAAACTTCTATACCATCAGCTGGCAGGAGATCCTGGGCGGGTGAGTGCTGTACTTCTCCTCAAATCTCCATGAAATGCAAAATAAGTAAAAGATATCGACAAGTTGATCTATCACAGATCAAAGATGGTAAGAACAGGTTTTAATTACCCGTAAAATGTAACCGCGTAAAGTCCCCCCAACCCCCGCCTTTCTGATGTTTCATAACTTCAGAGTCACGGCAGTTATTTTTACTTTAGAACCGACTGGCATGTGAAACTGTATCCCCGGTGCCAGCTGGTAGCTAATCACAAAGTGTTAATCCAAGTCTTCAAAGTGGAGACACAGCTTGGCTCACATTTAATGAAATAACAGATTAAGCACAAGACTCTCCAGAAACATCCCCGTATGAAGGAAGATCAGTTTTTGATTCGTCGTGGGAAAATACATCTATCACAGCACCATCTTTCCCAACTGCTGGATCGTCTGACTTGATGTGATAATGGAACTGACACGTTTCTCTCCAGCTACAGAAATCTGACTTTTGTCTTTGCTTTCTCTCCTCAAAGGGGTCGTTTCGGCCAGGTGCACAAATGTGTGGAGAATTCATCCGGTCTCACTTTGGCAGCGAAAGTCATCAAAGCCAGGAGTCAGAAAGAAAGGGTATGACACCTCTCATGTACTGTCACGACTACAAAGTACAGTGACAGCTACATCACATGATATAAAAAGCAGAGTCCTGGTTTCGAATTTTAAACACTCGCTAGTACAAAACAAGATCGCTCTTGGAACAGAGATAGAGGGAAATACTTGTCACCGAGGTGACAAGTATTTGACCTAGAAGAGAAGAAGCATTGTCTGTCCTAGCAGAGAACAGCTGACACCTCTCATCGCATCCGTGTGTCTGTGTTTCTGTCTCTTTGGTAGGAGGTCGTGAAGAATGAGATCCAAGTCATGAATAATCTCGACCATGCCAACCTGATCAAGCTGTATGCGGCCTATGAGTCAAGAAATGACATCATCCTTGTACTTGAATAGTACGTTCCTTTATTAAAAAACATGTTTATTTATTTCAGAAGGGATTTTGGTTTACTTATAGCTTATTATTTACCTTTTTTCTAATTTGGTTTCATATGCAGCTTACTTTGCTTACATATTTTATCTAACCTGCCTTTTTTTTTTCTTTTTTAAATTTCTTTTAATGCTTTTCATGTGCTCGTCTTTGCCTTCAGCGTTGCCGGAGGCGAGCTGTTTGACAGGATTATTGATGAAAACCACACTTTGATGGAGTTGGATGCTGTGCTGTTCATCAGGCAGATCTGCGATGGCCTGCAACACATGCACAAAATGTCCATCCTGCATCTCGACTTGAAGGTAACAAAGTCACACATGTTTGCAGTGATTACTTTGTAGATATATTGCATAACAGGATTATCCCATTCAAAAAGTCAAATGGTAATACTTTGTTGTTGCTGAATTTCAGCCAGAAAACATCCTGTGTGTGAGCAGAATCACAAATAAGGTCAAGATCATTGACTTTGGTCTTGCCAGGATGTAAGTACTGGTATTTACTTCTGTTTTATTCCCACTTGGATGAACTGCTGTGGTCGTACAACATGCAACATGTCATTTTTGTGAATTTCAATCATATTTCAAACTTAGATATAAACCAAGGGAGAAACTCCGAGTGAATTTTGGGACTCCAGAGTTTCTCGCTCCTGAAGTCATCAACTATGACTTTGTGTCATTCAACACAGACATGTGGAGCCTTGGTGTAATTACATATATGCTGTAAGTAAACACACAGAAGCATGCATGCACATCCACAAACCTTTGCTGATCATCCGTTCCCTTTTCCCTGCTAGTCTGAGCGGTCTGTGTCCCTTCCTCGGCGATGATGACAATGAGACTCTGAATAACATCTTGGCCTGTCAGTGGAACTTTGAGGAACAAGAGTTTGTAGATACATCAGAAGAAGCCAAAGACTTCATCTCCAGACTCCTGATTGTAAATAAAAGGTATTTGGATTTTGTACACATACACTGACCTCTGATCTTACAAAAGCTAATAATACATGAAGTGTGTAAAAACAAATATTGTGATTTTGTGTTTCCCATTAGTTGGAGGATGGGGGCATGTGAGGCTCTGAGGCATCCTTGGCTTGCCGACCCTGCTCTTCATCATCGTCTTCACACAAAGGTAAAGCATGCGTTTGTGAGGGTAAAGGCTTTTTATGCTGGAAAAGTACTTAAATTTGTAAAATATGTGAACCTAGTAAAGAAAATTATTTGAATGCATCTTATTGTGCTTTACATTTGTTGTGGATATTTATTCCTGTCTTACCGTTGTACTGGTGATTATTGTTTTTTGTCTGTTTCACAGAAAACTATGTGCAGATCACGGAGATCATCATGTGTGCCCAATACTGAAAGCTGAGGTGGGTCTGAAAGTATTGCTCTATATTTAAATCTGTTCCCTTCTTATATGCACACACCTCCTTATACTCACCCTGGGCAGGATGCCAGTGTATCAGGGCAAACACAGAGAAACACACCCTCACATGCACGCCCAATTTAGAATCATGAGTTAACTGAACCGACGTGTTTTTTTTGGGCTGTGGGACGACATCTTAAAAATTCAGTGTCAGAGTTATGCTTTCAAATCATCCACAAGAGGGAAGCATGTCTCAAATTTTGTTTGGAGTAGCAGAATGGATGCTGCGATACAGATGTGGTTCTCTCACAGTAAACCATCGCAATGTTTCTTTCCAGGGTGCTACACTGAGGTGACGCTCCACCTGTGGCCACTTGGACCAACCCTTCTGTCCCTGTAAATTACCTAGATTTTAGTCAGTGTACTCATGACACTGACTGAAAATCTGTCTACACCGCAAACCTCTTCCTGACATGTGATCCACTGTGTTGTGTTATTGTAAGCAACACCCTGATGAAATATATAAAGGAAAATAGCTCAGTTTAGGTATAACAGTAGCTAGTTCTGTGTGTTAAATACTGGTGATGATGTCACAAAAAAACAGGGTAAATAAAAAAAAAAACAGACCATCACATAACACTAAAAAATCCAGTAGAATTACTATGTGACGTGTGATTACTGTGCTATCATTGTGAAGCTACTACTGTTCAGTTATTGTTGAAACTGTGACAGGGGAAGTATACATGTTCAACTGGTGGTTTGCAATATTCTTTTATTTGGCATTTCAAAATGGTGCTGAAGTCATAATCTGATGTAGTTTTAATAGAAACATATTAATACTTATTATTATTATTATTACAAATTGCTATTACACATATTGTATGATAGTGTTTGCTTGTGGAAAGCACAAAAATTCGCATTTTCTTCTCTTTTATTTCACTATAAAATTCTCGCTTGGACTCATCCTTATTTATCTCTAACCAAAAACACTGTACTGCCTTTCCTTGCTGATTTTTTTTGTCCTTTTGAGAACAACAACTTTATGCATTTAGAAATATACCTCAGCTGCTACTGCTTGAAGGCTACAGCAACAGTTGTAATATAAATGTAATTATGTGCGCTGCCCTCTTGGTTATAAACACGGTAAGCTGTAAATAGGTGCTAATAATTCAAATTAGAATCTGTTGGATGTGCATTGTGCTTATTGGAGACAATGAAATTTGTGTGTTTGGCTTAACAAGCTGTAGTATGTGCGCTTTATGACCTAATATCACACAATGCTGCTGAGGTTCCACTGGACAGACTAGTCGGCAACACATGTCACCTTAAAATAAACACCATGACAACACAGTATATGTCTTATTAGCAAAGTATATACATTTTTTTTTGCATGTCTTTGCAGCTAAAGTTTGAACTTGGTACGTAGTTATAATTTACATTAGTTTTTTTTAACTGTACCTTGTGCTTCAGAGCCTCTCTTTCTGCATATTCATCGCACTAAAATCGCTAATAAAGAAAACAAGTGTTTATTTGAAACGCCTTCTGTGAAGGTTCACTAACTGAGAGTGACACACCGTCTACCTGTTGCTGCCTCTCTAGTTAGAGCTACGTTTTCATCTACCTTCGTGTTAAATGCCAGATTATTGTAGTTCTGGTAAAATAAGTCGTTCTCACTGATTGCTAACATATTTAGCATGTATTTTTGAAGTGTGCACACACTCATTAAACTGAAATTGTATCTTCAAGCGTTTGTTGTCCTTTCTTCTTTTGAATTTTAAGTATACTGCATGTTGTCAAAAACTAAATCCATTTAGTAAGATAATATTACAGAGACCTTTATAGCTTTCTTTGTGTGTTTATAAACTTTGCAATATTCTATTTTTGGCAGAGTTATTTTTTTTTAAACCTTGGCTCAGTTTATGTAATAAACATAAAAAGTGAAACACAGGAGCACACACTTTCACTCAGAATGAAAGTAGAGCAGATTCCAGGAGCAAAATCAGGAGAATCTGAAGGGGTCAGTTTGTGCAATACAGTCACTTGAGAAAATAAACTGAGTGTGTGGGGTGACGATGCTGTTGCAGTAATGGGATTCAGGGTATCAGGGATTGTACCGACAACAAAAAACAGGCTAAGAGTCTTAAAAAAGGAGAATGACAGTGAGGAAAAGTAGAACTTTCCCACAAAGCAAGCATTATACGCACTTATTGTACAGAACCCAGGGGTTTAATCAGGGATAAGTAAAGACTTTATGGGAGAGTACAACAGGAAAACATGTATTCAGTTGTAGAGAAATACCAGAAATGCAAACTGCCCCCAAAGCCTTAGGAACCCAGTATTTGAGTACAATTACAGTGTGAAATTGTTATGCTACAGAATCGTAAGAGTTGAGAAAATAAACTATTTTGATTTATATAGCAATTCTGCTTTGCGTAGCATGCATTAGACAGCTACGGGTTTTCTTCCATCTGTAAAACCTGGAATCTGCTGAAGCTTGAATTATTTTGGTTGAATTTCTTCTTAGGAAATGAACATGATGTGAAAAGTGCAGTTGAACATGGAAAATAACTAAAAATCATCTCATATCGAAACTGAATACAAAGAAAACATGATAGCTATAATGAAATGTTCTGTAGTTGTAATGGAAGGTTTGATGATTTTTAAGAATGAGGCACAACCATAGGAAAAGAAGATTTTTCATATTTGTTCGACTCTTGATATCTTGCTGGAAAATTCTATGATTTATCTTCAGTTTGTGAATCTTATTGTTCTTCATTAAGAACGGGTATTTCAGGATGTTCTTTAACTGCCCTTTCTACACCACAGCCTGATCCTTTAGTTCCAGTTTGGCTTTGTCCATAAAACCAGACTCTCAGAATTAACAGGCCTATGCAAATTTCTTGCATATTAAAATGGCTTTTTATTTGACAGGTTTCTTCATGAAAATCTGCTGGACTGAATATCTAATATATGTCAAAAACATGGTAAATACTGGCAGATAAACATTTTACAATATGGGACCCTATAATGTCCCATACCTCCATTTGTACCAAAATCAGTCAATCAATAAATGCATTTATGCAAAACTATGCTTGTTAGCATACCCAAACATGTAATTTTTTTTTTATCATGAATAAGTGCACTTCAAAAACAAACACTAAGAAAAACAAATAATTTTCAAGCTTTTTATTCCAATATATATTGGAAAAGTGAGTATATAAGGTAAATATGTGGCAATAATATATATTAAGGATGGTAAATGTTCATCATTGTTCTTATTGTTGTTCTTGTTCTTAAAATAAATTAAACTTTAAGACAAAAACTTGAATATATGCACTCTGCAAAAGAGAACAATAAGAATCATAAATAAAACTTGTTAAAGAGAACCATTAAATCCACTTTTTATTCAATTAAATACTCTTAAATGTAAAGATTTGGTTGACTTTGAACTGCACAAATAATGTATAAAGCAGCATATTGTCGCACATGGAGTCTAAGGAAGTAAGTTTATGAGCATTTCTGTAAATGAAAAATGACAAACCACTGCAGTGTATTTGTATGCTTTGTTTTCAGTGAACACATTTCTTTATGCATTCTATTGGACTGCAATCCTAATGTCTGGAGTGACCAAGTGTCACTTCTGAACTTCATTAAATGGCTATTTGAAGCTGGCTTTAAAGGCAACCCCACAGACACTCAATTTTACAGTAAAGTTAAACAACCTGGGAGAAAAACAGTTTGGATGCCTTTTTTCTGCTTTTTCAGATTTTTAAAAACTTAATAGACACAAACCAAGAAGCACAAATGTCTCCTTTAAGCTGAATTGACTAATTTATTTTCAATTATAAATGTTCAGAACATAAATGAAAAAAAAATTGATTATATCATTAAACTCCCCTGAATCTGAAATGATAATTATATAATAATTAAAGTCAATAATTATAAAAAACTGTAACACACACTTCCTTACATAGGCCACCTTAGTGGGTTATTATAATAATCTTTCTTCCAACAACAGCTGTTTTCCTGTGGGCTACTGAACACGTGCAATTGACAGTATTGTATAAATATTACAGATGCTTGAACCGAACTAGAATATTGGCAACTGATTTATAACCAATTTTGAGGGGAAAAATCAAAATGAAAATAAAAAAAACTTTTACATAAAGCGTCCTAAAAATACATTTCAAATAGTTTCCAATCTGAGGCTGACAGTCTTGTTTAGTCTACTATTTGTTTACTTTCACACATCATTTCATCCCACTAAAAGTTTCATGTCAGGAACGGTTCAGAGAGAGTTCATACATTCCTCTATTGCAAACACAGGCAGAGAGAATCTGAGTCGCTTAATAACCATTACTCTGAACATGCGAGTCATTTGGCAAAACAGGTGATACTGATTTGGGCCAAGGATTTTTCCCTACCTTTTCTCTTTTTTTGAATAGCTTTTCAGGAGCCTGAGGGCTGGAAGCCAAATGCAAGCTCTCGCTCTATCCCTGGTCCAAGGCCCAGGTTGGAATGGTGAGAAATTCAATTTAGGAGAAGAAAAAAGGCTCCAAGAACTGCCCCTCCACTACCCCACCTCACCCCTAAGTCCCCTCCATCCACATCTCCAGGGGCGATCTTGAGGAGCCAAACCAAAACCAGATGTACTTATTGGACCTAAAGATAACAAATAGCGCCTCAGTTCCTGTCAGTTAGAGACCACCAGAGCAAAAAATCTGAGAATTGAAAAAGCTTATTGACATGTCTAACTCTTTGTCTGGCAATATAAAATATTGTTAAGACTGACAAGTATTTTAATCCAGGATACACGAACAAGGAAATAAGACAGAAGGTGCTACAGAGGCAGCTTTCTCTGCTAGATCAGGTGCTTGTAAAAGTGAAGACAATAGCTGTACATGTAGTTTTGCTGTTGGTGTCTTTAAGAAGCATGTTGCATTCAAGCACCTGGTGCCTTCTTGGCTTTGAGAAAGTGGATCCGAATTTCTAGGTTGCACACTCTCCAGTTTGTTAGTCAATACCACCCACACACAATCAATTAGACAGGGAGAGGTGACCCCAGCACTTCTCACAGCCCGCCATTAGATTGACTATGAAAGTGTCCTTTGTAACAGGAGTTTCCTGTATGTAATTAAAAAATATTGGGCTCTGTGCAACGGGGTGGAGAGGAAGCCTGGAGTTGAAGGAGGCTACACGAAGGCTAAGATTCTCTTTTCTCCACTATTCGTTTCATGTAGGAGGCCGCTGGACCGGCTCTGACGTTTGTCCAAACAAGAGGTGCTCTCTCTCTCGCTCTCTCAAAGGAGGTCCGGAGAGAGGACCAGCTAGTTCTCAGGGCCCGAGGGCAGGTGGTTCTGATTTGTGCAGGGGAGGAACAGACCATGTTTATGTTCAGTTAATAGCAGTACACGTGTCGTCACGTCCAGCGGTGGGAACATGCTGGGTGAGTGATCTGTTTTTTACTCTGCTGAAGTCTGACACCAATAAGAACACAATGTCCAATTATTCCTTCACAGTTTTCACCCTGAACAGCCACACCTGCAAACTACTGTTCTCCTGTTAAACCGAAACGATCTAAGTTTGAAAGAAAAAAGCAATGTGTAACTCACAAGCAATAAAACACACTCATTTTTAGTTCAGTGCACTCAGTGGTTTTACACCTACTGCTTTAAATCTGGCACGACCAGATGCTTTTAGAGACTTTTCTAAAAGCTCTAATGACACTGAAGTATCCTGTGTTATATCATCTGCTGTTGCTCTTTAATTGCCATCTTTGGTCACTCTTAGCAGAAACATAATTAATACATTCAAGAAAATATGGACGATGTCCCTCAAAAATAATGAAACCTGATTTTACCTGGTTTGTTGCCTATGCTTTTGGATAATGAGCTGCTAATAGTGATCAGGATCTCTAACAGGCAGCTAAAATGCTATAATTTCAATGAGAAGTTCACTTACAGTTAATAGAGCTTTAGCTAGAAATGATCAGGGACGTTGATGTTCTAAAGTATGCCAAAATCAAATTAGTCTGATATTAACAATAATTTTCCAGATACTATTTGGAACTTGACGTCCCATATGGTTGACAGATATTTACAGTAAAATTTTGTTTTCAGTGAGAGTGCATCATGACTTGGAATGAAAATAGCTCCCACCCACAGGCAGATTGATTTCCAGACGAGGGAGAAACATGGCAGCTTGCTGCGTCCGGTGTTTTCACTTAGTGGTTTCAGCTTCGATCAAATGGTCACGCTCAAACCTTAAATGATCTTGGCGGTTCCCCGCTGTTGGGTCATCAGCTTGGCTCCATGTCATCTCCAGGTTGGGCCCTACTGCTGGTTAGGCGGTCCCTTTCCATCAGATTTGTATTTACTCATCCCTCCGACTCACCCCTCAGCCTGCATGGGGTCTCTGTTCATCCTGCCAGCCCCGCTGAGAGGCCTCTGTGGCCGAAAGAGCCGCAATCTATCAGGCCTCTGTATGTATGTGTTTCGCGCTTTTATGCCTTAGCTCTTGCTGAGGAGTTTTTGCTGAAGTGACTAAATGGAGCCGATCATCTTGTTCAAGCAGGGCGAAGGCGCATGTTCTTGGTGTCTGAGGTTTGTGTGCTAACTTGAGCTCGTGTGCAGGCGTGGGTGTCTGAACACGCTGCTTGTGCGCATGTTTTAACTCTTTGGATTTTTCCAGGGACACAAATGATTCCCTTCTTGACCCTTTCACCCCCCCCAAACTTCTACTTATCCTTCCCACAACATACCCCTGTCATGTTTTATTGGATTCCTCTTCATCTAGTCCAATGAACTGTGTGTGTGTGAGTGTGTGACTTGCCTGCGCACACATAAAACTTGTAGAGCTCTCATATGTTACAGGATACAGCATACTAGATGTATGTAAGCTTCTTACATCCATATTGTACATGTCTCTGTTATGTTCCCCCATCCCACCCACAGAGTTTGTCCTCCCTCCCAGTGCACAGTGATCGATGAGCTGCACTCTCTGCAGCAGGGACCGTACAGAGGGGAAAAGACCCTTAGCCTGTTCTCCGTCTGACTCCCAAAAACAGCCATCATGGCCAACAAAAACACAGCACGAGGCAACCAAATGGCAACCCGTACAGCCGCTCCTATTGTAGTATGAAATATTTCCCACGATGAAGCTCAGGATGGGACAGGAGAATTATATGGATGACACAACAATGAAACTGAGAGATAAGGGTCACTCTGAGGTGAAGCAAAAGATTTAATGATTTAATGGGTGTCAGCTTAGTTTGTGTCTTGTTGAAACATTTAGTACAGCGCAAAAGATGGATCCAACATTTGCAATACTGCATATTTTGAGAAACACTATACAGCTACAGCAGCCAGATATCCTCATATTACTGTCCACCGCTGCTGACTGCATTTAATAACATCCATTTGGGTGTTGATCGTAGATTGGCGGTCACTGCTGGGGGATCACTGATACCTGACCTAAGCTAAAAATTCCTCCCTGGTTTGTTCTTGGTTTGGCATTTTTGTGCCTGCCTTCATTTTCAGGGCAGTCTGCTTTTAGACGGGGGGAAACAGGAAAAGAATCACAGCACTGCGGTTCATTCTTCGGGCTATATTCACTTGACCACACAAAGAGCCCATTTTGAGGGAGACATTTTATGTGTTGTGTGGCAGGCAGCGCAAGCAGAAAAAAGATTTACTGTGTCTATTCAGGGGTGTTTTGGATGATGTTCATGCTCTTACTGGTAGAGGCTGGAGATTTATTGCAGCTGGAAAATACTATCAGGTGGATGTTTCTGACAACGGTGACACTCTTTTCTTCCAGCAGTTAAATTCACCCAAAAAATCATTCATATATAGCTAAAGTTTAAGAAATAATGACGTGTTCGATGCCTTTTTATATTATTTTGTGACGGTTTTTATTGAAACACTAACCTAGCTTTTATTTCTTGTACTTTTACTCTTATGTTATTTATTCAGTCTTGTCTGAATCAACACTTTGTATCTGTTGGGTAAATGTAAATGAAATGCAACTGCAGGAAAAGTCTTTAACCTTATCTGAAACTTACCAAAAAGTAAAAAACAACAACTTGTGATAGTAATATGGAAAGTTGTGTGTAATGGCATGTAAATGTGTGTCTGAGTGTGTGTGGGTGCATGGAAGTTGGTGGGAGAGGAGGAAGCTGTACCACCGAGGTAGCACTTGGAGTGACTAACAATGGCCCACACATATCCTGTGGCTGTCAAAATGTTGAGGACCCTACACAAACACTTTAGAGTCAGCCCCCCCCCCCCAGTGCATTTTCCAGAACTGCTTCAGGTTTGGTGAGATTTTTCAGGAATATAGCTGGAAACAAATAATTGTTTTTAGAATCAATAACTAGAGCTTCCCTTTCAGACTGTAAAGGGAACACGAAACGACACATATGCACTGTCCAGTTAAGAAGCTGCTTACAATAATTCGCAAACAAGTTTTTCATTTCCTAAAATTTTGCTTAATCACTGACCACTGCAAGCCACACTCTTTACCTATATGTGCTGTCTCAGCAGACCCTCCCCCTCTTTTCTGAAAGAACTCAGGGGGCCACAAGAAACTTGTAGGCCCACAGAGCTCACGTCAGCACACCAGTGTGGGGAAAACACACACTTTTAACTCAGAGCTGGGACCTGCTTTCCAAAACCTCAGCAGAAAATTAATGCAGAATGCCTTGATGTCACACACACACACACACACACACACACACACACACACACACACACACACACACACACACACACACACACACACACACACACCTGTATCCTCTTCCAGCCTCCTTTTTTCATCTCTTTCTATTCCAGAGTCTAGCCCTGAACACCTCATATATATCGAAACCCATATTTCCTTCACTCCTTCATCATTCCACCATGGCAGGCCTTCCTGAAGAGAATACGATGTCCTGCCAGTGAACGTTTTGAGAAAACCTTCAATATGCTGTTTGGCCCGTGCTGTTTGCTTTAATGGGTCGCTGACGGACTGACCTAAGCGGAGCTCCGTTTTTTTACTGCCTAAAATTGGACCCGAGCTGTCTTTTTAGATTTGTAAGAGCTTGCTGTCACTGAGTTCAACAATGTAAAGGGGACCACCCATGCAAATATAAATGTCATAATGGAGCTTGCTGTGGCTGCTTTTGTGGTAGGCCGTAGGTTTTGTGCAAACACACCACATTATTGCTGACAAGGACAAGATTGTAGACTCTGACCAGCAGAGGGCGACCAATGCTCTGGAAAGAATCCCAGGACATTAGCAGGCCAGCATAACTCCCTCCCGTTTTCTCAGAGTGTCAAAAATAACATCTCTTATTACTTTCATGGCAATAGAGGAAAGTTAAGAAGGATGGTATGAAAACCTCCTGTCAACCAGAGCCGAGACTGAATGTAATGGTAGAATCTGAGAGAAGACATTCGAACTGGAACTTTTAACATCTTTATAGTTTCTCCAACGATAATCTGAAATCCCCTTTCTTTTTCATAATGGTTTTTATGGTTTTGAAATAGTCATTAGCCAGTGTAAAGATTAAAAAAAATCTCCAGTGCAGCAGAGGAGCATTATAAAAGGTCACCTGGCCACACAATGCAACATCCTACCTATATATTTTGAATGTCAAGGACCGGCCACATGTAATCATATCTTCACCCTCTGGCCTGGTCCGCAGCATGAAAAATCCCCACCACTAAGCCACTGTCCGTGCCACTCCCCCACCCACTCCAGCACCTCTCCCTGCAGTTCCCATGGTGAGGGCCGTCACCAACCAATCCAAGGAGGCCGCCAGGGCCTTGGTGGTCTGGAGAGTCTCCGAGGTGGTATGGCCACAGGGCTACAGAGAGTAAACAGGACACTGGGGGATGGAGGGATGGAGGAAAAGGGATAGAGGGATGAGAATGTGGAGTCAGCAGCCTCTCCGCCCTGCCCGGGGAAGAGGAAAGCCTGCAAAGCCTGCAGATTCAGAGCTCACACAAACTGTGGACTGCCCTGAGATTCAGCTTAGTGGATAAGGCTTTGGCCAGACAGAGGGAGTATTCAAATAACTGCAGAATTAATAATCCTGTGACGGGAAAAAAATATACATTTTAAATTTTTTTTACAAACTCAATAATTAGATTTTTTTTTAATTTAAAGCAAACTATATATAGTTACATAAATATATTTAACCTTTTTTTAAGATAATCAATCCAGAAAATGAGTTTATTATTTAGTCACCTTCAAATCTCTCTGTTTTGAACTGAACTATTACAAAGTTTTTATTTTACTTGAGATTATACATTGATTTGAAATTATTTTTGCTTAATACAGTATTAAATTAACAACAATATATATTTAAATATTACTGTTTGATTATTAACACAACTAAACTATAATCTGATCTTAAACTTTTATTATCATTATTGATGATTTATCATTAACACATTCCTGTTTTGTTTAGCTTGTTGTTAGAACAGGGCAGGTATAACAGTGTCTTAGTTTGTGTATATATGCTTAATTTAAGATTAATATAAAATTCTGAGTGACATTTCTGAGACATTTACTACAAGGTGGGATTTTCTTTGCTAGTTGGGTCTATGCACAAAAAAGTGAACTTTAAAAAATGAGGAAAAAAACCATCAATATTTGATGATAATTCACAAAGAAGTGTTGAATTCAACAGTGCCCAAGTCATAAGGGACCATGAAATCAGTTGCCAGCATCCACATGCTATACACACCGCCTGTTTCCAATAATATTACCCTTGTGGGTGATGACAGGTTGAAAATTGATTTACCTGTGCAGGCTTTTATTACAAATCTTTCTTGCACCATTCCCTCTGCTACTTAAGGAATCAAACTGGCTTCACTATGGAAGTGAAACCCAGTACTAAATAGCAAAAAATGGCTTCCGACTATTTGAGTCCCTTGATGAAGATAGATGAGGTGAAGTAGCACTGTGAGCATTTGCAACTGGCACTGTTTGAAAAAAAAAAAAATAGAATTATTGCGTTTGGAAAAAAAGTAAATAAACACACGTTTTCTTTCAGTACAGCACAAAATGCATGAAACAAACTCGTGAAAAAAAAGAGCAAGCAGGTAAACAAAGCACGACAATGCACTTGGGATTGTAGCTAACCATGACAGCAAACTGTCTTCTCAGGGGAATTGTCATTTGAGAAGCATTTTTTTTTTTTTCACCAGTGGCTTTTTCATTATTTTCTTTCGGAATCCACATCCAAAGCAGTGTACTTAGTTCATGTTTTCATAGATTTGGACCCAGTCATCTGGGTTTTGTCTTTCTCTTCCACGTGCCAAAAGAGAAGGCAGCGATGGAGGCTGCTCTACTAGGAAATATAGGTATCTAATATGCTTACTGCCCACTCATATTTTGACAGCAATGGCAGGTCTGGTGAACCAATGGCATGCTTCTCTTTCTGCCATAGGGGAGAAATACACCGGCAACAGGGAAGCCACAATCCTAATAGGCAGCTGGAAAAAGAAAGGTAGAAATAAACTGCTACACTGGCTGCCCACGGGGAAAAGAAGACGCTCCATGTAACAAATAATGCACACAGAATTAGGGTAGACTTTTATATGATTCATTTTATGTGAGAGGTTAAAATGGGGCAAAAATATCCACAGATAATCTAAATTTGATCATATTTCACTGAGACATGTGCTTCCCCTTTCCTGGATTGCTGAGGCATGTAATAAAACCCACACTATTTGACTTCGCTTCCTCTGAACCCTTAAGCTCACAGAAATGCTGCTCAAGGTGAATGCTCGCAGACTGCAGCATTTTCTCAAAAATAAAGTGGTGGATCGGAGGATTTGTAGCCAACGTTACGTGTGAGAACCACTCCACAGAGCTAACGTTAATCACTGTAATTGAAGCAAGCGTCATTAGAAGATTCATACAGTTAATTTGATGAATGGCACGCAGGCAAAAGTGTGACAGCAGTGATTTAAAAATCCAGACATCTGAAATTCAGGCAGGCCATCACAAACACTTGATCAATAAAAGTGTCAAAACATATTACCTTTGTAATTCTTTATAATACAATTAGTGCTATATGAACGCGATGAATTTAAGTGCCAGAGTAGTTTTTGACTTTTAATAGAGTTGCCATTATTTTGGGAGGTTGACAGAAAGATAAAGAACATCTGTGCTTCATAAGAGAAAGACCAGAATTTAAAACATGTTTGATTTGAGACCCCATGAATGACTTTTCTCTGGTGTGTGTGTGGGCCTCCATGCCGACCTCTCATATGCTGGAGCCCAGAGCATGAAATGGCTCTAGATTGGCTATGTTTGCCCTCAGAGGAGCGCTCTTTTGAGATCATATCCTAATCCCTCAGAGAGGCGGTCCACAGGGTCGCTGCTTATTCAATTAGTCTGAAGCCATGGCTCTAAACATGGGGTAGGGCAATAGAGAGTGTGAGAAAGTGTACAGATAGACTGTGGTGGTCTGCACATGCGGGAGGTGGTGGTGTGAGGCATATGTGATAAAACTCCACCCCAAATGTTTTCTGATCTGGCAATGATTATGTTTTTTTGTTTTTTTTGTTTTTTTGCCAAACAGGACAGGAGAAGACACAAACTTTAAAGAGGACTGATAACGCTGGATAATGTTAATTTTTTCTTAAGTGTAGATGAGGCTTCCTGCCAGAGGGTGGCGCCTATATGACATCTCATAAGCAGGCGTAAATAACTACAGGAGCTTGATTAAAGATACAAAATAGGCTGTGACTCATTCCTGATGGGTCATCAGTAAGCTGCTTTGAACAAAGGTGTCAAAAGTACAGACTTTCTTTACTTAAGTAGAAATAGAAATACCTAGGTTAAAAAATACCATAGGTACTGAATTAACTTTTACTCAAGTAAAAGTGAAAAAGTAAGAAAGCACAAAGTAGCTCCTTGAAGGACAATTCTTCTAACAATTTTTGTACAAAGCAACCCTTTGGTTATATGAATATAACAATAAAATAATATTAGTACATGAAAAGAAAAAATGTTCAAATTTATATTCTAATTCTAATGACTGCACTTGAATCTGTTATGTAGGACAAAAGCAGTGAAAGAGAATAAAAAAACAACTATTTTCTGTTGGCTATGTTATAGAGGGTGACTTGCCTCCACACCTATAACCTATAACCTGAGATTCAGCAGGTCGGAAAACGCTAAGATGCTGCTCTTTGTGGATTTACACAACTGAATTCAAGTAGTTTCACAAGCTATAATGGCTGACGTCTATCCTACACTGGCACTATACTGTTTGTACTGTCTTGTGTATTTACACTACACAGTGTAAAGTTGGAATTCAGTGAATTAATCTAAGCATCATCAGCTTAAACCCAAATTCATCTCTGCTACACTTGATGTAACCTACCTCTGGTCATGAGCACCACAGGCACCGTGCACCAATCCAACACAGTGCTTTACTGTGAACTCACCACATTAATGCAAGCTAACCTGTTTATCCTGGACAAAGCTACCCAGTATTTTCATGCAACATTTGAATAACACAAAGTTAGCGCAGCTTAGTTTGTGTTAGTTTATTTAGCTTTAAATTTGGAGTTTATCAGGTGTCAATGAGCAGACCTTACCTTTAAATCAAACCTCTCTTCTTCCTTTCCTGTCCTGTCTGTGTTCCTACATCTTTCTCCATCTCTCACTTTAGTTATGTCGCACTCTTTTCTCTTCCTGTTAAATACAGCAGCTAGACCTTTAGCTAGCAACACACTATGCGACAAACTGCACACAAACAGTTTTCAGTCTGATAGAAATGTTGAATTTTAAATTACCTACCACTTAAAAAACATCACTCCCTCCACCTCTTCTGTAGTGCTGGCTAGATAAATAAGTACCGCAAACACAATATACGGACACCTGCAGTCCATCCGGCCCACTTTAACTTCCGAGTATAAACGCTGTGAACGTTGACCCTAAAGCAACAAGGGTGTTTTGAAAATGTAACGAGTAGAAAGCACAGATATTTGTTTAAAAATGTAGGGAGTGAAAGTAAAAAGTTGTCAGAAAGATAAATACGACAATAAAGTACAAATTAAGCACAGTATTTGTACCTATTCGCTCCCTACCAGTTCAAGACAGATTACACTTGAAGCCATGATTTTGTGATTTTGGCCATTATTACGAAAATAAAAATCTGTCTAATGCTAAAAATTCTCCTGTAAACATCTCTTTTATTTCTCACTTCTGGATCTGATTTTCAAAGCATTGCCTCTTCTGTGTTAGGTGAGCTGATAGACAGAGACACTTAGACTAAACAAGGTAGCGGTGATGACAGGTGCTGTGGAATCCAAGTGTGGAAAGCTAACGCTGCATGTCACTCTGGAGGTTTACTCGCTATGACATTATTTTCAACGTGTACCACAAAATCATACAATGTGAGCATCAACATTATCGCCCTTTTCTCTCAGCAGAACCAGGCTCACGGAGGGCAGCCATCTGCCACGACCAGTTGGTGGTGAGGGAAGGAAGACAGGACAAACCACATGCTGTGGAAGAGAGCCAGAGTCAAATAATAACTAATGATTAAATGCAAAGTGGCATATAAACACAGTGAGTAAAAAAAGGCGACTGAATAAGAAACGCTAAGTACATCATGGTAAGCCCAAGTAGCCTAGACCTACAGCAGCATAACTAAACGATGATTCATGCTCACTGGATCTAACCTTAACTGTATGGAAAGTTTTAAACCAAATCTTTAAGACTGTATTTATATCTGTATAAATATGTAGCTTTGTTTCAGATGACATATTATGTCAGGGATGTGGTATAAAAGGAAATCATCTCTGGAATCTTAGATGCCAGTCAATGAGAAGATGCTAGAGCGTCATTGGTTAAACACGGTAGAGGGAATGCTAATGACATGGGCATGAAAGGCTGCCAGAGGAAGTGGGTCACTAGTGTTTATTGATGATTTGAATGCTGATAGAAGTAGCAGGATAAACTCTGACATGTGCAGGGCTATACTCGCTGCTCAGATTCAGCCAAATGCTGTAAAACTGATTGGGTGGAGTATCACAGTGCAAATGGATAATAACCCAACACGTATTGCAAAAGCAGCCCAAGAGTCGGAAAAGAAATATGATATTCTTCAATTGCCAAGACAGTCACCTGATCTCAACCCAACACAACATGTTTTCCAATTCCTAAATATAAAACGCAGAGACCCACAGACCAGCAGCAATTAAAGATGGCTGCAGTAAACGCATCTCAAGGGGGTAAAGGCATCAGCTCGTGACGTCCATGGTTTCGAGACATTCTGCTGATCAGTATTGTACACACTCACACCACTATTTATGTGAAACTTCTGTTTCCACAAATGTTCCTTTTCTAGCACATGTTGTTTATCCTGCAAACAGAATAACTCAGATCAGGTTACAGTAAATTGACTTGTGACAAGTCATATATGTTTCTGACAATGACTTTCTTTTGCAGTATACGGCATAAAACACAAAAACCTCACTGAGATTAGGTACAAATGAGTGTGGCACACACAACAGAGCCAACTGAGTGCACTCTGTGCTGCGGTGGGGGCCAACCTGCTGCCAACAGTATTTCTGCAAGCCAGCCCCTGTCAGACCAGGCAGTCCAGAGTACATAGCTTGCCGGAAACCAGGGCAGTTTGATTGAGTTCCTGTTATTGACTACTTTTTTTGTGGATTGCAAACTTCTGCCAAGTTATTTTTTTCCCCTCTACCAGCTGTCAGAACACAGACTGTATAGAACCACACACCCAAGCTTTCAAGGCCCCAAGGCTTTCAACTCCAAATAGTCATTAGTCATCCAGTGGAAACCATACAAAACTTGATAACCAATTAAATGTATGAATGTTCCCTTTTATTCTTCATTTGTGCCATTGTGTTAAAGGCTATTTGTCTACATGCTGTGTTCTACAGCAGCTCCTCAGCTACTCTGGAGCAGGGAAACCCATAGCATCCCTCGGACAGTAAATCAACCTGGGGATTGGTATGCTCCTGTTCAGTGGAGGGCTAACTATGTGAAATGGAAGCGGTGGAGGTTAGGCGGTGAGAGGTAATGCATTGTTTGGCCCTTGTCCCAGCCCATATTGAGGCCAGTGCTGGCTGGAGACTTGAAAGTTGTGTTTGTTGTACAATAAGTTGTAGCACCATTGCCATCTGGGCATAGACCTTCAGTCAGTGCTACACAGGCGTGTGTGTGGTGCTCCGTGCCAGAAATAATAATAATAACACAAGAGGCCCATTCATTCTTCCCGCTCCAAGATGAATTTATCAACGTAATGATATTAGAGATTGAGAGAGGATTAGTAAAGTGGCAGACTTTAATTTATTTTTTAAATTAAATGCCACTTACGAGGGCATCCAGCATCCTTTAATCCACATAAAAACCAATGGGCAGAAATTAAACATGCATCATGCGCGTCATCATTTAAAGCCATGCATT
This sequence comes from Copadichromis virginalis, assembly GCF_057382275.1. NCBI lineage: Eukaryota > Metazoa > Chordata > Actinopteri > Cichliformes > Cichlidae > Copadichromis > Copadichromis virginalis. Next base: position 18,360,749 of record NC_140635.1, read on the forward strand.
ATAATTTTAACAGCAGCGTAAGGAGAGCTGCAATTTTAAAAAGAAAATCTTCCTTATGTGTCTTTGAAAATGGAAAACATTTTCATGTTTTTCCCTAAAGCTGTGATTTTACTCATTAAGCACCTTGTGCATTTCAATAGGGGATTTTATAAATGTAAGCTGTAATTATAATTGTTATAATTATAGAAGTTTAATATTTCAAATCCAAGTGAGGTAGACAAATAGTTAAAGGGTGTTAAAAATCTTAGCTGTTAACAAGACCACCTGTTTGTTTATTTCTTTTAAAAGCGCGTCTCTCCGCACTTGTATCCCAGGGTCAGATACACCCTATGCTCATTCCTGGTATTCGTATCAATGTCCACACAAACAACCCTTTGCAGTGTGTAGCTCGACTACTCTATCCCTCCACCCATATCCACATCCTCTTCCGGCTACCTTCCGTAGTGAGCCTGAAGTGAAGCATGATATGAACACATATACAAACTGCCATGACCTCAGGTGGATGAAAGCAGGATTTTTTTTTTTAAACTCAGGCTCTTTGCTCTCCAGATTTTTTGTGCAAGTGGAAAGGATTACATGGGATTCAACAACAAAGGGGCCTAAAACGTTTATCACATTACTTAAAGCTAAACATATAACACAATGCAGTGATTCACCTTTGCGCCTGAACCTACAGATACACAAGTTACAGCTGCACAAGATGTTTGCAGGGAAGCGAAGCACTGATGATAAAAAAATTATGAAGTTACCAAACTGTTGATATTTATTAGTGAAATAATAAATGAAAACAAGCCCAAGAAGAATAAGGGGAACGAATAAACAATTTGCTGGTGCGATACATCTCATTTATTTTCACTGGTCTTACTTTGGATCAAAGTGAGAGTCGTTAGGCTGCAAATTGCTAAAATTTACAGTAAGACTGATTTCTCCTTTTCTCCTCCTTGCACACAGGTGTGGAGCTGACAGCAGTCACCTGAAGTGAAATAGTACTTTACAATGTTGACAACAAGGTATTATGTTACCATAAGTATAATAGAAGGTCAACAGCAAGTGTTAGAGGAGATTTATGCTCCTGTGTTAAACCTACCCTGTAACCTGAGCTACACCTCCCTGGAGATGTAACAACACGTAGCATCAACACAGCCCACAACTATTGTGACTGGCATGCTCACTATCATGGAGTCCTCCTGTGTATTTCTGGATACTTTTACACCGTAGTGTTTGAAGTGAACTCACAGATGTTGTGCACAAAAGTAATTGGAATGGATGCGAGGGAATGTACAAAGAAATGGAAAAACTCGAGGGACAAATATGTTTGACTCATAGTCTCTATGAAGACCCAATACAGAAGTCTCCAAAGTCTTGGTTGGGCTGCGCAGGTGAAGGTTTCCCTGAGTTTCCGCTCTTTGGTCGTCACACCAACTGATCATCAACTCTCACTGTCAGCCAGTATTTAAGGACCAGCTCTTAAGTCCATTCTACACCTGATCATCTGCTACGTTACTGTGGTGATCAGGACTTTCCATCATATTCCTGTAAACCTTTCTTGTTTAATGTCTGCATTTCTCTGTTTCCTATTGTTCCTCTTTGGATTGAAGAGCACATCAACTCACTTGCTGACCCACCGTCCTATGACTCTTTTGTCAGGACTAAATGAAGCCAAAGCCCGCCTCCTAAGAATCCTCCTCCGATTACCTAAATATACAATTTTACTCACATCTAACGCAATACTGTGTACAATACATTTCAGGAGTGTACATACACAATACATTCCTGTGGAAGCCTTATCTGAGGATTCACCTAGATCAACTCACGTCTCCTCTCTCTCGTAGACACTGGTCCCCATAAACTTAACTGTCCTCTAGAATCCTGTTGGCTGCTTTTGATTCCACTTTGCTAACTGCCCTTTGTCCCATGATAGGTCGAGCACTTGCGCGTTTTACATCTCAAGAGACTTCAATAAAATTTTTGACCTTCACTTATAGGAAAATGCTACAGGTATGTATTCAGATGAAAATGCATCTATTAGCATATTATCAACACAAAATGTAGATTTGATTAATTTGTGGTCCCTACATTTGAAAATGCATTTGTCATTCACTGTTACCTAAGTAAGCCATGTAAATCCACATATGTAGGGATAACGATGAATAAGAGAACAAGACTAGAGAAAATTTTGGCTCAGTGGAAAATAGCGAATTAAATTCAAAGATTTTTATCACACTTTAACGTCTAATATTGTTATTAAATACTGCACCACCTGCACCTCCTGCAATAACAGCAATAACAGTGTTATTGTTATTAGCATGAGCCACGTAACATACATACATATTGGTCTTACAACACATCCCAAAACCTGCCTCTACTGAGTCCATATTGATTTCAAAGTGCCACCAAACCACCTGTCAGCAAACACAGCAATCCATTAAGAGCTACCCAGTGGTGCTGATTGCTTTGCCCCTGACCCCAGCTGCTTGTTTACACAGGGCATGGTTGCCAGTTGGGGGTGAGGGTGGAGAGGAATAATTAGAATTCCACAGAGTGGAGCTGTGGTGAAGGGTCCCCTCCACCTACAATGCACACAAACAGTCAGTCTCCATGTGATGGGCTGAAGCCAGGCTCCTGACACACTGCCGGCCCACTGCCTGCCTGCCTGTACGGGTAGAGCAGGGATGTGTTGTTACAGCTGGGGGAGGCTGAGGTGCCGAGAAGTCAAGTGACTTGACCGGGGTCATAGCACCCCTGTCAGCCACACACCCATGATTGCATGCGCACAGACTAAGAACTCAAAGTCGTATGCAGATACACACACTGTCCATCATCTTTTCTTTTCAGGGAAAGACTTGAATGTCAACTTAGACAAATTTATTGTCTGCACTGCCTCAGCTTTGAACAGGAATGTATTTATGAAACACCCTCAGATTGCCTGTTCTTCCTTCCTCTTGTGGATTATACCAGTCTTTCAATAAGGGTGCACTTTAAAGTCTACCTCACCTCAGGTCTCACCTTTCTTGTTTCATAGTTGACTTAATCTCTCTGAGTGCCAAGAACAGCTAAGAAAGGCAAACAGGCCACAAAGCAAGCCAATATCCTTCTCACTGCTGGGCGTTTTGATGTTTTTCTTCTACTTTCAGCCAGTAGGAGGCTGAATGCATACTGAGTCATCAACTTATCATCAATGAGCAAAGGTTTTGGTTGTTCCTGGTATATAGTTCCCCCCCCCCCAGAGATTTATTATGAGTTTTAACAAAGAGGTTCACATGCTGTCTTTCTCTGTCTATTCTTTCCATTAGTTGCTCTGGAAGAAGATATAATATTTCAGACATCTCCCAGAGCACCACACCACCAGTCTTACCCTGCCCATGTGTGCCCATCTGTGTGAGGCTGTGTTAAACTGACCACTATTTGGTTTCTGACAGGGTATAGGAGCATGTTTCCACCTCATGAGTCAGTCTGGCGAGACCCAGGTGTTTTTAATCCAAACTCCGAACAGTCCCTGAAGAAGATTGATGAGCCTTGTTATATATGTCCAGACAAATAGTAACAGGGACTACACTCAGCTGTGCCAGACAGCAAACACACACACACACACACACACACACACACACACACACACACACACACACGTTCTTTCAATAGGTGTGCTCTTAAGTGAATTATTGGCTGAATCAGTGAGAGGATGAGTTATGGGTTGTATGTATCTTTTGGAGAAGCTGGAGGGCGTGTGCCTCCTTGTTTAAGCGTTGGCCTGTGGCAGCAAGGAGACAAATAGATTTTACTCACTGTCTCAGGTCAAGCAACTTCATTAAAAATCCAAAATAGAGAAAGGAAAAGAATTTGAGTGATGAACTGCTGCAACTGCTGCATAATTGAGCTAAAAGCAAACTTAATCATGTTAACATGGTGACAATAACCTTTTAGCACATGAACTCAAGACAGTGCTGGTTCCAAACAGCTTTCCTAGCATGTAGTGCATAACAGGAGATTGTCTGCTTCACACATGTTCCCAGTTGGAAATAGGCCTGCTCTGTTAGGCCTAGAAGGGTTTGGTGCTTGATAAAAGTCACAAGATACACACTCACTCATTGTGAATGTGCTGTTCTCGCACTGCTGCAGTTGTACATCCATGGTAGGTTGATCATGACCACTGGTTGGTGTAATCACTTTTTTCAGTAACTCAGTAATGCAACATGCTACTGTAGTAAATTCAGTAATTACATTACAGTTGCTACTTTCATTTAAGAAGTTCTTTAGTTATCTGCACACTGGGCAGATAGAACAAGGATGCTTTTTTCTTCCTGGGCACTTCTGCAACAGCTTGTGTGCAGGAGGAGGACAATGGTGGAGCGGTCTAGAACTTTTCAGGAGTGGAGATATGGACATGACTTTTGTTTTTATTGCCAAAAGGACTAGAGCACAGAAACTTCATCCAAGTCAGAAACAGTTATACTGCTAACAGAACTTTGGCTCTTTGCGAGCGTCTGCACAGACAGCATGCTAACGCTAAGCTAGCTAAGAACCCAGAGTGATTTTAAGCTTGACCCAGCCCAGCAGCCTGAGCCTGATCCTCAACAGATAACAAAAGCAGTGATGTGCAAGCAGACTAGAAGCCTCTGTTTGTACTTATTCATGTTTCTACAGTAGAATCACTGTGGTGATTGCTCTGAGGGCTGGTTTCATGCTTTGTGTTTTCGACTTTGTGTTTAACCTAACAGAAAGATTGTATGTGTCCTCTTTGGATATGGATTTGTGTTGGTGTGTGGAACTATAGCCCGAGACCCTAGACCGGTGTGTGCATTACACGTTTTGCTGTGATGCTGACGGTCTATTGTATAACTGGTAATTATGAGACAGTGTGTTGCAAGTTATTTTATGTAGTAATGACAAAGTAATGTAATGAGTAGTGTAACTAATTACTTTCTCTGGTAAATAATTACGTAACATACTATATTGCTTTTAAGACAAGTAACGAGTAATGTATAACACGTTTCTTTTTTTGAGTAATGACCCCAACACTGATGATGACTGAATTGGGTATGGGCACACCTGGCAGGTTAAAGAAAGTTTTGTTATGTTCTCACAGCAGATCCTTTGGGCAATGAGTAGAAATACTCTGATACAGTTCTTCAGTGCCATGCTAATGTCTGTTTGCATCTTGTTTCTGCTCCACACTGGCGAACAAAACAGCTGTTGCACATTTAGTCAAATATAATATTTGCCATGTTAACAATAATAGTTTAGCATTGCATCATGCTAACAAGTGCCATTTAGCATTAAGCATGGAGTATAGCTGTGGCACATGAGAATGTAATTAACTGTGCTTACACTTGGTCACAAACCAAAGGAACTATTGGATAAAATGAAACTGAAATCTCTTCTGGTGAGAAAGTTGCTACATGCTGCCATATCAGCAAAACCCTATTGTTTTACAGTATTTGGTCTTTGCTAAGGAGGGCTGCTGCTTTTGATCACCCATAACATCTGTGACACAGCGGGACTGACTTTGTATGAGAGGAAAGTGCTGGCACCAGGAGCTGGGCACTGTGGGGGCCCCTGGTCTTATCAGCAATGCAGTCATAAGGCAGACTGATGGGGCTTATGGGCAGGGACACAGTGGGAGACAGAGTGGGAGAGAGGAGGAGGGAGAGGGGTGACTGTGTGACTGCTCCATACCCTTGAGTTTGGGTTTGTTCTCCCGGGGAAACCCTGCTGTGCTGAACAGGCATGCAGAGAACCGATAACCATGATAGAGGATGAATAGATGTGAGAAAAAAATGAAAGGGGAATAACAATCCATGGCAGTCATACTTACCCAATATGGTATTTTTTTTTTTTAAAAAAAAGAGTGACTCTCCCATTGTTTTTTGGCGTATGCTTGGACGACCACACCTTGTTGAAAACATGTCTGTGGACTCCAATCCTTGATAGCTGGGAACACATTTCAAAACAAGATAGAAATACACTCATCAGCCACAACAGCGACAAGTTAAGTGAATAACACTGATTATCTCATTAAAATGCAATATTACACCGGCTCCAAGCATTCATGCGGTCCTACTTTGACGCCTAACACCCACCTAAACATGGTTAAGACCATGAATGGTTCCTAAAATAAAGCTGCATGTCCTGACAGCCCGCAGAAGGACAATGTGCAATGCCACACTGCAAAGCCGACTTTTGAATGGCTCAAGGAATCTGGATCCAACCTCCAGAACCCAATGTGCTTGAGCATCTGTGGATGCAGAACCTAACAAGTCTCAAGACCAAAACAATTTGTGTCAAAGTCCTGGTGTCAAAAACCCGAGGCCCACCCCAGAAGTTGCACACCCATGTCAGACATGGTCAGATGTGCTTTGCCAACACAGGATTGGACAAACACTTACTTTCTGCCTGGTGTGTCTATGTAATAAAATGAAATCTATAAACTATGACTTAAACTGCACAACAACTTGCTGGATTAATGTGTATATTGCTTGCTTTTGTGTGTTTGCAGAGTACATATTTTACTGGCACAGTCTGGTTCTCTTCTGGTCTCACTCTTTATTTTCCAGCCTTTTTTCTTTAAGAGCCTGCAATTCCTCAGGTTGCTGCTGCAGTGGAGGACAGGCCCGTGGGGAGTCACCACTGTAATGCTAAACTGAGCCGTTTACCACTGTGTGTCTGGTGCCAGCAGGCCTGGTGCACACACACACACACACACACACATACACACACACACACACACACACACACACACACACACTACAAAATATTCTTTCCAGTTCAACTCACTGTGCTGCTTAACTGCATCAGCCACCTTATTCAATTAGAGCTTCGTTAGAAGCCATTTGGGCAGCAATTAGCTTGATTGACTGAATAGTGATTTATGGAGCTGGGAGCAAGATTTTCCCTATGCTTGCTCTCCTGCATGTCTGGTGGATATCTGCAGTTGTTTGGTATATGATATCCACATAAAATCATGACAAGCAGGTGTGGGGAATAAGTGATGTGGCGAGTGGAAAGGAAGGGAAAGGGGAAAGGTTGATTGAAATTGTGGAAAAAGAGCCAGACTGTAGAAAAGAGACAATGGTGGGAGCAAAAAAGGCAGGAAAACTGAATAGATATAGTATAGATACCAAGATATCTAGACAGACAGAAAGCCTTTTTGGTAGGCTGCTCTCTATTGAGTTCAATATAAAAATAAATAACAAAAGTGAGTTGGAACTGGAGGAAAAGCGGAAGGGAAAGTGTTAATAAGCATTATTTGGCTCACTCCGATGACCCGTTGGAGGAGCTCGTCTCTCTGGGATTGCAGCCGAGGGGCCGGAGCAACATAGCTTCCTCCTCAGGATGTCAGTAAGGAAGGGCCACGCCATGTTCGTCTGGGCTGCTGCCTACTTCTTATCTCAGTTTCTTTCTCTTCCTTTTTTGAGCTCAGCCTCAATATCATATTATTATATCTCTGTGTTATCTATGTTTCAAAAAATCTGGAAAGCCTGGAAACTGTCACTCCTTCATGGGCATAAATATAAAAAGTGCAGGACACTTGGTAATAAAATGTTAAAAAGAAAAACAGAGAAATATTTAAAAGCAAAACACTGCTATAAAATGTTTAAAAAGAAATATTCAGCTCCGCTGCCTCATTTGTAAAAAGCTTGTGCATATACTGTATACATATGACTGATAAGGGATAACTTTGCATTATACTTAGCAACTCATGGACCCTGACTAATCTGAGCTGTGGGTTTACAAAGAGCCACAGTATTTCCACCAGATAACTATCTTTGGCTTTTTCCACACAAAATGTGAAACTTGTGCTATGTTTACACATTGTGTCCACACACAAATCTGATATTTTTGCTGACCGAGTTTTACACTGAAAACTGTGGACCTTTTTAAATCTGGGTAGGCAGAAAAGAAGACTTCATGTGGTCAAGATGCCCACATTCACTACCTGACTGTGTCATTTATATATATAAAATTCCACAATTTATTCTTTGTGCTATTGCGGCGTCAGGCATGTCTACAAAGGTGCTCTGACACACAGATAATGGATTAAATTACATGGAATGAAATGATCTACACTCCCAGTTTGTAGAGACATTACATTTTATTGATAAAAGTAGACTGGGTTGTGATATATTACAAGTAGTAGCTAAAAACATATTGTATATTGAGGGAACGTGCACAGTTGTTCATCATTCTTTGGGGGGACACCTCAGATGTTGTTCCCCAAACAGTTTCTAAGGAGTTTATCTAGTTTTGGGCAAATACTTTATCTTCAAGACTTATATTTTGAAACAGAAAAAGCCAATTGAACATAGTGATAGCAAAATAATGAAACTTTACTGAATAAAATGTTTTAAGAATATAACAACAGCTCTCTTTAGTATCTACAGTAATTAAAGTAATATGCATCTGCTGGTAAATATTGCTATTAGTGTCAAAATGTGCTGCGTTATCAACATTTGAACCAAACTGTTAAAAATAACTGGGTTATTTTATTCCTGAGCATCATACTGCAGATTCACTTTCTGACACTTCTGGTCTCCCTGAAAAGGTTTGCGAACAGGAAACACTCCAGTCAAGTGTAGTCAAGTGGTGCAGGTGTATCAAGCAATCAATCACCCAGTATGGACCAGTGCAGGCACCAGTATTTTGGCCTAAAACAGTTTGTTTTTCCAGGAAGGTCAGATAGATAACAACACATATGGTGCACCACCATCCTGCAGATGAACATCAGTTGAATTGTTAATTGTTGAATTGTTAACGTGGACTTGAACTGCCATTTAGCCTTTACTTGTGACACTTTAGACTGTGGTTTGTCAGATAAATAATACTGACATATTAAACAGACTTATTATACACCCAGAAGGTGTCTAGTACTCCCGATGCCTCCTTCTGGTCTCTTTATCAATCGGCAAACAAGTAAAAATGGGTGTCTGCCCCTCGTTCTATGGAATTCCAGTCTTTCCCCAGTGTCCCATTTTCCTGCCTGCTAATGTAATCGGAGGGAAACAGAGTCAGCTTCCCAACACCACAACTTCCAGATAAGGTCCATTTATCATATGTCATTCCTATCTCTGGAATGACCAGATTGAGTTTTAGACCCTGTAAAATCACTGAACAACGCTCCAAAGGAGCAAGTGGAATTGGTTGGTGTCTAGCTGAGGTCTAGCTTTTGGCTATGGTGGGAATGATAGCATGTCATTCAGGCACTGAATGCCACTGACATGGTTTTAGAAATCGTGGAGATGACATTTATAGATTAAGCAGAGAGTTAAAAAAAAAGGAAGAAAAACTTTTTCTGAGTGGTTCCCTTTTTGAAAAGAACCGTGCCTCACCTTTAATCACACCTAAAGTGCGTGTTGATTACAAATGATGGGCTTTTCCTGTAAATTTGTCAGATTTGTCAGGGGATAACATGATGAAATTTGCTTCAAGATAAATCTGTCTTCTCAACTTGCTCATGGTGTGGCGAGGTGCCAGAAGCCTCAGCAGGCACACACAGACACACACACACACACACATAAACAGACGCATGCTTACAGAAGCCCAAACACAACCACACATTGGATGGCAGGGTCAAAAACAGGAGGTTTAGGTCAGATTTGCCTGTGCCTGTTTTTTACCACGCTTGATTGAATCAAACAAGGTTCAGTGTCGTTAAATGTTGTGGCAAGCCCTAATCCTCTCACCTCTTTGGTTTCAAGACAGGAGGCGCTTTAGTCTGCTTGCTGTCTGTAACGGCAGACTACATTAGTGCTGGTCTTGGCTGAAAAGACTACTTGTATTTCAGAAGTCAGGCCTGGGGCTTTTTCCTCAGTGCATGGAAATTCTTAAAAGACTGGCGTGACTTCAGGAAAACATTACCTGCGGCAGTGTTTGCGGTGAGGAGGGCACTATGTGCCAACCTTCACTGGCCACTGGGCCTGCATGAAAGCCTGACAGAGTTACCTACTTAGGCTTTCCATGTGCGCCCACACCAAGCACACTACTTGGCTAGTAGGAGATCCAAATTGCCTGTGGCCGTCTTGCTGGAAATAGAATCCACAGTCCTGCAGTGTATTGAAGTGCCTGTCATGTCTACAAAGACCAGAACGCAATCCTGGATGGAATAATAGCCACACATGTGACACTAAACATGTCAATAATTACTCATTGCACAAGAAAACGAGGCGGACTGAAACTCAAAGTTAAAGGTAAACCAAAAAATTGATCTAAAAACTATGATGGGAAATGTTGATGTTTATCCATCTGCAAGCACTTTCTTCAGACTGCTGTTGCATATCTGATATATTCTAAGGTTATACACACACACACACACACACACACACACACACACTATATAAATATATATATATATATATATATATATATATATATATATATATATATATATATATATATA